>NC_056732.1:1644330187-1644661020 GCF_019279795.1 Protopterus annectens
TCTCAGAGTTACAGGCACTAATGGCTGTTGAACCTTTTATTATTTTCCATCAGGACATGGTTTCTCTAAGGCCAAACCCGACATTTATGCCTAAGGCAGTGTCCAGCGTGGCTGTTAACCAAACCTTACATTTGCCTACCTTTTATCCAAACCCACATAATAAGGGGGGGAGAGACTTCTGCATACTTTGGACATACACAGACAGCTACGCTTTTACTTGGACAAGACTAAAGCCTTCAGAAAGACTGAGCAACTCTTAGTGGCATATGCTGCAGGTTCCCAAGGAAAAGCCATTTCAAAGCAGACTATTTCAAAATGGATAGGCCACTGCATTCATTTCTGCTATTCACAACAATGCAAATCTGTGCCCAAGGGCTTTAGGCCACATTCTACCAGAGCAGCAGCTACTTCAGCAGCCTTCCTCAGAGGAGTACCAACCAAGGATATTTTGGAGGCTGCTACATGGACTTCAGTGCACACTTTTACAAAGCACTACCATTTACCTCTCTATTCTAAATCCAGAGCAGGCTTTGCCACTGCAGTTCTGCTGGGCCTCATAGCCACTTCAAACTCTATTTAGGCCCAGCCACCCAACCTCAGCTTTGGGATTCAACCCAAGTGTAATGACTGCAACAGTGAAACACGATGAACATAGTACAGTTGTGTACCTACCATAAATGTAGATGTTCGAGTGTATTCACTGTTGCAGTCCAGGTTACCCTCCCACCATCCCCCTTTTTATTTGCTGGGACTTATCTGTACCTCTCTATTCTATACAACCTATGTGGTGTATTTGCTTGTAGATGAAGGTTATGTGCATGCTTTTTTATGTTCATAATTTTTACAGCCTAACCTTTGGGGGGCACCTGACATCTGGGGCAAGAAAAACTGAAGAAAATGGCATCGGCTGCATCTTTTATACCCCTGGCGCACTGACGTCAGGAAAGAGGCGACAGCAACCGACGTCGGACCAGGACTTTGGAATTCAGGCCAACTGCGGGTAGCCTGCCAGCAGGATAACCCAAGTGTAATGACTGCAACAGTGAATACACTAGAACATCTACATTTATGGTAGGTACACAACTGTACTTTATATTGCACTGCAGTGTCAGCAATCTGTCTACCTGGTGTGTGAATAGAACCCACAGCCTTCGGCACCAAAGGCAATTGTTGTACATGTTTTGTCACTGACACGGCTACACTAGCTGCAGTACATATGTAAATAAAAAGACACATATTTACATATGTATGTGTGTGTGTATGTATGGCAATCATCCCTTTGTACCATTTGTGTTCTTTCTTTTATATAATTATGTTCTTCATGACATTTTTTAAATACTGAGAATAAATTAGCTAAGTACTTTAATTATGAAGCTGCATTTAAATGTTACAGAGAAGTATACAGTCTGTCCAAGCCGTTCTTGTTTATAATGAGCATGGTAGCTTTGTAACTTTTCACTGTCTGGTTAGCATAGTTACATATGCTCCATAATGCAAGGTGTTGTGGGAGTACACAGTACACAAAGGGCCCCATCAAGCAACCTGGTGTTTGAGCTTCAAACAAAACTGTTCAGCATTCAAAAAGTATTATAACACTTGTCAGTGATGTTCAAGAACAGCAGCAGCATTTGCACATCTTCTTTGTTTGGATTCATCACTGTACTTAGACAAATATTGACCCAAGGAGGAATCCATGTGTGCTTTCTATCAGATTGTCTTTTGTTTGTCTCCTTGGTGGTGGTGGTGTGTGGGAGTGCACATAATGGAAATAGACAACAGAAGCTCCCCAGTTCTCAGTGTTACTGCAACAGATGGAGCAGTGCGGTACAGTAAACTCTCAGTTAACCGGCACCCATGGGGATTGGTAGATGCCAGATTACTGTAGTTTCTGGTTGCTTGAGAGTTACTATTAAAATAGGCCTATTACTGTACCCTATATTGTTTGTTTGGTTTGACTTATTCTCAGGTTGGGGAGAGAGGAAATTTGTTTCCATCTTCCTTTTTAAAACTCTAAAAACCTAAGGTATGTTTCTGCAGGGGAGAAAACCGAAAGTGCAACACACAAAAAATTGCACTGTATTTCTTCGCCAGTTGCTTGAGTTACGGTTAACTGAGAGTTTACTGTACATCTGCTGTGTAGTTATACTGCATTTTTGTTTAAATTTTCTAAATTTCACATGCATTCCATGTAGTATTAAGTATGTCACTTAACTTTCTTGCACTGCCATGCCCTTCCCCAACAGACACACACAGAATAAAATGAAATTGAATGCTGCAGGACTACCTATTTCTTTCATTTCTTAACTGGGTAAGCCCACTGACCCTTTTCAGGGGCAACTTCTCTGGGCAAGGAGCAATGTCAGTGTCTGGTGTATTGAGGCAGATGGAAAATGAGGGAATCAAACCCAGGACTGCAGAATGAATCTCATAAACAACCTTTATCCTTAATCTTCTAAACTAAATTGCAAGACTTAATTAGACAAAAGCACTAAAGGCCCCAATAGTCTTAAAAAAACTTAATTTTCAGACTCATTAAAAGTTAATGACATGGAACCCCTCCACATCAACTTACTGTAAAGAAAATGGTATAGGTCCCCTGTTTGTTTCCCTTGTTCCCTGCCTAACTAGTATGGTGTCTCTATGTATTAAGTCAAGTGCCATTCTTCTAGGAAGCTTCAAACACCCCTCCATAAACTAGAGACTTGCACATCCTCAAACATGTATGCCAAGAGATTTCTGAATTTTACCAGTACAGACTCTTTGGACCAGTTATTCCGTACTCCAGCTAGGAGAGAGAAAGTCTTGGATTTGATCCTTACCAGTATGGGACAGCTTTACACTCCACCAGCTGTAACTTCCTCTCTAGTGAAATCAGACTACAGTTCAGTTGGATTCACCATAAACCTGAAGCATCTTCCAATATCTTGGTATTCAGAGATTACGTGAAGGCTAATGTAGTAAAACTGAGTGGTGATCTGGCTAAATTCAAAAGCACTTCCCTCTTAATGACCTCTCTGCTTATGTGGAATCCTTTATTGCCAAATTATATGCACATCTATATTTATTTATTTGTTGTTATTTATTTTACATTTGTTGACCGGGTTAGTCCGGCTGAGCTGTGAGGCCCATTTTCAGCAGAGACCCAGGGAGAAAAGCTCCACAGTAGAATACAGTTTTCAATAAACAGAGAAGAATTAGCACAAATAAGCAGTCATTATATATGCAATATATACATACAAGGTGAGTATAGTTTACATAATAATTTGGAAAGGAGGTTGAGAGAAGTGTAGACATAATACCAAAGTAAAAAAACAATACATTAAAGCTAATTAGCAATGAAATAAAAAAGAGTCAGTTTTCATTTGGGCAAATAGTAGATTCTGTAGAGGAGAAAAGTGAATAAATGAGAGAAATTTGTGGGGGTGAGGGGTGATTAAAGGCTAAGATAGGATTGAGAGTTTTGTTAATACCTGAAGGAAGGAGGATTTATGAGATTATGTGAGAAGAGGGGGTAAGTGAGAGGGGAGGAGGTAAAAAAATGCTTTTGAGGCATGGGGAAGTAGTTTAAGGGGATGAAAGCAGTGGCAGGTCTATTGTGTTTTTAGGAAATCTCTGGTGGCTGTTTTGAATTGTTTAGGGTGTTTGAGGGGTCTAATTACTAGCAGAAGTTTGTTCCAATTTATAACGGTGTTATAGCTGTAAAGGTTGTGACCAGTTTTGGACTTGGGTTTTTATATTTTTAGCAGGTTTTGGTCAGAGCTGCGGAGAGACCTAGTTGGGGAGTATTTACTAAATAATCTAGATTGCTAGATGTTAGGCTAGGACAGAAAGATTGCAGGTAAAGAATTGAGTGAATTATGTGTAGTTGAGAGAGGAAGAGCCGATGGGGTAGTTCAGCCAAAGTGTCTAAGAAAAAGACAGTGGTGAGACCTATAAGTATGGTGTGCAGTGAATATAGCCACCTTGTTGTAGGTTGATTCAAGTTTAGCGAAGAGATTGGTGTTCAGATTAGTAAAAATGTGATAGCTATACATTAGGCTAGGAGGAAGGTAAGCATGTGAGAGACTTATTTTTGCATTCCTAGTTAAGAACTTTTTGTTGCGGTAAAGGAGACCAAGTTTTTGATGTGTCTTTTTAATACAGTTGTAAAGATGTAAATCAAACTTAAGTTTGTCATAAATTGTTACACCTACAAGTTTAGTCCTGGTTTCGACAGTGATGGATGTGTTATTGAGGGACAGTATAGTAAAAGTTGATTTAAGGTTAGTGAGGTTTTTGGGGAGAAAGAGCAAGAGTTTAGTTTTTTTATGGTTGAGAATTAATAGGTTGTCACAGAGCCAGGTTTATGTGGAGTTAAAGGATGCTTGAGTAGCAGTATGGAGGTCAGAGGGGGTGTCAAAGATGGTGATGACCGTAGAGTCATCTGCATATTGTATAAGGGATGACTGGGGACAGGAGGTATGTAGAGGATTTATGAAGATATTAAAGAGTAGTGGGCCAAGGATAGATCCTTGAGGAACTCCCATTTTCACAGAGAAGGGAGGGGATAGAGCTGAGTGCCATTTGATCAGAGAGGTAGCTAGAAAACCAGGTACTAGAGGAAGAAGAGAAATTAAGATTTGATAGTTTGGCCAGAAGAGGAGGATGGGAGACTGTATCAAATGCCTTTGAGAGTTCCAGGAATAGGCAAGAGACCAGTTTATTGTTATCACGAGCCTGAGAGATTGTATTTATGAAAAAGATTAGTGCAGTAGTAGTACTATGTTTAGGGCGAAAGTCATGCTGGGTAGGTTTAAGTAGATTTTCCTGAAGGAAGTATTGCATGACTTGTTTATGTATACATTTTCCAATATTTTTGATAGAGGGGACAGGATTGCCATTGGCCTGAAATTAGTGATGTCAGTGGAGTAAAATCCTTTATGAATAGGTAAGGTGTAGAATCTTTTCCATAAGGAGGAGCATATGATTTGGAGATGAAGCAGTTTATTAAGATAGACACAGGGAAAGCAAGGGGTTCAGCTGCAATCTGCAGGAAATATGGGGGGAAGATTGTCAGCAGAAGGAGCGCAGGGTTTAAGTTTCGAGAGTAAAACTTTAATTCTGCTGCTTATAGCGACATGGAAGCATATGTCTCCCTCAGAAATAAGTACAATGCCAAATACCCCTATGATGGAACACAAGTATAAACAGGCTCTATAGTTTAAAAAAAACTCATATCATACTCAGAAATAAATCTAACTCTTAAGATGCCCAAAATATTCTTGCTAGACTAAACAAGGAAGTATGGACACTGATAAAATCAACCAAAACCAGATATAGGTTCATAGGTGTTTACTAGGCTAATGACTACAAGAAGCTTTTTAAGCCTAGCCATGCATCCCAAATCTCTGAAAAGTTCTTGTACTCTTGATAAGTGTATGCAAGGGCTTGGCGATGAAACATTTACAAGCAGGGGTTTGGGAAATGAACCATTTACAGGCTGCCTTCCTTATCCAGTTGTCCAGGTTACACTTGAATTAGGTCAGGGAGGAACTCTGCTTCACATGGATGGGGAATCTGTTCCAGACAAGGGGTAGTCTCTGGGATACATACCTATCTCTCTAGCAGGTCCTATTTATATCACAGGCAAGATTTAATTCTTTAGAATAGGTAATTCTGGTGCTGGTTATTTTGCAAACAAGCAGGAGTTCCATCAGGGCCTTAAGATGATTTGAATAGTATGTTACTTACACCCTGTATTCTTTTAGTTAGAAACCTCTGTGGGCATTCCAGTCCTTGGATGTGCCTGGTTAGGTACATACCAAAAAGGGGCATTGTACTCAATGATAGGTCTGATGAATGCCAAATATGGTTGGGTTGACCAGTGACTTCCTTGGACCTAGATACCATACCTTTGTTTGTAATTTGCACAGATTAGAATGATTTCCTCACTACTGTAGGCACGTAATGGTCTAAGGCTAGATTGCTGTCTGTGTGCCCCCAAGTCCCTGACTACTGGGTCAACTCTTAGGAGTGTGTTGTTATATGATAGTTAGGTTTACTATTAGATTTTCGAAGCAAACTCCATCGACTGTACTGTTGTTGAACACAGAAGTTCGAAAACGGTAATATCGACCACTAAAAGCCAACCTAGGAACGGTTTTAACATGGGTCGAGATAGGTGTTCAGTGTTATTGCCAAACTACAAACCTCTCACCTATCTCGACCCATGTTAAAACCCATTCCTAGGTTGGCTTTTGGTTTTCGATATTACCATTTTCGAACTTCCGTGTTCGACAACAGTACAGTTGACGGAGTTCGCTTCGAATATCTAATAGTAAACCGATAGTTATGTGGGGTAGATAACTTCCTGAAGGATACTGTTATGCATTTCTTGGCATTCAGTGTTAGTCCATGGCTCTGGTACCAGTTATTTGTCTGTGTTCAGCCCTTCCTGGAGAACATTTGTGTCAGTGGAAGATATTATCACAGCTCCTAATTTGCAATCAGCTGCAACTTTAGTCAGCCAGAGGCCGTTGACATTGACCTTGACTTCAGAGAAATAAATGCCAAAAAGGAGCAGTCCCAGGACCAGTGCCTGAGTGACTCCTCTTGTGACTGGCCTGTTTGTAGAGGTGGACTTCCCAATTCTAACTTCCTAGGTCCTGTCTGTGAGCCAGATGGCTGTTCACTGGGTGACATAAGGGGTTTATACCCAACCTCTTGAGTTTGTCAACAGTGCCAGAGTGGGATATTGTGTCAAATGCCTGGCCAGATCAAGGTAGGCAGTGTGAACCATTTTGCCCTCATCCTTTGCTGTGGTGACCTTCCCAAAGAGGTCCACAGGTTGAGTAAGCATGATCTGCCCTTGACGAAACCAAATTGAGTTGGGTCCACTGTCTGGAGGTTTCTTATATCATTATTGATCATTTCTATGATAATGCTTTCCATGGCTAAGACTTGTGAGACTTATGGGTCTGTAGTTTGTAGGGTCTGTAGATGGCCCACATTTGTGCAGAGGGAAAACCTTTGTTCTCCTTCATGTGCTAGAGAAGTTAAATCACAGGCCATGATGAACTTTGAACTCAAGACCCCTTGTTTGCAAGACCAGTTCTCTAACCCATGAGCTACAGAGCCATATGAGGTAAAAATGGCCACCTTGGTGAAGGTTAACCACAAAACCTTCATTAATTATTTTAAAAATATCAGAAACAATGCACAGCACTATGCAGAGTTAACAGTAAATGATATCACATACTGGGATCCACAGGAAATGTCCAGTCTACTAGCATGCATATTTAGCTCAGACTTCATCGCCTCTCTCTCCTATATTCTCAGATCACATACTAACTCCCCCAAGTCTTCCAAGATAAGTTCCCAGGGTGCTGTCTAAGGCCATCAACACTACATCTCTGAGGCCAGATAACATACCAGATTACCTACTGGTCACCCTGAAATATAATATGTCTGATCCCCTACAGAAGCTAATCAGTATCAGCCTCAAAACAGATATTGTTGTGCAAATGGTCTTTAGGGGAGGGCTTCCTGTGAAGCTGTTCACAAGATTCAAGAATTTCTTCTAGTTTTAAAGAGTTGTGTGCTGTGGGGAGGTGAGGAAGTTAGTTTTGTGTTGTATGTTGGCTTATTTCAATAGGTTATTTAGGAGTGTGAAGTGGTCTTAGTTAGGAAGGCAACCTTCCTATGTCTCCACAATTAAGATCCTATATCTCAGCTCAAGATAATAATTTCCTTAGTTATAATATCCATGCGCTGTCCCAACAATTCTGACAGAGTACTGTGTAGGGAATTATTTAAATCCATCAGTAAACATTTTCCCCATTAATCTCTCTCTTTCCCATCATACCTCCAGCATTTGCTGTCTACCTGAGGAAAAGTACTCTGAATTCCACTTGGAGTGTAAAAAACTGTGCAAGTACTGGCAAGCAAAGATCCTAAACCTTCTGAACATTGTTGCATACTTGGACACCGTACAGATGTCTTCCATTTGTTCCTTTCTTTCCATTTTCTGTTTCCAGTCCTTTCTGATCTGCTTTGATTGATTGTTACGGTTATTATGCAGCATTTCATATGCTCTACTAATTATCCAGTTTTTGACAGCAACTTCTGTTCTGGACTCAGCTAAAAACACTACCAGGGCTAGTCTTTTGTTCAACAATCCCCAGTCTCTTTCTCTTTGCTTATACCCTGTTATCAATCACTGGTAGGGAAGGTAGTCTCTAACCTGCAATCTAGGCTTCTGGTTAGCCTTCATCCCACTCTGTTATCTTTCTCTCTCTCTAGATATTTGCTCCCCAAACCTTGTTTTCTTTGATAATTTTTCCCTAGTAAATTTCAGCTTTCTATTGCCTACTTTCTATAACCCTACTTGCTGTCTTTCCTGTTGGTAAAATCTTTCTTCGTGTCCATGATGGCTTAGTTTTTAGAATACTTACAGTTACTTAATCAATGTAATATTCTGTATGTGTTTTTTCTCTTTAAGGACCTGCATCCAAAATTATACTCTCTCGTTACTTCTCGACAGCCAAGCACATCCAAAATTATACTCTCTCTTTACTTCTCGACAGCCAAGCACCCCCTCCCTTGTTGATCATTAACCCTTTTTACTTTGGCTTATAACCATCTGCTTGTGTTATGTATATGAGCCTTTATTGTGTACCTCTAAAATATTCATTCAAATCATGTAATCCTAAGCCATCTTGTTCTAGGGGTGAATAAACTTATCCCCTAACCCCTTGCCCACTTTCCTTCCCAGATAAATTCTTTCAACTCTAAATTAATTATGGTTGAAAATTTCTCCTCTGGTTGATAAAAATACACCTGACCTTTGCACAAAACTAAAGGGACTAGAAACATTTGTGCAGCTTGTGTCTTCCTATCCATATCCATAATCAAGAGCTTGCAGCTTTTCAATCTTGTATTATTTGTTTTAGTCTCTTTCCCCATAACCTTAGCTGTGATAATAGTTATTTTTTAAACCGAACACTTACCCACATATATATGAATATTGCTGAACCAATTCATGTGCAACCACTGCACCCATTGTTTAATTTTTTTAATTTAATTTATTTTATATCTTGGAAAAGTGCCTCAAAATATTCCTCAGCACCAAGATATCCTTTTCTGGATTTATCAAGTTCAAAATAGCATAATTTGCGAATAAACCTAACGTTTCTTGAGTACCATACCAGCTATATCCATTAATTTGTGAGTACCTTATTTTCTAGCTAATATCTTTAAATATAAACCAAATAAGAGGGGAAAGAGGACACAGTTGCCTTGTTCTCCCTTCAGACACAGTGTGTTACAGAGGAACCCTCCCACCTTAATTCTTGCCTCCAAACCTTCATACATCCTCCTAATTAATGTTGTTGTTCTGTCTGGGAATAAAGAGCCTTAATCCTCTGAAGTAATTACCAGTCAAATTCACCTTGATGAGTTATTGTGGAAGCATGCCTGTCATGCAGCATATTTTGTTGTAGGTGCAGCACCATGTTTGAGTCTTGTAAAAAGAGGTGATCTTGAATAAGTGTACTTGCCAGAGATGGGGCTGCATGGCTTGGGAGCTGTTTAACTCTGACTCATGTATAGTCCATGGGGCAGAGGGGCAGATGTATAGAAGCATGAGTCTTTACAAAGAGCTGCAAGAGGGACCATGAAAAAGATGTACTTAAGTATTTCACCCACCATGGGGATCCTCTCTGTGATTAATTGGTATGATTAAAGCCCCTATATATTTTATATTTGATCATTCATTATGTTGACTATAACTCTGTTGTGTACAAGCATTTTTAGGATTTTAAACATATGCTTTTTTAATATCTTAAGAAGGTATTTTATTTCTGAACTTCTTTGCCATTAGTCCAAACACCCTTTTTGAATGTCGGTCTGAATGTTGTTCTGCTGTGCTGGTTGCCAAGTTGTGTTTCAGTTAAGTGCCCCACTGGGGTTTGTTCTTATCTTTCTTTTTTATTTACTGCTATTGGGTTCATGTCATCTAGAAAAGGAAAAATATCAGTGTGGTAAGCAGATTCTCCATAAAGACCATAACAACCAATGTCTTCTGCTTCCCACAACCATACACATTGTTCTGTCTGCCAGGCCTAATACCGTATGTAGTTGTCTCTCTTCTTTATCTATTTACCTTGAAAACCAGTGTCTTAAGCTGTTGGCTCAAGGTGCTAAGGTGGAATCTTCCCATCTTGAGGGTCAGCCATCTGGCAAGAAAAAGGCTAACAAACCTAGGTCTGATACAGCTGCTGTTCAGCCTCCCCTGGACTTCTCTCTTGAGCCTTGTGAAAGTCCAGAGGATCATTTAGTGGTTGCTTTGGATTCCTCTTCTGTGATCCTGTTAGATGCTGGCATGAATTTGACTTCTTGGACAGCCTTGGAAGTTTTACAGATGTCTGCTGCTTACATTGAGGGGGGAACCTTAGCTGATTATATCTGAGGGACTGAGGGGGATTCAGCAGATCTTAGTTAGGGAGGAGATCCTTACTACGCTTATTGAATGTTGCCAGTGGTCTGACCCTCTGAGGGTGTTTCATGTGGATGTCCCGTAGAAGAAGAAACAGAAAACCAAGCATATTTCCCCTGTAGTTAAGTATCCCCAGCATAAATGGCAGGATTTTACTCCAGGGTTATTTAATGCTTTAATGGCTTTAAAGCCTCCTCAAGGGGGTGTCTGTCTTTGCCCTTCCCTGGTCTTCCACTCCTCTTAAATGACTCTGAGAACTAGATTCTTCAGATTAGGATCTGGATTCTGGGGCAGAGTCCCTGTCTTACTCTTCTCAAATTCCTTCCCTATTGGACTGTGGTTCATAGGAAGAGGATTCTATTAGTCCAGATTCCCCTTTGTAGGAACTGTCTTTTGGTGATACTGTTGCTTGCATAATGGAGTTTTTTAAGTGGGATTGATATCAAGTGTCTGACATTCAGAAAAGGTAGTATGAGCTCCTCCAGATGGAGTATCCTAAGCTGTCAGCTGTTCCCCCTCTTCTGGCTATCATCCTTGCCACCTTTTCAGCATCTTCTGTGGACCCGGATTCTCAGACCATCTGTACCCAAGAAACCTGATAGATTTTGCAAGCTGTCTGACAAATGTAAATTCCTTTATAAGTGCCCTTCTGTTGATCCTTCTGTAGTGTCCTTCTCTTCTGACAAGTCCTGAAAGCTGTTGCCATCTACCAAGCTGCTTCCTTCAGACAAGGATAGTAGGGCCAGGGAGAGGTTTATACTGCTGCCACTTTATCCTTTTGGGCTATCCACTACCAGACTCATGACTAGGCATGTTTTGACCATCCTTTCTTGAGTTTCTAAAGTGAAGAAAGGCGTTACCCCAGCAAACAGACACACAAGAGAAGCATACCATCCAAGGTTAAGCAGCTCCCCAGCACAGTACCCACAGAACAGGGATGGGACTTGGCAAGGGAAGGGGGATGACCTGAAACACCTCTGCCCCCCCCCCCCAATGGACCTCCCAAACAAAAGGCTAAACAGCAGCTACAGCAGCCCACACTCTACAAACTCTGGAACCACTCAGAGAAACCGCTCTCTCTGCCACCGAACTAAAATTACTAAAGAAAGGCCCAACCTTTGTACCCCATCAAAGGGGTAACCTGGTACAATCAATTATTGATCTCAAAATGTTCAGCAGAAAGCTCAACCTAAATATTTCTTCCATGAGAAAATGGACAGCTTCAAAAAAGAGAAATGGGTTAAGCCTGGCAGTTTTTGCTCCCCCATCCACCCTAACATCTTGGCATTTGAGGTTAAATGTGAAGCTGACATAAGAAAGGCACTGTCCAAACCCTCAAAAAGGAAATACTATAACCTTGGCCTACAAGAAATTAGAGCCCTTAAGAACCTCAACCAGGACCAAACACAAAGGTAATGAAAGCTGACAAAGGCAGAGGCATTTTAGTGACTGATACCATGGCCTATATCCACAAAATCAGATCAATGCTGAATAATGAACTCTTCTACAAGAAATGCACTAGCAAAAATGTAAAAGAGGCCTACAGTTTGGTTAACAAAGAATTACTTCACTTTTTAAGTGAAGAATGTCTTATAAGTGAATAGTGATTGGATTTCCTGACCATTAAACATCCAAGGATTCCCAACTTCTTTGTCATTCCCGAGCCTCATAAGAATATAAAGGATCCCCCATACTGACCAGTAATAGCGAGTGGGGATAGTATCTTCGAGGCTATATCCATATACCTGGATGTACAGACTGGAGAAGAACCCCTCCTTTGTACTTGACACGAGGAATTTGCTGGGGAAGATCAGGAACCTAAAAGTCAGCAAAAATGCCATCTTAGTGGCCTTCGATGTAGAGGCCCTCCACACCACAATCCCCTACGAATATTGCATTGAAGCTGTGCTGGAAGCGATCAACACCACAGGCTCAAAACACAGATATGAGACTGAGTCCTTCTGCAAACTACTCCGAATCCTCCTGAATAACAACTTTTTCTGCTTCAATAGGAATTATTTCAGGCAGAAAAAGGTGCCACAATGGGGGCAGGGATGGCACCGAGCCTGGCCAGCACGGCCTTGGGTAAATGGGAAAAGACCACATTTATAATCCCCCCTATTTTAAGGAGATGGTTTGTTGCTATTGTTTTATCAACAACATTTTTATCATCTGGGAAAGTTCAGAGGAAAGGTTAAGGGAATTTTTTTAAAATTCACCAACAGCTATAACAGGGAAAATGCTGTGGTTTTAGACCTCACGATTTCCAAGGAGTGCAACTTAGATCTCCTCACCAACAACCTATACCAGAAACCCACAAGGGTGAATCTTCTCCTCTAGCATGCACCCCTTTCAGACCAAAAGAAACGTTCTTAAGTCACAGAGTCTTCAGATTGCCAGAGTGTCCAAGAACCTGAGAGATTTCACGGCCAACACTATTAAACTAAAGAGGGACTTTTTGGAAAGAGGATACAATGAAAAGTTTATTCGTTCGATCTTCGACCCCATTATAGAAGACAAACAAAACAACTCGGGCTACATGCAGCTCGGAGAAAGAAGATCAAGGCAACACAAAAAGCCCCACGAGGAGCACTCAATGGTGCTCATGTACTCCATGGATTTTCAAACCCTTAGAGGCATTATTAGGGACAACTGGAGTATTATCAGGCACAACCTTGTCGTTAACTCTTTCCTCCCCAATATGCCGAATTTCAGTATCAGGAGAAACAGGAATCTGAGACATTTCCTGGAGATGGCAAGCAGGGAATGGGACCCACCATATCGGAACAGACCTGGGACATACCCCTGCAGAAAACAGAAGTATGGCTACTGTAAAGTTGCTGAACAATGCCAGTAAGTTCAATTGCCCAAACATGAAGAAATCCTTTTTCAGCAAACACAGAGGGAACTGTGATAGTGAGTGTCTAGTTTACAGAGCAGAATGTTCAAAATGTGCCACATTTTATGTAGGCAAAACTTTGAACAAGCTGAAAACAAGGATTGCTCAGCACCTACATGTCATAAAATACCGCAACTGCAACAGTGCAATGGCAAGGCACGGCAACGGAAAGGCTGGGCATAACTCCTTCAGGTTCCATACATAGATATGGTCAAAAAGGGAACAGTGCGAGGCTCCGCCAACAACATTTTGGAGAAAAGGAAGCTGGAATGGCAGATCTGGATTAATGCAGGCAAATCATCAGGACTCAACACCATAATCTCTATCCACAGTGTATTGAACCTAAGAAAACTGCCTCATCATGCTTACTACTAACAGCGACTACATTCCTAATGCAAACGTTTTCTGTTTTCTCTAATCCACTGCCCCAATTTATGCTCACTGGCTAAATGTTAATGTTCTGCTTGTTCCACTCTTGGTATATCTTGCATTTACTCCACTGGGTTTTTACCCCATTTACAGTGGATATAAAAAGTGTACATACCCCTGTTAAAATGCAGTTTTTTGTGATATAAAAAAATTAGAACACTAACTCATTTCAAAACTTTTCCCACCTTTAATGTGACCTATAACCTGTACAATTCAATTAAAAAACAAACAAATATGTTAGGGGGAAAAATATAAAAAATAAAAAAACTTACAATACGCTGGTTGCATAGGTGTACACACCCTTAAACTAATACTTTGTTGAAACACCTTTTGATTTAATTACAACATTCAGTCTTCTTGGGTACACACCTGCCATCAATTAAAGAGACTCTGATTTATCCCAAATAAAGTTCAACTGTCCTAGTAGGATTTTCCTGACATTTACTCGCTTGCCTGCTACACCAAAAGCCATGATCTCATTGTTGAATGGTATCAGTCAGGAGAAGGGTACAATAAAATTTACACAGCATTGGATATACCATGCAACACAGTGAAGACAGTCATCAAAAAGTGGAAAAAATATGGGACAGCAGTGACGTTGCAAAGAACTGGACGTCCCTCCAAACTGATGAAAAGACAAAATGAAAACTGGTCAGGGAGGCTGCCAAGAGACCTACAGCAACACTGAAGGAGCTGCAGGAATTTCTGGCAAGTACTGGTTGTGTACTACATGTGACAACAATCTACTGTATTCTCCATATGGCTGGACTATGGGGTAGGGTTGCAAGACAGAAGCCTTTTCTTAACACAGAAAAACATCTAGGCGTGGCTAAAATTTGCAAAACAATGCATCAAGTCTCCATGTGGAAAAATGTTATGGTCGGATGAGACCAAGGTTGAACTTCTTGGCCACAATTCCTAAAGGTATGTTTGGCGCAAAAACAACACTTTGCATCACCAAAAAACACCATCCCCATGGTGAAGCATGGTGGTGGCAGTATCATGCTTTGTGGTTGCTTTTCTTCAACTGGAACTGGGGCTTTAATCAATGTGGAGGGAATTATGAACAGTAGTTATGAACAATTCCAAGTGCCAGTCACTTTTGGCCCGAAAACTTCAAGCGTCTGCTAGAAAGTTGAAAATGAAGAGGAATTTCACCTTTCAATACGACAATGACCCCAAGCATTCATCCAAATCAACAAAAGAATGCCTTCACCAGAAGAAAAATTAAAGTTTTGGAATGGCCCAACCAGAGCCCAGACATAAATCCAATAGAAAACTGTGTGGTGACCTGAAGAAGGCTGTGCACAAGAGATGCCCTTGCAATATGACAGATTTGGAGAGCTTTTGCAAGGAAAACTGGGCAAATATTGCTAAGTCAAGATGTGCCATGTTGATACACTCCTACCCAAGAAGACAATGCTGTAATTAAATCAAAAGGTGCTTCAACAAAGTATTAGTTTAAGGGTGTGCACACTTATGAAGCCAGCTTATTGTACGTTTTTTATTTTTTATATTTTTCCCCTAACAGATTTGTTTTTCAATTGAATTGTACAGGTTATAGGTCACATTAAAGGTGGGAAAAGTTTTGAAATTATTTATTGTGGTCTCATTTTGTTATATCACAAAAACCTGGCATTCTAACATTTGGCATTTACACTTTTTATATCCACTGTGATTTTTCTGAAGACTATTGACATGCTCTGCAGTAGCTCTAGCATTACCTGAATTGAGGTATGGTTATTCAAGTGGCCTCCGCTGAACATCCTCTGGTCATCTACCGACAAAGCATTAAAGGACATGAGAAGGCACAACACCTGTTTAATAATTTTGTATGATTTTTAAGATGTTTAAAAATTCTGACACTAAATAGTCCGGTCCTATTATTCAACCCTAAATAACATTCCCCTGGGTTAATGTTAATATAAGTTTGGTCATAATTTAGAAACCTCGATTTAATTACTTTTCAACTGAGTGTTAGTATACCTGCACATTTGATTAATAGATAGGTCTAACGAAGCTTACTTCCGAAAGCACTGGTTATAACGCGGCCATTCTCCCCCCTTTGATTGAAGTCTTTGAGATAAGTTTATTCCCATAAGTCCATCTCCGTACAAAAGTAATGTAACACTGTTAACCAATGAGAATAGAGAGTTTGTATCTGTTTCTGCATAAATGAATGTAACTTTGCCAACCAATGAAAACAGAGTTTTTATATCTGTATTTACATATTCCTAATGTGCTGATGCTGTACAAAGTATAAATACCCTGATTGTCTGTGGAGTAGTTGGTACAAGACAACTGAAATAAAAAGAAAAGAGAGATTTTTGCCACAACGCTCACTTACCTATGTTGGATGTTCTTCAAAAATAAAGCTTTTGAAAACCAAAAGGAGGACTTTAGTGGTTTTATTCAACTTTTGAAATAGGAAAATATGAGATTGTAGATTGAGGACTGGGTTTATTCTCTTAAATTGACTTGGAAGCTTATCCAGCTAGATTGAGTTCGTCAGCTAGAATTCAATTTTTTTGTATGTGTATTTTTTAAGTTTACCGCAAAAATAGAACCACAATATCTGCTCCAAAGTGATTCACAAAGCACCAGCACTCCACAGTTCAAAAATCCAACTTGATTCTTTTATTGAAATACACAAAAATGAAATGAAAGTTAAGCGCTTTCATCTAATTAAGACTTCATCAGAACTAACCTTCTTCATCATACATTCACATTTTATACCATTTAATCATCACATGACATTCCAACAAATTCATTTTTAAAGTGCTAGTGCATAAGCGAGTTCCTTCTTCCTACTTAAAACATATCCCTATATTTCATTTACAAATCAATCAATTCTACATCTTTTCAAAATAATAAATAAATATGCAGTGTTGATTTGAAAATATTTGTTTAAAAACATTTGTTTAAATAGTGTTTGTTTAACTAAATACTATTATATTACATATAAATGTGCTATTAGTACACTGTACTAACAAATTCAATTAAAAACTCATTTCTTATAAAAACTCATCTCTTATAAAAAACTCATTTCTTTTAAAAAACAGAATAATGTGAATTCATTATATTGTATCCTAGGTATCCAGTATGGGTTTAATTGATACGTGTTCATTCAATCCAGGATATTCGGATGCATTTAACCTTATTTGCCACCTGGCCTCCTTGTCACGCACCTTCTTCTTTATGTCCCCACCCCTCATGTTTAATTTAACTATCTCCAAAATTCCAAATTTAAACCCTGTACATATTTCATTGTCCTTCAGATGTTTCCATAAGGCGTTGTTACTATCCTCCTTCCTAATACTGTACATATGGTCATAAATCCTATTCCTTAAACAACGGGTGGTCATCCCTACATAAAAACAGGGACACTGTGTACAGGTGGCCAGGTAAACCAAATTGATAGACCTACAATTCCCCCTCTGATAATGTATTCTGGTTTTATTGTAGTTAGACAATGTAATGTCCCTGCTATCCGTAATATACCTACATTGTTTACACGTACCACATTTGGTCGTACCACCCCTATCTACTACTTCTGACCTCTTGTCTACTTTCCTCTCTAATAATGCCTTCAAATTACTCCCCTTACTAAAAATAAAATGTGGCTCCCCCCCCCACTGTTTTATAAATTCTTTCATCAACTTTTAAAATGTTCCAGTTGTGTTCGATAATTTTTCTGATGTCTTTACTAAAATTATTATGTTGTAGGATACAAGCCCTACCATACTTTGTTCCAGATTCATCAATGTTTTTCCTATTCCCTATGTTGTCTGTGCCAGAAGCAAGACCCACACCTAATAAGGGTTTATATTTATTACCCCATTGTTCCTTAATGTATCCTGTGACGTCCTCAATCATCTCTCTCGGATATTCCCTTTCCAAAAAGAAGGATGAAATTTTTTCTAGTTCACTATCCAGGTCTCCTACCTCAGATGTCATCCTAGCCGCCCGAATACATTGTCCCTTTATTATATTCTTTTTCTGGGCCCGAGGATGATTGCTAGAAAAATGTAAATAGGAATTACTAAACGTTTCTTTCCTATGTATATTAGACTTAAATTTCCCATCTTTCAAGGTTATTTGGACGTCTAGGTATGATATAGTTTCCTCATGTTTGTTCATAGTGAACTTGAAATGTTCACTACAAGAATTGATATGTTCACCAAACTTTTCTAACTCATTAAGGTCTCCGTTCCACAAAATGAAAATATCGTCTAAGAAACGGAAGTAACATACCAGATATTTAGACCATTGTGTGTTAATAATATGTTCCTTCTCCCAATCGAATACTACCAAGTTTGCGTATATGGGGGCACATGCTGCCCCCATGGCCACTCCCTTCGTCTGTTTGTAATATTCACCTTCGTACCATATATAATTGTGGGCCAACACCACATCCATAAATTCCATAATCAACACAGTTTTATCCCAACCTACTGATTCAGACCATACTATACTCTCTTGAAATCTTTGCATCCCTTCTTCTCTAGGAATATTTGAGAAGAGATCTATGATGTCCATAGTTACCAACCATTTGACTCCTTGAGCTAGTCTCGGTTCCAACCTCCCTAGAAAATCCCATGAATCAACCACCAAATGAGGTATCTTCTTTAATATAGGTTTCAGCCATTTGTCTATGACCTTCCCAAAAGGAAAGGTCTTCGACTGACTCCCAGAGATGATGGGCCTGAAAAGTGGGTCCCTCAAATCTTTATGGATTTTGGGAATACCCACTATTGTACTGATAATGGGTGATTTAACCTTAAGAAACCCATATAAATCAGTGTCAATTCTACCTTCCATCAATAGATCTTCCAAATGCAAATCCACTTTATGGTACCCTATATTTACCTCATTAACCGAGGATACTGTGTATTTCCCTGAATGTAATAGTATACTGGTGATCTTATCCCTGTATACTTGTGAGGGATATAAGACCACACCACCCCCCTTGTCCGGTTTCATCACACGGACACTTTCATTCTCTTGAATTTCTCTCATAACTTCAGATTCGTCCTTTGTTAAATTAAATTTAACTGGGTAATTCTTCTTACTATACCTGTATATATCTTCCAATACCAGTTTCTCAAAAGTGTCTAATAGATGATTGAGGGGTGGTGTGTAGGTACTCTTCATTTTAAATTCACTTATTTCTTTAACAGTCGTTCCTTCAAATTTAACTCTCAGGTTTAATTTCCTAATATACTTTTTAACGTCTATAATACTGTCAACCACTTTAAATTTCCCATTAGGAATAAATTTCATCCCCTTTGAAAGGAGGGTAAAATGTTCCTTCTTAAGGGTCACATCAGTGTAGTTGTGAATAAAAAAATTGTCATAAGAGCTAGTGACTGCATTTAACTTAATAATCTCCTTTCTTGATACTTCAGGGGTATGCCTAATTAGTTTGTGGCCCTTCCCCTTTGATAATACTCCCCCCCTGATCTGGGATGTCTTTTCTGATAGTTTTCCCATTCCGTTTCTATACCTAAAAAGTCATTGTTGTTATTGTATTTATTGGGTGCCCGATAATTATATCTGTCCTTTCCTTTCTCTTTGTATGTACCATACACATTCTCATCCTGACCGTACTTTCTACCCTGCTGTCTATCCCTTCTGGCACAGACAACATAGGGAATAGGAAAAACATTGATGAATCTGGAACAAAGTATGGTAGGGCTTGTATCCTACAACATAATAATTTTAGTAAAGACATTAGAAAAATTATCGAACACAACTGGAACATTTTAAAAGTTGATGAAAGAATTTATAAAACAGTGGGGGGGGAGCCACATTTTATTTTTAGTAAGGGGAGTAATTTGAAGGCATTATTAGAGAGGAAAGTAGACAAGAGGTCAGAAGTAGTAGATAGCAAATGTGTAAACAATGTAGGTATATTACGGATAGCAGGGACATTACATTGTCTAACTACAATAAAACCAGAATACATTATCAGAGGGGGAATTGTAGGTCTATCAATTTGGTTTACCTGGCCACCTGTACACAGTGTCCCTGTTTTTATGTAGGGATGACCACCCGTTGTTTAAGGAATAGGATTTATGACCATATGTACAGTATTAGGAAGGAGGATAGTAACATTATGGAAACATCTGAAGGACAATGAAATATGTACAGGGTTTAAATTTGGAATTTTGGAGATAGTTAAATTAAACATGAGGGGTGGGGACATAAAGAAGAAGGTGCGTGACAAGGAGGCCAGGTGGCAAATAAGGTTAAATGCATCCGAATATCCTGGATTGAATGAACACGTATCAATTAAACCCATACTGGATACCTAGGATACAATATTATGAATTCACATTATTCTGTTTTTTAAAAGAAATGAGTTTTTTATAAGAGATGAGTTTTTATAAGAAATGAGTTTTTAATTGAATTTGTTAGTACAGTGTACTAATAGCACATTTATATGTAATATAATAGTATTTAGTTAAACAAACACTATTTAAACAAATGTTTTTAAACAAATATTTTCAAATCAACACTGCATATTTATTTATTATTTTGAAAAGATGTAGAATTGATTGATTTGTAAATGAAATATAGGGATATGTTTTAAGTAGGAAGAAGGAACATGCACTAGCACTTTAAAAATGAATTTGTTGGAATGTCATGTGATGATTAAATGGTATAAAATGTGAATGTATGATGAAGAAGGTTAGTTCTGATGAAGTCTTAATTAGATGAAAGCGCTTAACTTTCATTTCATTTTTGTGTATTTCAATAAAAGAATCAAGTTGGATTTTTGAACTGTGGAGTGCTGGTGCTTTGTGAATCACTTTGGAGCAGATATTGTGGTTCTATTTTTGCGGTAACCGTTGGCTGTTCCAGATTATTTGTGTTTTATTTTTTAAGTTTCTAAAGTGGTTTCTGACCTTCATGATTCTGAGGGGTAGGCTTTTGACCTTTCCCTGTTGGGCTGTATCTCTCAAAATAGTTCCTCCACCTAATGTTTCAAACTTTCTGCAGTATATTTTAATGGTGTTGGAGGAAGCATTTTCAAATAATATAGTACTTAAAAAAATAAATAAGTAAAACACAACAATTTTACAGAGAACCCATTCTCTCTCTCTCATACTCAGTCTCTTCTGCTTTCACACACGTGTATACTCAAGCAGTCTCCTTTGGTTTCATACTTACATTTACTCACACAAGTATAACTCTTAACCTCTTAGCACAAAAAAACTGGACAAATCCAAAAATAATTGGGGGAGAAAGCCCGCCCAAATAGGGACAAATTTTAAACATTGCTCTTATAAACTTAGTTGCTAGAATAAAAAAGTCTTGTATTACAATGCATTTTCTGAAAGATATAAAGCCTGAAACTCAAATTCCTCTCATTATTTAGTGAATTCACTCTGCACTGATTTCCCACAAGACTTCATAAAACCCCGAAATTTTATGAGGAACAGACAAAAAATATGAGGCAAAACTCCGGCCATTCTGCAAAAATTTGGACAGTTGATAGCTAAACACACAACATTGCTCTCACTCCCTCTTGATCACACACACACACACACACACACACACACACACACACACACACACACACACACACACACACACACTCCTCTGCTTTTATACATGCATTCACTCACACGAGTGCTCTCACTCTGTCTCACATACACACAGTACGCACAAAAAACAGCACCAAAGTAAGCAAACAAGTAGACAGTTCACTTCAAGTTTCGTTTTTTTAAGCACTTTTTGTCCTCTTATTAGTAAGAACTTCTTCAGATCTTACTAATATAGAGGACGAAAAGCGCTTAATAAAATGAAACTTGAAGTGGACTGTCTACTTGTTTGCTTACTTTGGTGCTGTTTTTGTGCATATTTGGAGTTTGTAGTACCTGTTATCATTCACATACACACAGTTTACTCTGCTTTCATACACTGATTCACTCACACAAGATCGCTGTCTCGATCTCTCTCATACACAGTCTCTTCTGTTTTCATACACACATTCACTCACACAAGAGCATTGTCTATCTCTTTCTGTCTCACACACAGAGTCTCCTCTGCTTTCACTCACACATGCAGTCAGAAACATAAACACGCTTATACACGTACATATACACACACACACTTTTTTCTGTTTTACACTCGCTAAACAGAAAAAGCTCTGCTTAGCCAGTGTAAAGTAATGGCAGCCATTAGCTTTTTTTCAGTTCAAGCTCTATAGCAGGTTGATATGCTGCCGTGAAGCAGCAGACTCATTTTTCATCGGGCATTACATTAATGCCCTACGTTCTCCAATCAGGGTGATGATGTACAGTTTACCCATTCTGTAAAGTGCCTGTAATTACTAAAGGCTTTGATTTACTGGCTGGATGTTGAGCTGTTGTTGGCAGGAGATCCCTTAGGTTATGAACACTGCAACATTGAAGAGAAGGGCATCTGTTGTTAAGGTAAGATTTTACACAACTGTACTTTCTCAGCTTCTTCTTATTTCCTCCATTTGCTGCCATTACACCTGTCTTATCTGTACTCATTTTGTCACATGCCTTCAGTTTTGCATTCCATTGTTGAAGTTCTTACTCAGAGTCTGCTTGTAATCTCACGTCATGTACATACAGCACTTTTGTGACCTATTTGTTAATAGTCTATCACCTGTATGACCAGCAGTGGGCCCAGACCTGAACCCCGATTTACACCCACTCACACTGACAAACCCCTGTGTGAGACCATTCAGTTTTTGTACTTAAGTCATTGGGTCCTTGTATGTAGTTTGCACTAATCATACCAATGTTTCTGGGACTTTGAACCACCACAGGATTGCCCAAATCAGCTTTCTTTGCACCTCGTCGTATGTTTTCAGTTTTCTTGGAATCTTGTCATATGCTTTTTGCTTTATTAGGACCTTGTCATATGCCTTCTTTTAAATTAAGAGTAACATAATTCAGTTTCTAGTCTTGGATTGGATGATAGAATATGGCCTGCAAAAGGAGTTCTGATGTTTCTGTTTTACCTTTGATGGAGTATCATGCCTTTAATTGTCAGACAGGGCTGATCTTAGTCCTTATTTTTTTTTTGGACCTAAACGAATTTTCATTGAAAGTCTGCTTACCTTAATGTGTCATTTGTCGCCTGCTGTACAACATCTGTTCATCACCTTCACTACTTCTGGTTCTTTATCACTCTATGCTAGGGGGCTGGCTGACCTCATAGTGACCCTATCAGGTGTGATACGCTTCTCATGAAACAATATCAGTAATAGAAGTCACATAAACCCCATCAAATTGGGGCCTGATTTTAAGTGAATCATAATGTTTCTGAAACTGAAAAGACAGAATACAGGAATTAAATAACAAAAAAAATATAAAGAATCCCCAATCAAAATATGCCTTTGCATCTTTGACATGGAGCCATTTACATTTTTGTAGATGGGGCAATAGTTTAAGGATCCATTATTTAACCAGAGTGGATTACTTTAACGTCATGTAAGGACCACCTTAAAGAGCTAGTCCACCTTTCAACTGCTGGGTAATTTGCTGAAGTACGGCCCCCGTTAAAATATAACTGAAACACAATCATTTTAAATGCTTTATAGTACAAAAAAAATCACAACTATAAATAACACTAACTCATGTAAAAATAAAATGGAAAGATACAGCCAAACACTGAACTGATTCATGCCCACTTTTATTACAAAATATTACTGATGTGAGAAATCAGAAACAGCAGCTGTTGATTTGCTTTTTTTCTTGTGTGTAGTTATTTTCTTCTTCTCAGACCTGTGGAAGAAAAGACACACAGATCAGTCCAAACTTGCATTACATATTTACAAAATATATCTCCATAAGGCTATTCTACATCCGAGCATGTTCACTGTACAAAACATAGAGTGGCATTTATGACTACCTTAAAAGTTAACAAGAATAACATATGCATATGGAATGAAAATTATGGTAAAAACATTAATATTTGTTTATTTCATCATGTCATTTTTAGTAAACCATAATCTTTATGAGCACATTCAGTCAAACAACATGAATGTACAGGTTCTCTTGTCCAGTGCTGGGAAACATTGAAATAACAAGACCAAAAATATGGGACAGAAGCAAATTATCAAAAATGACTCTTTTTTTCAAACTTTCTTTTTACTGGGGTGCAAGCTCCCCTCATGCATCTCACCTACTCAGCTCAAGAAGTCTTGAGTTAACATAAAATAATGGGGGACAAAGGCCCACAGATATGGATAGATGCTTAATAATGCTCTTATAAACTTAGAAAGTTGATGGAATACCATGTTTTGTGTTACCAAGCAATTTTTGAAAAATACAAAGTCTGAAACTCAAATGTGTGTCCTTATTTAGTAACTTCAGTCCTCAGTGATCTGGACAGTTGAGAGGTATGGCTTGCCTGCATCCTCAGTGTTGACAAGAAGCTCTCCATACCTCCCTGAACCTATATATACCAACTCTAAGATCACAATATATTGCAGAATAGGAAAGTAAACGGAATATTCCAGGAAACTGGAATCACAGATTTAGCATCTGCTCGACAGGGGCACAGGAAAATAAGTTTCTTGGGTGGCAAAAGCCAGGGTACCTTTTTGGCTAGGCTTGTATAGGCCCTAGGGCCGATAGCCTAGTACCTACCTATGAAACTATGCTTAGAGAGACACCTTAATTAGATTGAAAGTAACAGCATGTTCAGTGTATGTTAGACTAAGCTGCCTGGGAGCGCTGAACCTGGGAGAAATACACAAGAGTATACATAACGAAATGTTTCAGTCACTGCTGTCAAACTGCTGCAGGATATTCACGTGCTGTCACACCCTATTTGGTGCTTTTGGGCCAAGTCATCACAAGGTTACCGAGTAAACAGAATTTGTTCTAAAATGCTGCATATTCTCTCTCTCTCACACACATCTACACCACCCAAATAACGATGCTACAGCTGCATTTGTGTATTGAATTTTATTAGCTTCATTGAAGGAAACGTTTCATATTTTCTTTTCAACATAACAGTATTATTTGATTTTGAGGCATGACCGGTGTGCTTTATTCATAGTATTAATTTTTACTTTATACCTGCATTCGTGTGGCTTTCATTTTATAGCAAAAAAAGAAAAACAAAACAAGTAAAAGATCTTTTGCCGTCCATTGTATCTTTTCCTTTAATGCTTTTGTGTTGTTGTGTGGGGAGGTGTGATGTCAGAATTGTTGCTTAACTTTAGATCATTATCTCATTAGCTGGGAACTTTGAACATATTTGTATCATGTGCTATCTCCAGCAGACTCTAAATGAATTAACTGGGCATTCTGTAAAGCTTTAACTGTCTAATCTGGTGTCACTACACTCCTATTTCCTACCCTTTATAGCTACTTTCTCGTGTGAGATAGTTACATAATAAAATAAAGAAGCTATTTTCAGTTGGTGTTGCTAGACCACAAGGATGCTGGTTCTGTTCTCAGTCCAAGTGACTGGATTAATTTTCAGACTGCTAACACTTCACTACAGCATTGGGAGGTGCTGCACTCTTGTATGCCAAAGATCCTTTGGTACCTCTCAAAAAGAGTAGAGGAAGTTCCCTGATTCCCTGACAAATTTTTCTTAGTTGTGTATATACTCCCACAGGACTCTCCTGAAAAGAGATCACTAGCCTAGTAGTACTAACCTGGCCAACAAAGGATAAATAAGATAAATAAGAAAAAAGTATATATACATATGTGTGTGTGTGTGTGTCTGTATGTGTGTGTGTATGTATATATATATATATATATATATATATATATGTGTGTGTGTGTGTGTGTGTGTGTATATATATATACATACATATGTGTTTAGAAAGAGAGAGACAGCATTCATTTGTAATACAGGATTCATGATCATTCATTAAATGAAAATTCA
This sequence comes from Protopterus annectens, assembly GCF_019279795.1. Taxonomy (NCBI): domain Eukaryota; kingdom Metazoa; phylum Chordata; order Ceratodontiformes; family Protopteridae; genus Protopterus; species Protopterus annectens. The sequence continues at coordinate 1,644,355,882 of NC_056732.1, forward strand.
AGCCAAGATCCAGCGTAAAGATCATGTCCAAAGGATTCAGCCAAGTGTACAGAAAGCCTTACCTTGAAGGAGAGCATGTCTTGGTGCTTGCAATTACCTTTTAAAAATAAAACATGTTTTTTCTGCTTAACTGAAAAAAAAAACTTTTTTAAATTCTTGTTACAGTTAGAAATATAAAACAAGTAGCTACTGATGTCTTGGTTTAATCAGTCCCGTGCCTAATGTACTGACCTTATTCATAATGAGAATAGTCCCCCCCCCAACCAGATTCAAACATGTTTCAAAATAAAAGACAATACAGGGGCTTGTGGCCAAGCACAGAGATCGATAGTTTTCATGAGCCTCGGAAACAGCATTATCAACATGAAGCAAACACCCCTGCTGCCAGAATTCAACAGCAACTATTTGCTTTGGACGTCTGTGTGCCACAGAAACTTTATAACGGCTGTTCATCACTGAATCACTGTTACAGTAGCCTTAGCTGTGCGGGTTGTATCCTGCCAAGGATATGGCCAACTGGCTAGCCTTTCAAAGGACCTTCTACGTACTCACTGTCAGGAGCTCAAGCAGGACTCCATGTAAAAGACAGTTAGAGCACCTAAAAGCTAGACTTTACAGGAAAAAATTCCAGTAGTACTTTTGATGGGTCTGACCTCAACATTTACACTCTCTATCCTTTCTAATTCCAGTCTTGGGATTTGCAAGAAGGAACTTATAGTGGTAGATGGACCAAGTATCTCTCAATCCCGGTTGAAAACGCAAGGTCTGTGGAGCAAGGAGAACAGACAAAAGCACGTAAAATTCAGAGATGTGGGCAACTATTAATGCCCTTTAGGCATTAAATCACTGCTGGTCCCTAGGACCTCTTCAGTTTAGCACATTTTATCACCATTGCAGACTTCTCATGATTGCCTGGGAGGTGGCATCTCAGCTCATTTGACTCATCACACTTCATGCATTCAGTCAGAGCAAGACATTGTAGCAGACAAATTGACCAGGACCAAGGCAGACACTCAGCAGTGGAAACTACTATGGGGGGGGGAGTCTTTCAGAAATGGATCCAACTTGTGGGGAACACCTCAAATACTTGTGTTTACCTCCTTTCAAAACAGACATTTAAACAAATTCTGATATAGGTCTTCATGCAGCAGGCTTGGAATGCAGTTGTTTTCTCATTTCACTGATACCAAGGATTCTTCTAAAATTCCAGAGGGATTCTCCAGAGTTAGTTGTCAGGACTCCCTTTTGGCTTAGGCATCTGTGGTTCTCTCTTAATTTGATATAGGCAAGTTCCTTCATTGTGGATTTATGTACACAAGACAGGGGGTTGTTAGATGTACTGCAAACTGCATATACCTTCAAACGGCTACCTGAACTATAAGTTTTGAGATCTTTTTAAGCACCTTTTTTGCTGAGGATGTGCATCACATATTAAAGGATGCAAAATGTCTGCTACTAGAAAATTGGATATGGGTAAGTGGAGAAGATTTTCTAACTGGTGCCATATTAAGAACCAGGACTTCTTAAGACCTGGTTACCTCTGGTTCTAGAGTATTTATGAGGAGTTATCCTCTGCCCCATCTAACTCTTCTGTCAGGTTTCATTTTTTAACCATTCCTGCTCATCTGCTGTCATATTCTCCTCCCCTACACACAGACACTTTTTGTACCTGTTCTCACCTCAAGCAGCTTTTGAAAGGGGTTGTACGTTTTCATCCACCTAGAAAGCAGGTGTCTCTTTCTTGGGATCTTAACTTGCATCTAAAAACTGACACGTTCTTTTTGAACCAGCTCATTTTGTGGTTATTAATTGGAGAACTGTTAAACTAAAGCTTGTTCCTCTTGAACCAGCTCATTCTGTGGTTATTAATTGGAGAACTGTTAAACTAAAGCTTGTTCCTCTTGAACCAGCTCATTTTGTGGTTATTAATTGGAGAACTGTTAAACTAAAGCTTGTTCCTCTTGAACCAGCTCATTTTGTGGTTATTAATTGGAGAACTGTTAAACTAAAGCTTGTTCCTCTTGAACCAGCTCATTTTGTGGTTATTAATTGGAGAACTGTTAAACCAAAGCTTGTTCCTCTTGAACCAGCTCATTTTGTGGTTATTAATTGGAGAACTGTTAAACCAAAGCTTGTTCCTCTTGAACCAGCTCATTTTGTGGTTATTAATTGGAGAACTGTTAAACTAAAGCTTGTTCCTCTTGAACCAGCTCATTTTGTGGTTATTAATTGGAGAACTGTTAAACTAAAGCTTGTTCCTCTTGAACCAGCTCATTTTGTGGTTATTAATTGGAGAACTGTTAAACTAAAGCTTGTTCCTCTTGAACCAGCTCATTTTGTGGTTATTAATTGGAGAACTGTTAAACTAAAGCTTGTTCCTCTTGAACCAGCTCATTTTGTGGTTATTAATTGGAGAACTGTTAAACTAAAGCTTGTTCCTCTTGAACCAGCTCATTAGGCTGTTTGTGTTTCTTATTTGGTAAATTGTTTTCTCTTTGCTTTAACTTCTGCAAGAAGCATATTTGAGCTACAGGCTTCCATAGTGAGTCAGCCATACCTCATTTTGTCTGCACAGGCTTGGGGGGTTTTGAGAATAAATCCTTCTGTTACACTTCAGTGGTTTCACACTTTACCTTAATCCACTTTATTATTCTGCCTATATTCTTTCTCGAAACTTACAACAATGTAGGATGAATTTTACTTTGGATGCCTACATGCAGCTCAGACACTACTTGGAAATAATAAAATCCTTCTGGAAGACTAATCTGCTATTGTTTCCTGTGAAGATAAAATAAAGGATCAGTGTTAAAGCAGATAGTTCTTAACTGTTGTCCCACGTTATTTCTTCTGCTGGTCACATCATAACATGTCACTTCAAGGCAGGGTTAGGGCCTACTTTGCCAGGGACTTGGTTTCTTCTATGGCTTTTTGGAAAGGCGTGGACTGTAGAAATTTTCTAGTAGCAGCAACTTGGTCCTGTGTTCATAACTTTTACAAAGCAATGTAAGCTGGATTCCTTTCCCTGGTCAAGGACTCGCTTTTCCTTGGGCTTCTGGATTCATACAGATCTTTTTCCTCTCTATTTTTCTAAGTTAAGCTAGACTACCCAAATAGTTTTGGCTACTGCAGCAGTAATCCAGTGTTGAACATAGTACAGTTGTATGTGTAACTTACCATAGCAATAGATGTTTTGATTGCTGTTGCAGTAGCCGTCCCATCTGCCATCCCCCTTCATTGTGCATAGAATGCAATAATTTTACAACTGACACTCAAAACAAACTTGCCTTGTCGTTCATGTTATTTTTACCAGTGCAAATGTGTGATCCTTTAACTGCCTCGTATTGTAGAAATGAAATGTGCACTCCAGGCAAACCCATAACAATAGCCATAGTACAGACCCATCAAATATGTTGTCATTTTCATCATGGGATTGTATTCCAAGAGGAGATTGAGTAGAGTTCAAAGGAGGGTTGAAAAAGATTGCAATTGGCATTATTTTCTGTTGTCTGATTATATTCGTTATGTTAAGGCAGTAGACTCATGAAAGAACCCTGAGGTGGAGGTTGTGTTCAAATGGTGAGGAAGTTTGAGAATGCAACATTTTGACCAATGCAGAGCAAGTCGTCATGGGTCGGACTTTAATACTCAGTCTTCTGGTTAACTATAACAATCTGAGGTCAGCCTGCTATGTAGCTTAGCTGCCTTGAACAGTATATATCATTTTTGACTACATTCAGATGTGTGTAAATATGTATCTCTACTGTTCCGCTGTCATTGATTCAGTCATTGTCTGATTACCTGCTTAATTTAGTACAGAGTTCTAGGGGTTCTGACAACTGTCCCAACACTCAATGAGTAGAAAGCAGAGAAACTAATTCCATGTAGGATGCCATTCGTTTGCAGTGTTATGTCCACACTAACAGTTTCCTGCCCGTGGTGACAGTTAAATGAAAATCATCTTGAATTTGTGTTTACCTTTCCCCTCGCTGTTGCTGCTTCTCTGGTCTTTTCTGTTACGTTACTACTTCTAGCACTGTCGTGATTTTCGTACCGTTTCAGAAGTGAATAAACACACACAATGCGCACATATATAGATCACTGTCACTCTGTCGACTAGTCGTGGTCTACAGAGTGCAGTGTGTCAATATTTGTTTGGTCAGTTGGAGTTTTGTTCTTGCATGTGCGATTCAAAAAGGAGGAAGTTTGATTGGGAAAGATTAGCATTTATTTTTGATTCTTATACTGAAAGTTTTGTTTATGCTAAACATTTCTGATTTGGACATGTGTGTGCAATTGTTTGCAAGTTAGGGTTAGAGAAAGGGCCAAGTTAGTGGACAGAGTTGGTATTATGCATGATTGCTTTTGTGTGTAGTGTTTAAGTAACTTATTTAGTGGTAGAGTTATGGAAAGGGACTTGTAAGGTAAATTGTAAGAATGGAGATAGGAGCATGGGCGTATGTGGTATGGGAGGGTGAAGCCCCCCCCCCATCCTTACTAGTATGTGCTAATCATTACCCTAACATTTCCTCTAACAGCAACCTTTTCCATAGCACCAATGCTATTTAGGCTATTCGGTCTGATTGTAGAGGTAGGGTTTTGTTTCATGGATCACAAAAGGAAACTGTATGTTTTCCTCTTGCAATCTTTCATGTTTTGGCTGTTTGGGGTTTTCTGTAAGTTGGTCATTCAGAATGCAAATATCAGTCAGTTATGTTTCAATATTTTTGCGTTTCGATGAATGTATATTCAGTTGATGCAGTGTGTGTGTCTTTCGGCTTTTCCCGGTTAGGGGTCGCCACAGCAGAACTCCGGTCCGCTAATAAGTGGTAGTTGATTTTTACATGCCGAGTTATCAGCCCTGACGCAGAACCTTCAACGAAGGTACGCCCATTCACGCATGTCTCCACGCAGAAGACGCTCTAGCTGAGAATCGAACCGGACAGCGTCTTACTGTGAGGCGACAGTGCTACCACAGCACCACCACCATTATTTGCCCCCTTCCTGCTTTCTTATTTTTTTTTGCATGTTTGTCACACTTAAATGTTTCAAATCATCAAACAAATATAAATTTTAGACAAAGATAACCCAAGTAAACACAAAATGCAGTTTTTAAGTGATGATTTTATTTATTAAGGAAAAAAACTATCCAAACCTACATGTCCCTGCCCCCTAAACCTAATAACTGGTTGTGCCACCCTTAGCAGCAACAACTGCAATCAAGCGTTTGCGATAACTGGCAATGAGTCTTTCACATCGCTGGTGAGGAATTTTGGCCCACTCTTCCTTGCAGAATTGTTTTAATTCAGACATATTGGAGGGTTTCCGAGCATGAACCGCATTTTTTAGGTCATGCCACAGCATCTCAATCTCAATTGGATTTGACTAGGCCACTCCAAAACCTTCATTTTGTTTTTTTTTTTTCAGCCATTCAGAGGTGGCCTTGCTGGTGTGTTTTGAGTCATTGTCCTGCTGCAGAACCCAAGTGCACTTCAGCTTGAGGTCACGAGCTGATGGCTGGACATTCTCCTTCAGGATTTTTTGATGGAGAGCAGAATTCATGGTTCCATCAATCACAGCAAGTCGTCCAGGTCCGGAAGCAGCAAAGCAGCCCCAGACCATCACACTACCACCACTATGTTTGACTGTTGGCATGATGTACTTTTTCTGAAATGCTGTGTACTTACGCCAGATGTAATGGGATGCACAACTCCCAAAAAGTTCACCTTTTGTTTCGTCAGTCCACAGAATATTTTCCCAAAAGTCTTAGGGATCATCAAGATGTTTTTTGGCAAAAGTGAGACGAGCCTTTATGTTCTTTTTGGCAGTGGTTTTCGCCTTGGAACTCTGCCATGCATGCCATTTTTGCCCACTCTCTTTCTTATGGTTGTCATGAACACTGACCTTAACTGAGGCAAGTGAGGCCAGCAGTTCTCTAGATGTTGTCCTGGGTTCTTTTGTGTCCTCTTGGATGAGTCGTCGTTGCGCTCTTGGGGTAATTTTTGTAGGCCGGCCACTCCTGGGAAGGTTCACCACTGTTCCATGTTTTCTTCATTTGTGGATAATGGCTCTCACCGTGGTTCGCTGGAGTTCCAAAGCTTTAGAAATGGCTTTGTAACCTTTTCTAGACTGATAGATGTCAATTACTTTGTTTCTCATATGTTCCGGAATTTCTTTAGATCGCGGCATGATGTCTTCCTTTTTGGGATCTTTTGACCTACTTCACTTTGTCTGACAGATTCTGTTTAAGTCATCTCTTGATTCAACAGGTCTAGCTGGCAGTAATCAGGCCTGGGTGTGGCTAGTGAAGCTGAACTCAGCTTTCCCAAAAATGTGATTAACTACAGTTACTTCATGATTTAACAAGGGGGGCAATTACTTTTTCACATAGGACCATGTAGGTTTGGATAGTTTTTTTTCCTTAATAAATAAAATCATCACATAAAAACTGTATTTTGTATTTACTTGGGTTATCTTTGTCTAAAATTTAAATTTGTTTGATGATCTGAAACATTTAAGTGTGACAAACATGCAAAGAAATAAGAAATCAGGAAGGGGGCAAATACTTTTTCATTGCACTGTATATATGTATACACATAGACCAGTTGGCGTAATTGTTAAGATGTTTGCCTCCCATGAACAAGTTACAGTGCTTGCTCCTGACCTATAGCCAACGCTTGTATAGAATTTGCATGTTCTCCCTGTGTCTCTGTGGGGTTCCTGCCATCTCCCCAAAACATGCTGAGTGTTTCTACCTCGAGCTCAGCCAAGAATGCATACAAACTCTAAACGGTGCCCCTAGGGAGGAAGACTTGTGTAGACCAACCACTTTAGGCATCAGCTGTAATGCACAGTATCCTCAAGATAGGATAACATGGATCACAGACTGTGCACTGTGTCAGGGCTAGCTACTTGATGGTGTAAAAATTGGTTCTAAATGATTCAGTCATGTTGACTAATGTCACCAAAAATGGGCATGGGTATTTGCTGGTGGTAAGTGGGTTGAGGAACTGGCCTACTGTCACCTGTACCAGGGACCCTTGCTAACAGTGGAAGGGATGATTCCATAAAGCCCAGCATCCCTGGGTCAACAAGCTACTTACTTGGGTTACTTGGGATAGTTCTGTTGAGCAAATGCTGGGTGAAAAAAACAATCAACCTGCAAACATGGGCTAAGAATTACTACACTCAGTGTAGGTTCACTGACAGGATGAAGCTTGGAAGTGGATGACATGATGGCATGGAGAAGTCCAGATGTTTTCTGTATTGAGGAGACAAGATGGAATATCAGTACAGTTAAAACACTTGGCTTGGGATCCAGAGTCTATTACTCAGGATGAGGATAGACTAGTATTCATAATCTCAGCCTGTGCCTTACAACAGGGTTGTGATAGTGAGGAAAAGAGTGCATTCAGACAACAGTTGCAAGACCTACTAGGTAAAGCAGGACAATGTATTTTTTTCTGTATGAATTTGGGTTGTGGCTGAAAAGGGTCAGTAGACTAGTCCACTTAACAAGTGAACACATATTATTTAAGTAAGTAAATAAATAAATGAAAAATAAAGTTGTTTCTGTAATACCTTTCCCACTGTCATTCCTTATATGTTTGGGCCTTTTTAATTAAAAGAAAAGTTGTCAATCTTTCATTAAACTGTGGCCCAGATAAGTTTAAACATCCTAGAGAAATGTCACCTTAGAAATAACATTGGGATGTCTGCATAGATTTAATGGATCAGCCTATGCACGTGCAAGGTAATTCATCCATTTATGTCTAAGAATGCATTTTACTCTATTCATGCACTGATTTTGCATAGTAAAAGTAATCTGAAATCCTTTATGTGGTCGTTGTACAGAAGTTATGTTTTCATGCAGGTTTTAAAACCTAGCAGCTTTAATGTGTATGAGCAGAGAGACAGTGCATCATGATGCTGTAGGTATCGCACGCAGCTGTTCAAAAATATGTTAACAAAACAGAAGGAAACTGCAGGTTATATTATAACAGAAAATTCTTAACTACAAATAAGAAATTATGTTGACTATCATCCAGGGATTGAACTCATAGTCATTCTTAATCCTTTCCCCAATACAAAGTGTTATAACAGTATCAGATGTGAGAGAGTAGCAAAGGTTTTTTTCCCAGTTTGTAAAATTTATATATTTTTAAATTTTCTTGAGTTTATATGTGTTGAGGAATATAGTCATGGAGAATCTTATTGTTACAAGAGAGATGTTTTTTGGCTTTGTTCATTCATCGCTTGGATTAAAAGGTGAACTGAAAATATTGCTTTGGCATGCTGCATTGCCAAATGTACATTATATACCAGCACATTCACAACCCATGACCTTAGCTGACTGTATAAATAAATTGACATAGCTGCAGCTGTGTTATAGGGTGACAGAAAGGTGCAGGCGCATCGCTGAACTAATTTTTGTTACAGATGGGAAGGGGTTAATGCTCAGAAAACTTATGAAATTCAAATGAAGTGAAACCTGATGCTCTAGAAGAAGTGATGAAGGTAAAAGCATTTAAAAAGAAAATATCAAACACGAATGTTAAAACCACTTATTTTTTTTGGTTGTTGTTTATATGATTTGATATCAGTGAATATCCATGAATATTGAATTGATTGATATTGATTGAATATCAATGAATGTAGTTTATATGAATAGACTTGTTTACATATATACATACATACATATATATATATATATATATATATATATATATATATATATATATATATATATTCTCAAGCGTTTGGTAAGTTTTTATTTAGGATTGATTTTTTGCACATTTTTAAGTAGTATGTGTTGTTTTTAGCCCAACAAAATTTAGTGTTAATATTAACTTTTAATTTTTAGTTGCTTTTCCCATTTGACACACAAACCTGAAGAAGTTATAATAAAAGACAGAGATCTGTTAAAAATGTTAAAAATATTTCTGAATGTTGGTAGAAAAGATTTCTAAGGAATTTTGGAAACTTGTGTTAACTTTTTCTTTTGTGATACTACAATGAAATGCTTTCTGAAGTTTTAGCAGTTATTAATGTATGATTTGTAGTTTAAATTTTAGTTTAGTTTAGTTTAACATGTTCCCTGCAGTATAGCTCTTTTGAGTATGTACTGTTAACTCCCAGTGGGTATAGTTTGAACCTTTAAAAATGACGTTATCACCTTACAGTTCGAACAAATATTCATAACTCTGGAACCCCAAGTGTTACTAGAAAGCTGTAAATGGCAAACTCTTCAGGATAGATTACTCTTTACATTAGTGGCAGTCATTCAGTCTGATGCTTTATACTGGATTTTATAAGGCAAAATAAAGGCAGTGCATATTAATTTTGTAATGCTGTGTAAACAGTTTATGATACATTGGTAACTATTCAAGCAAGACACATACCGGCAGCAAGATGTTCTTCATGCAGGTGTGAGCTCTTAAATGAGGCTGTGCAGTTCTCTCTGTTTTCTGAATGTTGTGATATTTAGAGAAGTATGACAATTATTACAATACAAATAAACAGCATACAAATAATATTCAGTATCTCTTTAGCTTTATTAGACAGAGGTGAAATATTAATACAGTTGTGTTTGCCACCATGTATGCTTTAAGATGAAATATTCTGATACCTTGTATGTAGCATGGTTTCGGAATTATTAATGCAAATATGAACAAGCAGTATTGAACATCTAGAGGTGTCAGTAGAGTCAGCTGTAGAAACGCCTGGAAGTGCACTCTGCTGTAATGAGTTACATATTCGGGGACCACACAGTTTGAAGTAGGGCAGCACTGTATCAGATATCACACTGGTGTATGGGGGAAGAGGTACTTAGCTAGTAAACATGCTAATTGTCTTTTACAACAGATCTACCTTAGTAAACCACTCCCATGCTTTTAAACAGGTTTAAAACAGATATATAAATGGAATGATGAATTTCTACACTTTATTTTGTTTTTCAACTACTATTTGGATCGCTTGTTTGTGTATTTCTAATAATGAAGTTTTGACTTGAACTAGCTTGTTCTTCCCTACTTTTATTAGTGGATTTATACTTTGGAAAGTTTTTAAAGAAAGTATTTCTACCACCTGTTATTAGGTGGGATAGTCACAGTATGTTTTTTATGGGTTGCCTGAACTCTTAAGAAACTGTAGGGAATCTTAGATCTTCCACATGGAGAAGTTTCCTCATTATTTGTTGTTGGAACCAGTATATTGACATACTGGGTTTTTGAGACTTCAAGGAACGTAATGGAGGCTGTTTGTTTTTGTCTGTAGGATTGGGTGGCCTGTGTTTGTGTATGTGGAATGATATAGTTGTGCATATTTTTTTGACTTTTGGCTTTTCCTGGTTAGGAGTCGCCACAGCAGAACTCCGGTCTGCTCATGATTGGCAGTAGAGTTTTACGGTGCCGAGTTGCCAGCCTGACGCCCAACCTTCAAAGAAGGCACGCCCATTCACGCTCGCACCTACCTGCATGTATTTAACGTCACTCAACCTCAGGGAGGACATGCAGACTCCACACAGAAGGCGTTTTTTAATAAAGTTTATTTTCAGACAATGAGCAATCAGCAGGCCATCGTACATCATTCCACACTTTGCTAGGCAAAGTTTAACATGTAGTACAACTTTTAAAGAATTAATTTCACCCCCCAAAATGTAGAAAAAAGTTAAAAACATTGTTTAGACATTTTGAAGTCACAGTGAGGTAGCATGTATTCTTTGCACCCTTAGTCATTTAACAATGTACCCATATACAGGTTACCTTTTGTTTTTTATATATATGTATAGCTACATGCACATTTTTATATATATATATATATATATATATATATATACACACACACACACGAGACATCCACTCGTGTAGAGAACAGCTGTTGAGTGATGTTTAGTAGGCCGTGTAAGCTCATCAGTGTGGTATAAAAGGTATGTTAGAGTGAGCATCTCGTACTTCATACATCTGATTATGTAGGTGTTGCACGTCTTGCACAGGTAATCTAAAAGCAGTCAGTCATAGCTGGTAGTTAGACTAGGATGTGCTCCCCTTATATGGAGTGCCTCGTTTTAAATGATGAGCCTTCGTTTGTTACTGCCTTATTCTTGTAGCAGGCTCCTTGACTGCTCATTCACTTTCTATTCCTTTCTGTAGCTTGCACCTTTTGTTTACATGTAGATCCTACCATCTGCTGTGTTTCACAGTCTCCTAGACAGCTTCTGAAAACACACCATCTCAACTAATATGCTAGTTTTGCATGAAGCAGTCAAGCTGTGCAAACAACTTAGCCACAAACATAGTGAACAGTGTATTGCACCATCACCTGACATTCTGCTTTTGTGTTTCTTTATTTCATTTTGTTGATTGCGTGGAATGATAATGAGTCGAGTCCATTTTCGAGGGAGTCCCAAGGGGAGATGACTATCTCATTCATTTGTTGCAGAAGCAGTGCTATTGATTTGTGACATGTATTGCAGAACACTAAGCAGTATGTAACTTCTAATGTCATTCCTTATCACTGCTGCAGTATTCTTTACTCTTGGGATATTCTGCCGAGGGTAGCCTAACATCCGGCCAGCATACAAACTCTTTACACCTTCCCGGCATTGTACATCAGACGTATGCCCTTTGTTGGACTCTTAATCCTTAGAACATCTTTGCCCCCAGTCTGAACTCCACCTCTAAATTCGGTCTGAATGCCATTCAGTGAGCTGATTCATCTATGGAGCCTTCTAAAGATAAAAAACTGTTGTAGTTCCTTCCTTTCTATTTTCCTCCTTGTAATTTGTTTTTATGCCATCCAGGAAGGGGAAATGTGAGTGTGGGAGGCAGATTCCTGATAAAGATAGACATGAGAAGTGCCTTTTCTTGTTTGGGTGCTATACACAATGTAAGATTTGTCAGGCATTTGTCCCTAAAACACTCCACAGTCATCTGTCATCCCTCCCTGTTTGGAAAGGAATGTTTGAAGCTTTTGACTTGGGGTACTGTGGCCAAATTTGCCCACCTTGACATTCAGCCGCCTCTTAAGAAAAATAGCTAAAAAGGCATGTATGGATCCTGCAGCTGTCTAGCCGGACCTCTCCATCAGGTTGGATGAAGAACTCAAGGATCGTCTGGTGCTGATACCAAGTCCTACTTCCTCAACCCAGTTGGAGGCCGACACAGAGCTGTATACCCACATGTGCGCCGATGGTGTGCTAACATCTGGTACAGATGTGGAGGAGGATACATGGCTGATTATATTCAAGGGGCGTATGGGGATTCCCCAAATATTAAGGAAGAGTTTCTTTGTACCGTCATTGAATATAGGCAGGGGTCTATGAATTACATTTACCATGTACAGCGATCATTTGATGTACAACTGGAACAACACAACAAATGACATTTTTTCACTCGAAGAGAGGTCTGGGCAGGGTTTTGAAACGTTAACCCAAGCTTCCCCCCTTTGGAACTGTGAGAGTCCATGTAAAGGAAGATTTTCATATTTTTAATTTTAGTGTGATTGAAATTAATACAGTACACTTTAATGTATTTGTTAAAAAGACTTTTTTTGTACCAACACCTGGGTTATATGCTGTGGATGTTTTACGTGCAGTTAAGTTTTTCGTTCTCAATTTAACTTTAGCTATATTTTTTGAGAACAAATTAGGTACTTATAATTACTCTTCAAATGCATTACAGAGGAAAGGTACATGTAACTCACCTCTACACCCCACTTTGCTGTTTTTCTGATAAAGCTGTTGAAATGGATTTAAGGAAATGTTTTTCAAACAGTAACAAAAGGACTGATGTTTTTACTAATTTGAACAAAGATGAAAAATATGTTTAAATGAGCTGATGACTGGCAGAACAGTCAGAAATATGAAACCTGACAAAGAGTGGGATTTTGTTGATGGCTGGTATAGTTTATTTATCCAGAATGAATGTTTTGTGCTGTACTAGGGTTTCCAAAACCAAATCAGTATTCATACAATAAGATAGATATCTGTTGGATGGATTGATAATGTAAGTAATTGATTTGGTTATATGATTTTGTAAAAGTTAAAAATTCTATAATACCTGCTGTTTTTGGTAAACCTAAGATATATAAAGATATAACCAATCCACCATTTTTAACCTATTGTTGCGGTGTCCAGTTCCAAAACAGAACCATTATTTAAATTTGTAGATGTACAATTGAAACATTTGTTGAAGGGTGTATCCCATATATTAATTGATTTGTGGCAGTTCCTTTCAAAAATTGCTAAACGACTTTGTGATAAGCATATTCTACTAGTTACTGCGGATATAATCAATTTTCTTTTCGGTGTTTCCCACAGAGATTGGCATGGAATGGTTTACTGGAAAGTATTATTAACATATCAAATATGAGTAATTTTAATAGAAAGTTGATAGAGGAATTTCTGAGATGTGTTTTGGATAACAATTTTTTTCTATTTTGAAGGTGAATTTATCACCAAATATCATAGGTTCATAGGTTGCTACTAGGCTATCAGCCCTAGGGCCTATACAAGCCTAGCCATAACAATTCCCTGGCTATTTCTTCCCACACTATTTACTTCCCTGGACCCCTGTCTAGCAGGGCGACTGACGTGATCCCCGGGGTGAATTTCCTTTCTCCCATCCAATCGTCAAGGTTCCTTTTGAAGAGGGCCAAAGAGGCACTCTGCTTGACATGTATGGGCAATCTATTCCAGAGTCTGGGGAGTCTCTGGGTCAGGAACCTATCCCTCCAGTATGTTTTGTTTATTGTGATGACAAGGTTTAGATCCCTGGAGCGTGTGGCTCTGAGGGATTGGGATTTCTTTAAGTGTAGCATGTCCAACAGCTCTGGGTTTGACATGGCCTTGTATGTTAAGCATTGATCGCCTCTGAGTAGACGATATGCGACAGAGTATAGCTGGAGCTTTTTAAGGCGGTCAGCGTAAGGCTTCTGCTTTAGGCCTGTGATTCTTTTAGTGAGGTATTTCTGCGGCCTTTCCAAAAGGTTGCTCCTCCCCAGGGAGATGCACACACTCACACAGTTGGCAAGTGCAGGATTCAAACCTCTACCTAACTACATTATGATACTACAGCAGTATGCATTTACACAACACGCTATACACATCAGGAATAGCAGTGGGCACTGGTTATGCATCCATTTACACCAATCTAATTTTAGCCTATTTAGAAATGAATTTTGTTTTTAATTCTTATTTTAACAAGTATATTTTGAGTTATTCTTAATATTTGGATGATATATTGATTTTATGAACTGGAGATGCACATAAATTAGTGGAATTTTTTTACTTATTTAAAAAACACTACTAATTTTTAAAATTTATATATGTGGTATCCACCCACAAAATGAATTATCTAGACATAAGTTCATAGAAGGTTACTAGGCTAACGTCGCTAGGTCCCTTACAAGCCTAGCCATATTTATCTGAGTTGACCCAATTGTCCCTGGTTAGATGAATGACATTCGCAGAGGTAAGAGTCTATGGTAGTTAATACTGACTTCCTCTGTCCTGGAGGGACATGGGCGCCACCCCAGGAGAGACTTTGTGGTCACCCATCCACTGATCCAAGGCTAGGTTAAAATCCCGGGAGCGAGTGACTGTCGTGCAGTTTGATTTACGAATGTGTAGCATTTCCATCATGGCCGGGTCAGAAACTGCCCTGCAAGCCAGGCACAGGCCACACCTTAGCAACCTGTAGGAGACAGAATACAATGACAGGGCTTTCAGTCTTTCCACCTAAGACTTGTTTTGTGTACCCTGTAATTTCTTAGTGAGAAACCTCTGTGGTCTCTCCACCTGTTGCAGGTGTCTGGTGGGGTACATGCAAAAAGGAGCATTGTACTCAATTACTGGTCGGATGAGGGCCGAGTATAATGGAATTATAACATCGTTAGATCTAGATGTGATGCCTTTGCTTATAAGATGTGCCACATGGAAGGATTTCCTTACTAATGTGAATATGTGATGGCCAAAGTTCAGATTACTATCAACATAAGTAAGTACCTAGATCATGTATCACTGAGTCTACACTTAGGGGGGTGCTGTCTGTACTGTAATTAGCAGGGATGTCATGCTAACACCTTCTGCCCAGAACCAAGGATTTACTGCTTCCCAAAATAGAATATAAATCAAGCAGAACCTGTCCCACCACAAGTGCAAGTAAGCTCAAGTGGTCTTTCTACAACTGTAAAGTAAATAGTGTATGTCACCTCTGTTGGAGTGCTCCCCGATAGCATGCAGACTCGCAGGGACCCCCATCTCCCTCTATTCTCTGCCTCTACTAGTAACAGTCCACCAGTAGGTGCCAGCAAAACTCCATTACTCCCCCTACTAGTCAGTCATCTCTACCAGTACAGACCCCCACTGCTCCGCTGTTTCTTTCTGAGCAAAAACAAATCAGGCAGCTTCTCAGTATAATCCCACAGCCTGGCACACAAGCCATTAGCCAGTTTCATCCAACCTGCTGCTTTAGATGCTGTAACAGACTGCTAGTCTCTTGTTTCTTCTAAAGAACAAAGCTAAAACAGAAAGCAGCCAAATAAATAATATAATAAGCAGCTGAAACTAAGTGACTGATAGCTTTTTGCTCACCTCTGCTAGGGCTCCTAACCTACTCCATTCACCCTGCGGGCTCTCTCCTCTCCGTACCTTGCCCCCATTTCCCACCCGCCCCCACTACCTGTACTTTTATACCATCCACAACTTCACCCACTTTTCCCCATCACAAAATTAACACCTCACCCTACACTCATTCATCTCTTATACTCCCCACCCAACCCAAACAATGCCCCCTCCCACATCACATCTGCTACACATTACTACCCTACTAACCTCTCTTACTTATCTCACACAATTCCCCAACCATAACTCTTCACATTCCACAACAACTGTCCACCACACCACCTTTTACCAACATAACACATGGGCTCTACTCTCACAACCCAACCCTACTATTTAACTACAAAAATCCTACCTATCCCACCATCACATTACACACACACCCCCAACCAAACCCCAAAAGTTCCAACAGTTCCAAAACTTAAACCCTCTATCTACACTAAACTACCTTAAACTCCTCCTCCACCAAATTTCCCTTTTACTCTCTAGCGACATTCATCCCAGCCCTGGGCCCACTTTCGCTACACTAACCCCTAACTCCCCACCCACACAACCTCAAACTCCCAAATCCATTCGCCTCACCACATTCAATGCCCAAAGCCTTAGAAATAAAAGCCCCAACCTCCATGCCTGGCTTTCCCACAACCACTCTGGCATAACTGCCATCTCAGAGACCTGGCTTACACCCTTCATAAAGTACAGCAGAATTCTTCCACCGGGCTACCAAATGATTTGCAGTGACAGACCTAACAAGAAAGGTGGAGTTATAGCTATTAGCTACCCATCCTCCTGTCCATCATCCCATACACCAATCAAATCTCAAACTTTGCCAGCACTGAAATAACCATAGCTCTACTAAAATATCCACAATCATAAGTCCATATGCATAGCCATCCTGTATATACCCCAGGCAATACCATCTCAGTACTAGAGGGTATTCTCTCCTGGTTTTCCTCCAACATTAAAAATGAAAATTGTATTCTAGGTGACAAAAACATTAACTGGGCCACAATAGTTTCACCAGCCCCCTTTTACACAATCAACCTTTTCAACTTTACTCAATTAATAAATTCTCCTACTAGGCTAAACAAAGATGGGACCTCTGGCACCATCATTGACTGGATCTTAACATCCCATTCCAACCATCTCTCTAATTCTGGAATCCTTCCTAACCCTGTCAGCGGCCACCTGCCTGCTTTTGTCGAACGTCACCCCTCTCCTCTTTATAGGCAACATCGGTACATTCAAACTCACAATCTGTCCTACTTCAACCTACAAACATTTTCCGAATGTCTAAAACTCACCGACTAGTCCTCCCCTAAGAACCCTGCCCCTTGATGATGCCGTCACCTACTTCAGTGATGCATTCTTAAAACTACTCAACAACCACACTCCCCTTAGAACTAAAAGTGTCAAGTCCAAAGCTACCCCCTGGCTATCAAAAGATACCAAACTTACCATGCTCCAAAGAGACAAATCATGGAAAAAATAACAAAAAAACAAACAGCACATCTCCTTACTTGAATTCAAACAACCCTGTAACACCATCAAAAAATTAGTAGCTAGAGACTGTAAAGCATACTACTCCAAACTTCAATCCAAACACTCAGCAAACCCTAAAAAAGTCTGGGACACAATCTCCTCCTTCCTCCATCCATGTAATAAAGATATAACCCCTGTCCTAACCCAGATCTTACCAGTCTTGAAACTGCCACCCAATTCAACTCCTTCTTTGTTGATTGTATAGCTAAATTGTCCCTCTCTTTCCCTCACATGCCCCAACCCCTACCTCACCTGCCCCCCACCGCTCCAGTAACATGCCTCCCACCTCCCACTTTAACCTAAAACTCATCCCCACAAGTGCTATAAAAAAACTTCTCCTCCAACTAAAACCTAGCCGCAACATACCTGATAATCTGCCATCAGCATTCCTCAAACTATCTGCTGATGGCATTGCCTTTCCCATTTCCATCTTAATTAACAGATCCATCCAAGAAGCATGTGTCCCATCTATCTGGTGTCATGCCTACATCATCCCATTTCATAAAGGAGGCAAAAACACTGACAATACCAATTTTAGGCCTATTGCCATCCTTTCCCCACTGTCTAAAATCCTAGAAAAATGTATCCATGCACAACTGATGCCATATCTAAGGCACAACAACCTCCTCACCCCCACTCAACACGGCTTCCGCTCTGGCTACAGTACCATGGCTGCCCAACTTGCCTTTCTCGAGACCATTAACAAAGCATGTGACTCTGGCAAACTTGTACCTTTCCTGTTCTTAATGAAAGTATATAGCAAGAGGGGATCCGGACACATGCTCGACTAGCATATGTCCGAATCACAAAACATCGAGCACACATACACAATAGTGCTTAACATCGACAAGCGCTTCCGTGTATGTGTGCCTGTTTCGTAGATCGGACTACAGTGTGGGTAAGGGAAAATTCCCTTTTCCCCACTGTAGTATGATCTCGGAGTGAGAATAATAAAGTAGGGGGGGTGTGGTGGCTGCAGGGGGGGCAAAGCCCCCCTGCAGAAACATAGATTTTTGTTTTTGAACTACACATAAACGGAAACGCTTTTCAATGTTAAGCACTTTCGTGTATGTATGTTCGATGTTTTGTGATTCGGACATATGCTAGTCCGAGCATGTGTCCTAGACCCAGCAAGAGACACCAAGCCGAGACTTACTGAAACAATATTTATTAAAACAATAAAACCACATAAAAGTGCACCATAAACGCTTTCAAGCAAAAATGCCCTTCATCAGATGATGCATAACAGATAAAACATACAATTTAAATCTCAAAGGCTAGTATTTTACCCTCCTTTTCCTTAGTATAGCTTTTAAAGGGATAGCAGCATACAAGCCAGGGTATTTATCAGCCCCAAGCTTTATTATCCATTTAATTTTGTTACTTTCGGTCTCATTAACAAGCCACGGTGGTGCAGCGGTAGCATTGTCACCTCACAGCAACAGGTTCTCCTATTCGATTCTCGGCTGGAGCGCCTTCTGTGTGGAGTCTGCATGTCCTCCCCGCAGTCGAGTGGCGTTCGAAAGACATGCGTAAATGGGCGTGCCTTCGTTGAAGGTTGGGCATCGAGCTGGAATCTCGGCACCGTAAAAATCTACTGCCAATCATTTGCGGACCGGAGTTCCGCTGTGGCGACCCCTAACTGGGAAAAGCCGAAGGAAGAACAACAACATTCAGTCTCGTTAACAGTGTCACCACCTCTATCATGTTTATAAACTATCTGTAACACCATGAAAAAAAAAGAATGGCCAGCATTTAATTCTATATGTTGAGAAAGTGCATTATGTACATTCTTGTGTCTGATGATATAGACATGGTTAAGTATTCTATTTTTCAGCATACAGTTGGTTTCACCAAAATAGTATGAGTTGCATCCTTGGCACATAGCTAAATATATGACATTTTTGGTTCTACAATCAGCATATCCCTTCAAATAATATGTTTGTCCTGTTTTCGGATGTGTAAATAAATTGTCCTTTGTGATATAGCAACATGCCTTACATCGCTGGCAAGGAAAAGTTCCCATTCGCCTTGTCATCATAGTTTTGTATGCTGTTCCTAGGCTCATGACATAATATATCTTTTAAGTTTTTGTTTCTTCTAAACGTAAACGGTTGTGCACCCACAATATTTGCTATTTTTGGATCTGAATGCAGCATTTTCCAGTTTTGTCTAATAATATCACAGATACCACCCACGTCACTACTATATGTGAGAAATAGATGTCCTTGTTCATTACTGACGGTACCATGTCCGCCTCCTCTCATTCTCCTATTTGGAGCCCCAGTATACCAAGGTTTGGCCGTACTGCTCCTTCTAGTTTTTGTATCATTAATAATGTTACTCAATTGCTGTTTTTATATCCTCTCTCCTTTAAATTACTTGATAAGTTCTCTACTTCTTGTTCAAACCTATCTTCATTACTACAGAGTTGAGAAATTCTACCAACTTGACCCTTCACAATGTTATTGAAAGTATGTCTAGGGTGCATACTGTTAAAAGATAGTAAGCTATTATGCCAACACTCCTTCCTATAAAGGGTGGTCTCTTCACTACCGTCTGCATTCTTTATCAGGTGTACATCCAAGAAATCTATCTCAAATGCTGAATGGCTAACAGAAAACCTGAAAAATTCTGTACTGTTCTCTAAATATTGTACAAAAGATGTCAAATCTATCTCTGTGCCCTTCCATAGAAGAAACACATCATCTACAAAACGACCATAGTACCCTAATTGGTTCTTCCAAGGATGTTGTGTAGTAAATATTACATTGTCTTCCCAGTGGGCTAATACAAGATTCGCGTAAGAATTAGCACAGGGTGTGCCCATGGCAACACCCTGTGTCTGTCTGTAGTGATTCCCTTGACATAGAAAAATATTATGCTCTAATACCAAGCCCAGTAATTTACATATCCTTTGATTAGTGCCATTGTCAGCTTGTGCCTTGTTCATTAATATACTCTATTGCTTCTATCCCATACTTATTATCTATCGCTGTCAAAAGATTTTACACATCTAACGTAACAAACATGTAACTTGTGTCATCTTCCTCATTCAAATAACTAGATAGTGTAGTCAAAAACTGTGCAGTATCTTTTAATATCCTAGGATAATGTTCTAGAATAGGTCTTAAGGCACATTCCACCCATATAGATATATTCTCCGGCGCCCACCCCCTTCTCGATACTATCAGTCTCAGGGGTGGGTTAGACGCATCTTTATGTATTTTGGGAAGTGCTCTGAACACCGGAATCTTCGGGTGTTCAACATAGAGAAAATTAAACATCGAATCAATCAATAAACCATTTTTCCTTAAATTAGTCAAGGTAGTCTTGATCTTATCTATAGTTACATTAACCATGACAGGCGAAAGCAGTTTAAAAGTGGTAGCATCTTATAATAAACATATCAGTCTATCACAATAATCCTGTTTGTTCAACGCAACAATGGCCCCACCTTTGTCTGCAGGTTTTACCACAATCCTCTCATCTTGGCATAGCTGCTCTAAAGTCAAACGTTCATTTGTTAAATTTCAAAATCTGTCTATTTTTATCATTTAAATAACTCTCTTATCTCTGCTTCACTAATCTTAACAAAGGTAGCCATTGTAGGGTGCATGATAGGCATAAAATCACTTGTTTTTTTCAATTCTTTTAAATAACTCTTCATATTATCGGCAAACATTTGTTTTAATAAAACAGTTCTAGCAAAACACATGATATCAGTCGTGACCTGACTAAAGTCAGTCAACGCATCGGGAACAAAGGTCAAGCCTTTGTTCAACACATAATACTGTGCATCAGAAAGTTCAACATCCGATAAATTATAAACAATTAAATACAAAAAAGCGGCAGCCCTCCACAAAACACCAATAATTCCAAAAGGAGTGCAGTCCCAGGAAGGAAGATCTCCAAACAGTTAAAATTGACTTTTAATGTCACAAGACACGCACAAAACACTTCCACATTAACACTCTTCCAAAATAAATCTCGTTTTCGTCACATTCACTGGACTTCATCAGATGCTAGTACTAATTTAACACACACACACATATATATACCTCTAATAAAACTAATAATCCAATGAAAAAGCTTCAATTAAATTTGAATGCACAAATCAATTCACATTTTGGGCTCATAAATATTCATAAGTTCTTCTTTTGTGCATTCAAATTTAATTGAAGCTTTTTCATTGGATTATTAGTTTTATTAGAGGTATATATATATATATATATATATATATATATATATGTATATATATATATATATATATATGTGTGTGTGTGTGTGTTAAATTAGTACTAGCATCTGATGAAGTCCAGTGAATGTGACGAAAACGCAATTTATTTTGGAAGAGCATTAATGTGGAAGTGTTTTGTGCGTGTCTTGTGACATTAAAAGTCAATTTTAACTGTTTGGCGAGCTTCCTTCCTGGGACTGCACTCCTTTTGGAATTATAAATTATAAACAATGTTATTAATACCCACAGTCATTATGAGACTCTTCGTCTCTTTTGTTCTCGTTATAGCGAAATGCTCTGTTTCCTGGGATTCTTTTTCTTCACCGGAACCGGCAGCATAGGAAAAGTTTTACTCTGAATTCCTGGTATAACCTTTTGTCTGGCGCCCAACACTGAAAAACCAGTTTCCGCATTAGCTAGCGTACTGCTTGCTTACATTGACCCTTGTGACCCAACCTGATTCAGTCCATTGGATAAGAGCACCTCACTGCCATTGGACAGTTCTCTCGGTTCCGTAACAACCACTATGCCACTACAAGCCAAGTCCCTGTTGTTTATGGTTTCTAAAAGTTGTTCATTGTTTAATTCTTGCTCCTGCTGTTGATTAGGGGCAGGTACCCTGACATTACTAATAGATTTAGTCAATTCCCGTGTCACATGTACTTCCCATGGCCAGGTGAAGATGTGGCCCCCTGCAAAATCATTAAAATCTCAAATTAGTTTTTTAACCTTAATACGTTGTAGTCTCATGTCATAGGATGATGCAGCATATATTAAGTTGCTTAAACCAGCCACATGATGCTGCTCCTTAAAGTGAAGCTCAGTATCCTTTTGTGTAGAGTTTACATTCTTAACAAGTTAATTTTATTCGGGTGAAAAGTAATCTATTAACAGTTTCATATAAGCAACAATGGTTTGTAAGTTAATTTCTTGCCGTCGAGCAAGGAGATCAGGATAAAACTTCCCTTGTGTCGGCATACAGAGTACTCGAAGGCCTCTTGGTACAATATTATGCTTAATACAGGCTTCTAAATGAAATCTTTGCCACTGTAGGCACTTCAGTCTCATAGTACGTCTTTGAAGTTTCATGAGTAAGTCCTGGAATTCTGACTCACCTATGGTGTCGCAATCCAATTCTGGAGTTGCTGATGCCAAACGTTGTATATCCATATTCAAAAGGGGGTTCATGGTCATAAGCAAGTTCCCCCTAATAACCTCCTTAGCTGGAGGATTCAAACATCGATGTGAATGGTACGCCAATTCAATGTCATCTCTTCACTGCTCCACTATGTGTACAAGGTAACACAAACAAGGAAAACCAATTTGAACAAAATTGCTGCCTTGCACCAAAGTCTCACCGCCAACAAAAGCCAAATGCAATTAATGAAAGTATATAGCAGGAGACACCAAGCCGAGACTTACTGAAACAATATTTATTAAAACAATAAAACCACATAAAAGTGCACCATAAGTGCTTTCAAGCAAAAATGCCTTTCATCAGATAATGCATAGCAGGTAAAACATACAATTTAAATCTCAATGCTACCAATCAAAAGCTAGTATTTTACCCTCCTTTTCCTTAGTATAGGAATAACCTCGCCAAGGCTTTCGACACCATCCCCCATTCTGGAATTATAGCTAAACTCACTAAACTAGGTATAAATCCCTATGTCACAAGATGGGTTGCCAGCTGGCTCACTGACAAAACCCACACTGTAAAAGTTGCACACTCCAAATCTGACCTCAAACCAGTGACAAGTGAAGTACCACAGTGTTCAGTCCTGGGACCTCTCCTGTTTGGTATCTACTTCTCTGAAGTACAGGCTAACACAGAAGGCCTCTAGCTAACGAAGTTTGCAGATGACTGCAAACTAGGAGCCATAGTCGAGTCCCCAAATGATTTGGAAATCCTACATAAGGGCCTCGCTGAGACAGATGCCTGGTGTCAGAGCCATGGCCTCAAGCTCAATGCCAAAAAGTGCATTGTCATCCCCTTTGGTAAAGACTCTGTACCCATGAACTACTACATAGACAGCAGTCTACTTAACACCGAATGTGTGATAAGAGACCTTGGGATCCAGGTGGGCAGTAGTCTGTCCTTTAATAGTCACATCGCCACAGTAGTTAGGAAGTCCTTCTACGTAGCACACCTTATCATAAATGGGTTCTCATCCAGGAAAAAAGAGGTCATTGTTCCCCTCTACTCAACACTCATTAGACCCATTATAGAGTACAACGCCCCTTTTGGAATGTACCTCACAAGACATCTACAGTAGCTGGAAAGGCCACAGAAGTACCTCACAAAGAGGATTACTGGCCTCAAACAGATGCCCTACACTGACTGTCTCAAAAAACTCTAGCTTTACTCCGTAGCATATCGCATACTCCGAAGTGATCTGTGCCTAACATATAAAGCTATGTCAAACCCAGAGCTGTTGGACATGCTACATCTAAAGAAATCCCAATCCCTCCGAGCTACACGCTCTAGGGACCTAAACCTTGTCACCACAATAGACAGGACATGCTGGAGGGATATATTCCTGTCCCAGAGACTTCCTGTACTCTGGAACAGGCTACCCATCTATGTCAAGAAAAGTTCTTCATTAGCACTCTTCAAGAAAAATCTTGACGAGTGGATGGAAAATAGGAAATACACCCCGGGGATCACTTCTGTGTCTCTGCTCGACAGTGGCACAGGAAAATAACTTTCTTGGGTGGCGTAAGCCAGGGAACCTTGTTGGCTAGGCTTACGTAGGCCCTTGGGCCGATAGCCTAGTACCTACCTATGAACCTATGAATATACTATGCATTATCTGATGAAGGGCATTTTTGCTTGAAAGCGCTTATGGTGCACTTTTATGTGGTTTTATTGTTTTAATAAATATTGTTTCAGTATGTCTCGGCTTGGTGTCTCCTGCTATATACTTTCATTAATTGCATTTGGCTTTTGTTGGCGGTGAGACTTTGGTGCAAGGCAGCAATTTTGTTCGAATTGGTTTTCCTTGTTTGTGTTACCTTGTACACATGGCAGAGCAGAGAAGAGAAGAGATGACATTGAATTGGCGTACCATCCACATGATGTTTGAATCCTCCAGCTAAGGAGGTTATTAGGGGGAACTTGCTTATGACCATGAACCCCCTTTTGAATATGGATATGTACAACGTTTGGCATCAGCAACTCCAGAATTGGATTGCGACACCATAGGTGAGTCAGAATTCCAGGACTTACTCATGAAACTTCAAAGACGTACTATGAGACTGAAGTGCCTACAGTGGCAAAGGTTTCATTTAGAAGCCTGTATTAAGCATAATATTGTACCCAGAGGCTTTCGAGTACTCTGTATGCCGACACAAGGGAAGTTTTATCCTGATCTCCTTGCTCGATGGCAAGAAATTAACTTACAAACCAGTGTTGTTTATATGAAACTGTCAATAGATTACTTTTCACCCGAAGAAAATGAACTTGTGAAGAACGTAAACTCTATACAAAAGGATATTGAGCTTCGCTTTAAAGAGGAGCATCAAGTGGTTGGTTTAAGCAACTTAATATGTGCTGCATCATCCTATGACATGAGACTACAACGTATTAAGGTTAAAAAACTAATCTGAGATTTTAATGATTTTGCAGAGGGCAATATCTTCACCTGGCCATGGGAAGTACCTGTGACACGGGAAAGGATTAAATCTATTAGTAATGTCAGGGAATCTGCCCCAAATCAACAGCAGGAGCAAGAATTAAACAATGAATGACCTTTAGAAGACGTGAACAACAGAGACTTGGCTTCTAGTGGCATAGTAGTTGTTAGGGAGCCGAGAGAACTGTCCAGTGGCAGTAAGGTGCCCTTACCCAATGGATTGAATCAGGTTGGGTCACAAAGGTCAACGTAAGCAAGCAGTACGCTAGCTTACGCAGAAACTGGTTTTTCGGCGTTGGGCGCCAGACCAAAGGCTATACCAGGACTTCAGAGTAAAACTTTTCCTTTTCTGCCGCTTCCGGTGAAGAAAAAGAATCCCCGGAAACAGAGCATTTCGCTACGAGGACAAAAGAGACGGGTCTCACAATGACTGTGGGTATTAATAACATTGTTTATAATTTATCGGATGTTGAGCTGTCTGATGCACAGTATTATGTGTTGAACAATGGTTTGACCTTTGTTCCCGATGCGTTGACTGACTTCAGTCAGGTCACGATTGATATCATGTGTTTTGCTAGAACTGTTTTATTAAAACAAATGTTTGCCGATAATATGTAGAGTTTTTTAAAAGAATTGAAAAAAAACAAGTGATTTTATGCTTATCATGCATCCCACAATGGCCACCTTTGTCAAGATTTGTCAAGCAGAGATAGAGTTTTCTGAATGATAAAAGTAGACATAGATTTCGAAATTTAACAAATGAATAACATTTGACTTTAGAGCAGTTATGCCAAGATGAGAGTATTGTGGGAGGACATGCAGACTCCACACCAAAGGCGCTCCAGCCGTGAATCGAACGGGAGAATCTCTTGCTGTGAGGCGACAACGCTACCGCTGCACCACCGCGGTTTGTTAATGAGACTGAATGTAATGAAATTAAATGGATAATAAAGCTTGGGGCTGATAAATACCCTGGCTTGAATGCTGCTATCCCTATAAAACCTATACTAAGGAAAATGAGGGTAAAATACTAGCTTTTGATTGGTAGCATTGAGATTTAAATTGTATGTTTTATCTGCTATGCATTATCTGATGAAGGGCATTTTTGCTTGAAAGCGCTTATGGTGCACTTTTATGTGGTTTTATTGTTTTAATAAATATTGTTTCAGTAAGTTTCAGCTTGGTGTCTCCTGCTATATACTTTCATTAATTGCATTTGGCTTTTGTTGGCAGTGAGACTTTGGTGCAAGGCAGCAATTTTGTTCGAATTGATCTTCTTTGTTCCTTGACCTATCCAAGGCTTTTGACACCGTCTCCCATCCTATACTTCTATCCCAACTCTCCTCTCTCAACCTCTCTACTTCAACCATAACCTGGTTCTCCAGCTACCTCTCCAAATGACATCAAGCTGTCCAGTGGAAATCCTCTACCTCTTCCTTCCTTCACACCCTCACTGGAGTGCCCCAAGGTTCTGTTCTAGGTCTTCTACTCTTCAACATATTTATCAATAATTTCTACCTCACTATCCCTGAATCCTCACTAATCCAGTATGCTTATGATTCAACAATCGTCTCCTCAGCATACTCCCCCTCTGACCTACTTCTGCAAATTCAAGCAGCTTTCTCCAAAACAGAAACCTGGATGCAAAACAATCACCTGGCACCAAACGCTAATAAAACTAAATTAATGATCTTTTCCCCCTCTAGAAACTCCTCAATCGACAAAAACACTTTCTCCATACTCAGTCAGAATAACATCCCCATCGAAATTGTATCAAACAGTAAACTGCTTGGTGTTATCATTGATGAACATCTAAAGTTTGACACTCATATCCAAACCACCATCAAAAAACCCACCAAAAGCTAGGACTCCCGTACAGACAGAACTGCTACCTCACCCCCAACCAGGAAAAACCCCAGCTTCAGCCTACCTTCTCCCCTCTCTAATGTACGCCACTCTCCTACTAATCAATCTCCAACTTGGCCTGTAATCTAGACTCGAATCCTGCTACAACAAAATAAGCAAATTTTCTAACAATTCAAAAAACTCTTCCCACCATTCCCACTCTCTCCATACTCTGCAATAGCTTGAACTGCTCAATTACCTGACCTTCCTCAAACTCACCACTGCCCACAAGCTCATCTTCAAACCCTCCAGCTGCCCCTCTCTCTCTCTCTACCACCTTAACCCTCTACATTCCTAGCCACTCACTTAGATCAGAAAATCAACACCTCCTGCAAATCTACAAACCTTCACAACCCCCTGGCCACCTCCTGCTCTTTATCGAAACTATGAAACTCTTTCTCTGCACCCCTTCGCAATACATCAAACCAGACTAACTTCAAATCTCTGTTGTTCTCACATCTATCTTTAAAATGGACATGCCCATGCCACTCTCCGGCATAACTACCCCCTACACCTATGTCTCACACCTTTGCTCACCTACTACTTGACCCCATTAAACCCACACAGGACAGTCTCCTACAGCACCTAGGATTATCTTATTTAGATGCTCTTGTATCTAACTATGTATAAACATAACCACCACCTATATCTCACTATTTGTATTTCTTTTCATGAGTTTAAATTACCTCATATGGGTTATGCTGTACTTCTCAAGCCTATCCAAACAGTTGTATAGCTTTGTATGTTCTTTTATTGTCATTGGAGCTTTTCTCCCCGGGCCTCCACTGAAAACAGGCTATTCTTGGCCCAGTTGTCTTCCCCAGTTATCAAACTGAAATAAATAAATAAAATAAATAAATAAATAACATTATCTGGTCTTTTGCTAGAGGTGAAATCACCCACTTTGACAGTATGTGTCCTGTTGGTGAGCCAGTTGGCTACCCATCTGGTAATATAGGTTCATAGGTTGGTACTAGGCTATCGGCCCTAGGGCTTATACAAGCCTAGCCATAACAATTCCCTGGATATTTCTTCCCACAATATTTACTTCCATGGTCCCCTATCTAGCAGACTGACTTCACCTCCAGGATGAATTTCCTATCTCCCATTCAATCGTCAAGGTTCCTTTTAAAGAGGGCCAAGGAGGCACTCTGCTTGACATGTATGGGCAGTCTATTCCAGAGTATGGGGAGTCTCTGGGTCAGGAACCTATCCCTCCAGCATGTTTTGTTCATTGTGATGAAGGTTTAGATCCCTGGAGTGTGTGGCTCTGAGGGATTGGGATTTCTTTAAGTGGAGCATGTCCAACAGCTCAGGGTTTGACATGGCCTTGTATGTTAAGCAGAGATTGCCTCTGAGTAGACAATATGCCACAGAGTATAGCTGGAGTTTTTTTAGACGATCTGTATAGCGCATCTGCTTTAGGCCTGTGATTCTTTTAGTAAGGTATTTCTGCAGCCTTTCCAGCTGTCGTAGAAGTCTTGTGAGGTACATACTAAACGGGGCATTGTACTCTGTAATGGGTCTAATGAGGGGTGAGTACAGTGGGACAACAACCTCCTTTTTTTCTGGATGAAAAGCCCTTAGTGATGAGGTGTGCCACATAAAAGGATTTCCTGGCTGTTGTGGCGATGTGGTTATCGAAGGCGAGACCACTGTCCACCTGTGTCCCTAAGTCTGTCATCACAGTTTCAGTGTTCAGTGTACTGCCATAGGAGTATAGGAGTTAATTCCCAAATGGGAGCATTCCTGTATTATACCTAAGTGGAGTATTGTGTCAAATGCTTTGGCTAGGTCAAGGTAGGTGATATGCACTGTCTTTCCATCGTCCAGGGCCTTGGTGACTTTCTTGAAGAAGTCAACCATGTTTAACAGGTGTGATCTGCTTTTAACAATTCCAAACTAGGTTGGGTCCAGAGGTTGCTGATCACCTATGTCCTTGTTAATAAGGTTCATAATGATTTTTTCAATGGCCTTGCAGATGAGGCTAGTCAAGCTTCTGGGCCTATAATTCCCAGAGTCAGTTGATGGTCCCCCTTTGTGCAGAGGGATTACTGTTGCTGTCCTCCATTCCACTGCAACATAGACAATTTGCAGACTGTGGTTAAAAAGGAAGACAAGTGGGTCTGCTAGGTCATGTTTTAAGTTGTTTAAAAGGCAACCTTGTATGTTGTCTGGTTCCATTGATGCTGTGTTTTTTGACTTGGAGAGCACCGAGATGACCTTCTCTCTTGAGATAATAGGCAGTGGAATGGTGGCAGGTATATTTTAGGGGATGACTGGAGGGGACAGGGGGCAAAGTTTACTGCAAATTTGTCAGCAGGTTGGCTATTATGTCCGGTTGAGTATGGGTGGTGCCATTCACAACCGGTTCAGTGCATAGCTGGGTGTTCCATTTTAGATTTCGGACATCGTTAAAGAATGCCTTGTGAATTATCCTTAGCTAGGAATGCTATTTTTACTTTGTAATTAGAATTGGAGGACTTGACAAGATTTGTTTGTTTGTTTAAGCTAAAGAGGGATTTCTTCCTCTTTTGAGCCAGTTCCCCTTTGTTCTTGGACATTTAGTTTCTTTCTCTTGTATAGCTTATTCATACTGGGGGCAGACCTGGTTTTAATCCAGTCAGGTACAGCTGATTCTGTACAACTGCTTAAGTGGTCATACAGGGCATCGGTGTACACCTCTGCATAGGAGTCCATGTTATCTGCATTCAAGGGGGCTTTGAAACTTCTTATAGCAGCACTTAGCAGGAAGCACCCCATGTGAACATTTTCCCCCTTTCCTCTCTCTCAACAGCTAAGGTCCTCTCTTCTTCTCTTCCCTTCTTTTCTACCTCTGCTATGTACCGAACTCAAATTTCTAATCAATCTTCCCTCACCTCTAGCTCCCCTCCTATCAATCTCCTTCTCAGCTTCTCCCCCAGCTCCTGTCTCTCTTTAATGTATTATAATACAATGACTGTCTTGCTGAATTCTCTTTTTATCACAAATTGTTTTAACTCTTTGATTTTCATATTCAGTGAAAAATGTTCCTATGTTTTGCTTATAGGTTCTTTTTTTTATGTATTTATCAGTTGGTTTGTATAAAGACCAATCATACTTTTCCTTTAATTTTTGTATTAATCACTGTATTGCTCAATGTTGTAATGGAGCTTTTCTCCTTGGGTCTCTGTTGAAAAAGGGCATGTTGCCCAGTCAGACTAACCCGGTTAACAAATGTCAACTAAATAAATAAATAAAGCAATTTGCCTTTGAAAAATTCTTAAGCATTTTTGATATCTGGTCGTATAATTACATCGAACAAGACTGATTTATGGTTCAGTCTTACCAGGGAGGACATCACACAAAGGAGGGGGGTGTGCATTGCTGTCCTCTGTTAGTGAGTACTATGTCCAGGACATTTGAGCCTCTTGTGAGTGAGCTTGACTAGCTGTTCCAGAGCATTTGCACTGACAAATTCCATGATCAGTTTGTGGTGTGAACATATGGGCGGCATTGTAGCCCTGCATGGCTGGAGTGCTTTCCACACATTTTAAATATGTCTCTGTGACTGCACAGATATCACCATCTTCCAAAGTGATGAGTGCTTCCAGGGGGTGCAGTTTCTTATTTAGACTCCTGGCATTAAGCAACAGTACCTTGAGTTTATCTAGAAAGCAGTTTGTTATGTTGAGAGGTTAGTTATTTTGACACTGCTTAAAAAAGGCACAATAGGGGTGGCCAATGCCTTTGCCAGTATCTGAAAGCCTAGAGGAGACAGATGTAGACCATTTATGACAAAGCAGCATGGCCGGTCAACCATGTCTTCCCAGGCTGGCAGACAGTGGATCCCCTTGGACTGACACCAAAAGCTAAGCCAATTGTCAGTCCATCATTTTTTGTTTATATTATGGTATCTACTTTGGAGAAGGTAGAATGCTGCTTAAGGCTAGGCTTACACCTGTCTGTGACACACAATTTGTCAGCTCAGTCATGTTTCATGTAGTCTAGTGAGGTATGTTTCAAGTCATTCATCCCCACATGGACTAAGATGGAGTTATAACATTACTCATGGCTCAGTGACTTTGGTGCTTGAATGACTTGATGGATCCTGGCACATGACAGGCATCTAACTGAAACCTGCTGCTTATCCAGCCTGGTGAGGGGAACATGTGTGTCTCACAACTGAGTCACCTATGACCAATACATTAGGTTTTGTGGTGTTATGTCTTATAGGCTTGTTTGTTGAGGCACTGGTGTGTGTGTGTGTGTGTGTGTGTGTGTGTGTGTGTGTGTGTGTGTGTGTGTGTGTGTGTGTGTGTGTGTGTGTGTGTGTTACTTTGTGTTGTGGTTATTTTTTGCATTATGTGTATAAGTCGTTTCCGGTGGGAAGTCTTTGATCTTTTGGTAAGTTACTAGTGAGTACATCCGCATATGTGGGTTTCTGTGTCATGGCCTTATTTAGTGTGGGATGTGTGTGTGTGCTGACAACCTGTTTGGCATTTGATTGGTCTTTATGTGAGAATCTTGCCTCCAATTTCATAGTGTAACTACATCTCTCATGTAAAGTATTTGTTTGTTTCAGGGGTAAGTGATTGTCAGTATATATGAGAAAATTGCTACATTGCCTCAGAATGCCCATGTCTATCAGGCTGGCCAGAGAGATGATGGAAAACTGCCCGTCCATGATAACAGGCTCTCACTGTATGTTTTATTAGGGAAGGGAATGAGTTAATTTCACAGGACTGTGTTTGTAGTGCAGAGACTACAAGAGGGAGCTATACTTTGTGTAGGCTAAGGATGATCAATAAGGCCCGATCCTCAGCTGAGTTGCTCCTAGAGCAGCAGAAAAGTTTAGAAGGGTACACCGAAAGCTGAGGGGAAAACTGAGCTTCTAGGCTTTTGTGACTATACAGGCCACTGCTAACTACCTCTGCATGAAGAGCAGCACTGCACAAACCTGAGGCTTAAATACGATCAAAGAGAAACAAGTTTTAAACTAACTACCAATCAGGTAAAAATGCACAATAAGCCTTCCACCAGCAATCCCCAACTCAGACAGGTTAGATCAGCACACATCTGCCACAAGGATGCAGAAAAACACCTTATTAATGTAGAGTAGCTGGTTTGGAGCCCAGGTGTAACAAGATCATACAAACTGCCTACAACAGTCCTTCAGCTAACAAATACAATGTAATACAGTGCAACTAACTACTTAAAGCAGCAACAGACTGAGTTTTTTTTTTATTTGGAAACTGGTAAAGTACAGTCACAGTAAATAAGAGAAGTGCACAAAAATATTTCAGTCCTTTTGTGTTCTTCCCAGCTCAGCTAGACCAGGTAAACACTTACTGCCACAAGATCAATAATCCCAGTCCTTGTAATGTAAAAGCACAATAAAGGAGTGTCCAGAGTGAAACGCTACCACTAACAAAAGATATGAAATGCTGCCATAACCAAACATAAAGATGTGGATTCAGCAGTGTAATTTAAACAGCTTATAAAAGTGTGATTATTCAATGAAAGTACTTTGCTTTGTATAAAAGAGCCAAGAGCCACTCAATTGTACAGAATGTGTAAAGATACTAAAAATAAAACTACATGCATAAATCTTGTGTTTTCCCCCAGCCTAAACAGACCAGGCAACCTCCCAGTGCACTAAATGGAAAATCCACTGACCTCTTGATGTAAGTGCTTGCTTGAGTGTTAAAATACACTACTTTATCCAACAGCTAGCTAGATAATGAATTCAGAGCAAGTAAATCAGTAGAACAGACAGTAATGAGGCAAAATGCACTTTTTCAATATAAGCAAATTCCATTTTGTACTTACAAGATCTTAGTGCTACCCCCCTTGGACACCTATCACCTAGAAATGGACACATCTATCAAAATGCTGACCCCCAAGCACTTAATAAATATAAGTAACATTTTCAGCTGTCTCCTCCTAAAACTATACAAATATTGTTTTTAGATTAGCAGTATTGCACCTGTTGTTAAAGGCATTCATTTAGACAGTTGTAGACATAATATGACCTGAAAAAAGTCATGTTGATATGATGCTCAGAGAAAAATGTATTCAGTAGCTTACAGAGTTTGTGTAGCTGTACCCTTGAATATAAGCACAAGGAAAGGCAAATAAATAATTCAAGATATGAACAGAAGTGTAGAAAGGGATGAGTTTATTATGCTCATTTTACAATAGGGGTGGGAAGTCTAAAATCACCAGGTTTAAAAGCAGATTAACAAACCGGAAGGTGAGTGGGGAAACTAGCAGGGAATCACCAATAGTGCTTTAGTTTATGCAGGCTTGAAATCTTTAGAAAAGACAAAGGCCCAGAATCCACTGTGTATTTGATATACAAGAGCATGTATGAAAATGTTTTTTTGTTCCAGGGTATATAGAAAACTAAAACCACCAAAAACTCAACACTGCTCGCTGGATTCAGTAAAGGCTGACACAGTACAATAAGTATCAAGAACCAAGATCCCAGCAGGAGTTTAAGTCCAAAAACTGTTTAATATACAAAAATATCAAAATCACCAAGATTAAGTGCTTTCATTCCTCACAGAGAACTTCATCAGAATAACACTATGATCTAAATCCCATGTTAAATACCTTCATCAGTTAAGTTAACAATTATGCAGTTACCCTATTAACTAATAATTTCACACCAACTTGTTTAAAACTGAAAGCATATTAAAATGAAAACTTAAAATGATTTATACTTTTCTAAACCTTGTTGTACCTTGTAAAATACTGTAAGTACATTCAAAATTTTAAGGCTTTCCTTTTTAAAGCAAGGACAATGGAATAATGTTCATTTAGACCAGGTAAGGTACAGGCATCCAGAGTTAGCTGCCATATAAGCTCTCGATATTTAAGGGTGGTCTCCCAGTCCCCTCCTCTTTCAGGGACTTACACTTTTTCTATCACCCAAAACTTATAATTGGCTTGAGCACAATTTATTGTATGTTTATATAGGGCATTAGTTTCTTTTTGCCTATTTATCTCATATAAATGTTCATATATTCTTTGTTTTATTTTTCTTTCAGTTTTCCCTACATAATATGATAAACATTCCGTGCAATAAGCCACATATACTACCCCTTTTGTGTAACAGCTATAATATCCATTGGCTGTTACTTTCCTTTGTCATTCACCTATATGTAATTCTACCTTATTAGCTATGTATGGGCATTGGGGGCACATGCCACATCTAAACGTACCTAATCTTTCTTCCGTTCGATTATATCTATTACTTTCAAAAATATTCTTTAAGTTTGGTCCTCTTTTATATCCAAATTTTAAGGTCTTTCCAAATGTTTCCAGACTATTTGTCTGGCCCCTGTGGTAGCCTTCTCCAGACTTTAGGGAGTTCAAATCTTCCCTTATTTAGACAACCTTTAGTTCAAGCTGCCTCTCAGCAGTTCCTGTTTCAGAATCTACACACCATTATGCTTCTTCTGTGCAGGGTGGGGTTCACTCTCTATCACAAAAACTCTGATTTGACTCCCTGCCAAGGCCAGGTTTTTTTGGGCTTCAGGAATCAGACTTTTCCAGTGTTGGCTTATCTCCCGCCTCCCAAGGTCCTCTTTTTGACTTCTTATTTCTAGGCTCTTTTTCTTCCAGTTTTTCCTGCAAGGGAATTTCTCCAAGCACTGGGGTTCATGGCTTCCATCATTTCCATGGTTCCTTTTGCCAGGAAATTTCAGTAGTATGTCAAGGCTGTTTGGCTCCTGCACTGCCACCCTCTGGAGAATCTGGTCTCTCTCTCTCTCTTACCCTGGCTTAAGCTCAAGGTCCACTGGTGGATTCGTCAGATTTCACTGAATCTAGGTCTGCCGTTTCAGGTTCCTCTCCCTACTCAGGAGCTGTACACGGATACTTCCTATAACAGTTGGGGAGCATCCTCCAAAAACCTAAAAGTCCATGGTGTTTGGTCCCAGCAACAACTGACAGGCTGTATCTACATCAAGGAGATGAGGGCTCTAGTTCCAGCTTTCCAGGCTTTTCATTCTCTTCGGCTTCCAGTTCTCTAAAGGTTTTTACAGACAATACCATAATCCTGTGGTACATCAGCAAGCAAGGAGGCACAAAATCGTGCATTCTTTACAAGCTGGCTGCTCTGGCTTGGGAATTTGCAGTCCACCATTACTTGTTTTTTCAGGTGGCTTATATCTCTTCAGAGTACAGTCTGGTGGCAGTCTCTTAGTAGGTCCAGGATAAATCCTCACAAATGGATGTTCACTGGGAGGTGTTTCTGGACGTTGTACACCATTGGGGTACTCCTTGGGTAGAACTTTTTGCCTCCCCTGTGAACAGACAGCTTCCCTGGTTTTGTTCCAGAGTGTCAAGTCGTCAGACTTGGAAAGTGGATGCCATGTCCTGTTCTTGGAAGGGGATGTTTCTGTATGCCTATTCCCCTCTTCCTCTACCAAAACAGGTCCTGTACAAGCTCATGTGGGACACACCCAAAATGTTATTGATGACACCCTTGTGGCCCAGACAGTGCTGCTTCCCTCTTCCTTTTCACCTGACCAGAGGCAATCATCACAAGTTACCTCACAGATGGATCTTCTCACACAAGACAAGTGATCTCTCATTCACTCTCGCGTGTCCATACTTCAGCTGACACTTTGGGTGATAGGCATTTTGATTCCTTTCAGGCACCAATTTTGTGAGGACATGCTTTTGGAGGAGGCCAGAAAACCCACTAATAGGAAATCCTATTGTGATTAAATGGGAGACCATATCAACATCAAGGAGATAAGGGCTTCTTTGGTGTCCCAAGCATGACGTAGACCCTTTTTCTGTGGGGTCCCTTATGATCCTTTCTTATTTGTGTGAATTGTTCAGTTTTGGTTTGGCGTATTCCTCTGCTGAAGTTCATTTGTCAACTGTTTATGCCTTTCTGCCTCTAAATCCATCTTTGGCTTCTAGTTTTAAAGTTAAACTTTTTTAAAAGATGCCCTTCATAACAGGCCTCGAAGAAAGCCTATTGCTCTTTTTTGGGACCTTAATTTTTATTCTTGAAAAATTCACTTAGTCCCCTTTTGAGCCTGTTTTTTTCTTCTTTCCTACAACATTGTACTTGGAAGACAATATTGTTGGTGGCTCTTAATTTAGCCAATAGGGTCTCTGAACTTTAAGCACTCATGCTGGTTCCTTCTTTTTTAGCTTTGCGCAAGGACAGGGTGTCTCTTTGTACCAATCCTTCTTTTATGCCCAAAGTGGTTAATGATTGCCTTTGAATCAGTCCATTTATCTTCCTTCTTTTCACCCTTCTGCACAGACTACTAGTGAGAGGGTTCTTCATAGCTTGAATTGCATGGACAGCTCAGATATTGCTTGGATGAGATAAAACATAATAGGAAATCTGAACAAATCTTTCTTTCCTTTCATGCCAGGAAATTAGGTTTGGCAGTGTCTGAGCAAACCAGCTCCTCCTAGATTTCAAAGACCATTTCTTTTTGCTATTCTTTTCATGGCAAGCAGTGTTCCTCTTCTATTTGTGCTCATTCTACAGCGGCAGTGGCCTGTTCTAGTGCTTTTTTGTAGGGTTTGGATACTAGATCCATTCTGAAAGCTGCTTCTTGGTGTTACGTTTCACAATACTTCGAAAATGAAGACAAATATAGTTCTTTCTCTCTTTCAGTGGTTTTTATTAACTACAGTACACACGTGCGGGAGCCTCATGGAAAGTACCAGGGAGACTCCTAGAACAAAGGAATAAACAAGCTTATATACTGGTAATATTGCTGACAGTACAAAAATATAAAAATGAACCAATTAGACCATTATACAGGGCAATTAACCAATCAAAGGTTTACCCTTAAACATAAGACATTTCACATCATCGTATCTCTGGGCAAAGAAGGAAAATCAAATGCATTTCCATTAAAGGCACATTTCCTGCTTTCAGGCAGACTCTTGCTTTTCAGCATTTTCTCGTTGCTCAGAGTTCATAGTAAACAATACGTTTTAATACATACAGACTGTCACATACTCAGTTCCCTCAAACACATGCTTTGACTGTTCATATTCTACAATCCCCCATTTGATGCTGTGTTAGCATCATCACTTAACCTATCATACATGTGTCCCAATTCTAGCATAACCATGCTACTGGTCTTTTCATTATTTGTAGACATTGTCATTTTATCATCCATATTCATAGTTGCAGGCATATAAAAATGAGGCACTTTTTTCACAGTTTTTGAAGACATTAATTTTAAGATCAGTGCTTTGATTAGGAATAGAACAAGAAAAGCAACAACTGCTAATACTGCAATTAATAAAATCAGCTTCAACACTCCACCTCCCCAACCTGAGAATAGGTTGGTTAACCGTGCCCACATTGAACCATCGGCCTCCTTGGCCTTTGAAAGTTCGGAAATTCTTTGTATCAGTTCAAGATGACTTTCAATTTCGTGCTGATTATCAGGAATAAACGTACAACACTCCTCTTGGATTAAAGCACAAGTTCCTCCTTTCACTGCAAGGGTGAAATCGAGGGCCATACGATTTTGGAGTACTACAGCCCTCATAGCAGTCAATTCATCAGTCACTAATTCTAAGGCAGAAAATGTAGCATTGCTTAGTATTTCAAGCAATTTAGATAGCTTTCTCAGTTCCCAAATTGATTTCACTGCTCTGTATGATGGAATTATACCAGCCCATGATATGATGTCATCACCCAAGTCCATATGGGACAGTCCTTTGGTACTAGCATGAGCTAAGTTATGGTGATAGATCCATAAAGCATCAACTCGACCTACAGGATTGACAGGCTTCTTAACCTCTCGAACGTTTCAAATATTTCCTTTAGGTAATGCAGATACATGTCGAATAGCTGGAACCAGATAGTCCAAGAAGCAGCTACCGGACCAGTCTCCTGGTAGCCATTTATATGCTTTTCTTCCACACACAAAATAACAATTTTCTACTTTAATGGTGATGTTGATAGACTTAAAACGATCCCCGGCGTCCTGCAGTCCTTGGAATATTTTCGAATAAACAGTTTCTATTTTCTGGGAAAAGTTAGCTATAGAGTCCTTAACAAGTCTTTTTACAGGTGAAAAGTCTGTTACACAACCCGAATTGTCCGCAGTGCAGTTATATACCACTGTTTTGTTACAATAGCTCCACCCGACCCTGGTTTTACCAAGTTTTTGAAAACACACAGTTCCGTTTTGACGGAGGGACAACTGTAATGCTATTTTGTCTTTTGAAATGACATTTGATGCATCGTAGATCAAATTTGTCCAGGTTTCTTTAACTCCTAAAGGGACTATATTTAGCATCAATCCCCCATGTACAGTAGGAATAGCTGTGCAAACCCAACAGTCTGAGACGTTGAGGGATGATGCATATGCGTACTTAATGGCTTGATAGGTGTTGAAAGGTGGATGCCATACAGCTCGTTTGGTATGAGTCATAGAGGAAGCAGGAAATAGAAATGGCCACAGTAAAAATAGCAAAACAACAAGAATAATCACCAAAATCGTTGTGCAATATTTTTGTGGAAATGTCGGTTGCGGTCGATGAGTTTGTGTAATTGGATAAACTTCAGGCATTTTCAGGTGCTGGTACAGTATGACTGCGAGTGCGAGTAGCAGTAGGTGGAGAATCTGGACTAACAAAAGGTAAAGGTTGCTGATCTTCCGAAAGGGATTACCTTCTTGGCATGTGATATGTGAATCCAGGTGGGTGAGCCTTGTAGCCGAACTGCCGAAGAAGTGGTCAGTAGAACCAGGAATGGCCCTTTCCAGCGTGGTTGAAGAGCTGTTTTTTGGGAAAATTACTTGACGTATACCCAATCTCCTGGTTGTAGTGCCGAGGACAAGAAAGGATCAGGAGTTTGCTGAGCTGCTGCTACCTGGCGATGATGAAGCTGTAAAAAAAGAAACAAGAGTAGTGCAATACAGGAGATTATTATGATCAAATTCATCATATTCAGAAAAGGGTGGTGGTGGAGTCATGGGCATACGCATAGGGCAGCCCATGAAGATTTCATGAGGAGAAAGACCTTTAGTAGGATGTACTTGAGCTCTCATAGAGAGCAAGGCTAGAGGTAGGGCCTGTACCCAAGTTAGGCCCGTTTCAATAGTAATTTTAGCCAGTCTTGTTTTCAGTGTCTGATTCATTCGTTCAATAATACCTGATGCCTGTGGTCTATATGGGCAATGAAACTTGAGAGTGATGCCTAACATTTTGCAAAGTGAATCAATTAATTGAGCAGTAAAATGTGTTCCACGATCTGAATATATTTGACAGGGAACACCAAAACGAGGTATTAATTCATAACAAAGTTTCTTAACAACTGAAATAGCATCATTCTTGACACATGGGTAGTCTTCTAACCACCCAGAAAAACATCAACAACAGTTAAAACATATTTGAAATGAGCACAAGGTGGAAGTTCAATAAAATCCCATTGCAAAGCACAGAATGGTCCCAGTGGTTTTGGCAGTGGTTGTATGGGAGCCATTGTGCCTTTTGAAATGTTATACTGTAAACAAGTGGAGCATGTGCTCAAGAAATGCTGTACAGAAGCAGAAGGTCCTAGGGCAAACCAATCCTTTTGGATTTGTTTTATTAATGCTTGTACCACAACATGAGCTGGCAAGTGATATGCTTTAATAAGAGAATTTAACATGGACATTGGGCAGACCAGTCTGCCATCTGAATGTTGCCAAATGAGATCAGAGCGTTTAAAACAACCTTGAGCCAGCCATGATTTTCTTTCTGATTCTGGAGCTTCAGTTTGTAAAGCTTTCAACACTGTAATATCAAAAGTAGCTATTTGGTTGTAGAGGCTGCAAAAAATGTCCCTGAACAGTTTGTGAAAGAGCAGCCTGTTTTTCAGCCCAGTCAGCAAAATTATTGCCTTTGCTTTCAAAAGAGTCATTGGATTGATGGGCTGCGCATTTTACAACAGCAATTTGAGATGGTAACAATAAATGTTGTAATAGGTTATTTATATAAAAATGTTTTTTAACAGGTGACCCAGAAAAAGTTAAAAACCCGCGTTCTTTCCCTGAAGACATGTCTGCAGTGCACTTGTCAGTGTTGAATTCACAATAAAGAATGAGGACCGCACGGAAGCACTTGCTTATGAGGGGTGCAGGGCCTGTTGAGGGGTTGTATCACCTATGGAAGCAGGTCTTATTCCTTCGTTTCAGACCACTGGATACCACATGGCAACCTCACAAGACATGTTACCCACAGGTAAGAAGTAGTCCAGTTGGGAAAAAGAGAGGGATGATGGTCAGTAGGTTGCAGGGAAAAATACAGCAGTATTAGTGTGGACAAAGATTAGGCTATTCATATGTTGCTAACCACATAGTGGTATTTTAAATTGTATAATTTAACGGTGTGTAAAAAAAAGTAGAATAATACAATAATCACAGCATTTGTTATTGCAAGAGTCTGTTTTCTAATAGTGTTTCTGTGTGCACATCTCAAGTGGAACAAAAGATCACCCTACTCCCAGTGATACAAAGGTAAGGAAAGCTGTCATGACCAGGCAAAATATAAATATCCATCGTATGTCTGGTATTCAAGTTGCAAATGCTAGTGGACATTGATATACATCTCTCAAGAAGTGATGAAGATAAGTATGTATAGAAAAAAAAATAGAGAATTAGTATCTTACTGTTTGAAAAACAGTAAAGGATTTGGATGATTTAGATGATCTGAAGGTGGGCTAGTAACTAGACCTATTAGCCCTTATCTTTCAGAGTTCCTAATGAAAGTCCAAAGAATGCAGCTGCAGTCTTCATTTTTGCAAGACAGAAAGTGTGAAAACAGGAAGTATATAGAAAGTTGAAGTCTGGGTTTCGTCAGACTTACCACTTATTCCCATATTATAGGTAATATATACAAGTAACATGGACGTGGCGAGTTACATTTCATCCCCTGCAAAAACACCTTATTAGCATTACAGCAAGTTTCAGGATTTGCTTTTTTTTTCTTTGCAGTTGCACCTTAATGATTGATTGATTTTTGCATTTGTGATTGTGGCAGTTTTGAATGCTACATTTACAATAGGGAGCCTTTAGTTAAGGATCTTTGACGTGCAGAGGGTAGTCAGGGCATCTTCTAGTTAAATGATTATGTGTGGTGAAATGTATAAAAGACTGCTGGCACCCTCCCACAGTGGAGAGAACCGAGGTGACTTACTTCTGTGGGTAACATGTCTTGTGACGTTGTAATATGCTGATACTGTAATGCTTTCTAAACAGATTATAACATGCTGTGACTACATGGCATACCATATAGAATACTGTTTATCAGTTTAGTATATTATGTACACCTGGAGATTTACTCCCTGATCTCCACTGGAAAATAGCTGTGAATCAGATAGATTTACCTTTTTGACAAAATAAATTAATATTGTAGGAGAAAGTTTCTCTTCTCATTGCACCCACTGCTGTTAAGCTGCCTGTGCAGAATGCTGTTTATATTGATGTTTCTGTAGGTGTAGTCAAAGGAAAGCAATAAGTGTGTAATGCAACTTACTGGGATGGTTGTATTGGTAGAGACTGTCATAAGCAGTGGACTTCAACCGACCGCTGCATTGTCTCATGCTTATAACTGCATCTGCACCTCCACAGCTTTTCTTCTGATATCCATTTACTGCCTGTATGATATTTTTTGCA
The DNA here is from genome assembly GCF_019279795.1 of Protopterus annectens. Lineage (NCBI taxonomy): Eukaryota > Metazoa > Chordata > Ceratodontiformes > Protopteridae > Protopterus > Protopterus annectens. The sequence continues at coordinate 1,644,397,465 of NC_056732.1, forward strand.
TGTACTTCAGTGAACAATGCCCCTGTCCTTAAAAACACATTCTAGCAAGTTAACATGATCATGTGACTGCTAGATTATGCTTACTTTGCTTGCTGTGAGATTTAATAACTTCTCTAAGAAAAGTTAGACTGCTTATAGAGTATCGTCAGAATCATCTTTGTTTGATTGATCGACAAGAACAAACAGTGAATGACAAAAGAAACTGAAAACTGCTTTTAACACTTGGCTAGGTTTTATTTCAATGATACGGAAGCTGAATCCTGCTAGGCAGGCTTTCAGTGGGTGTGTTCCTTTTATAATTCCACCTTGCAGTCTGCCTACAGGTAAAAGCAGTAAGCCACCCCTTGCTGTTGGCCAACAGTGTGCAGGAAAGCAGTTTTCACATACACATAACACACACACACAGTCGGTGTCACAGAACTTTTTTCTGACGTTAGGAACTAAGGAAATTCTCCCTTTTTTAGTTCTTTTTTAATGGTGTCTGAGCAGAGGGGGATTACATTGACTTCAGGAATTCATTATTCGTTTGTTCTTGCTGCTATGGAGACCTGACGTGTTGACTATTTAACCAGATTTTGCTTCAGTGAGTTGCTTCCTACAATAACATGTGCTGGCTTTGAAAGTGAGCTTTGCTGCTCTTTTCATTATTTCTTTGGTCTTATGTTCGTAATTGTGATCATGTCTGAATCTCATTAACACGTTAAAAAAATGTGTCATCTGATTTTTGTTAGAAGTCCCACGTCTGAGTCTTCGTGCAGCTCACAACAGGTGTCACTTATTTAGTAATGGATATCCACTTAGAATGTGATGTACCTTGTGATTCTGTAGCGTAAGCTGTTTGCTTACAGCTCTTTGAACACACCTATCAGAACAGTAGTGAGCAGAATTATGTCCAGTGTTAATGAAGTAAAGAGAAAAGAAGCTATGTTTTTGGAATCCCTACACAAAGATGCCACCGTCAGAGTGTTTGATTTCTAGGTAGGAGAGCTGGGTATTATCCTTTGCAATGGATTCTCACCAGACATACTGGGCATCCAATCTGGTTGGTGATTTCTGGACAGCAGGCCATGAGGAAGATGTTTATGAAGTAGAATCCAGGATACCTTTGCCAAATCCTCACCCACTTTCCTACAATCTGACTGAGAATAATTCAGCAGTGGTACACACCACAATTTCACACGTAAATTACAGAGACTGTGGCCATTTTTTAAAAGTTGTCTCCAGAATTTCCTTGCCTAATCCTCCTTATACAGTAAGTACAAATAAAGCTAGGCACATCTTTCATTTTGGCTTATTTTGTATTTAAAGACTGACATCATAAATGCCATCTGTGGGTTTATATATATATATATATATATATATATATATTCCCCCCCCCCCAAAAAAAAACTTATTCGCGATGAAACTGGGTCCTTGGATTGATTTACAGATCTTGCTTATAAAAAGATATATAAACTTTTTTTTTCCTTTTTTTGTTCTGATTTATTTATTTATTTGTTAATTAATTATCCATATGTAGCTGCTGTAAGATTTCTTTTAAAGATTGCAGAATGTTTTGTGTTGTTGAATATGGTAATTCAAAAACTGGGTTTCCTATTTTTGTATTTAAGACGTTTGCTGTGCTTTAGAGCTCTCAGCTTTTTCAGAAGCTAACATTATGCTTAGAGATGTGAACATTAAAGTTTAGGTATTTGACACCTTGGTATTTGAGCACGTGATCCCTATGTCATTACTGGTGTATCATTTTCTCTCGGTATTCTGCTGTATTATTTGCATGCTTAATGTAAATGTAAAGCATTTTGTATTGCCACGGAGGAAACATGCACAGTTGTTTACCGAGTCTAGTAGCTGAACAAGGCCCGTCACTGTTGAGAGACATGAATCCATTTTTCCCTTCATTTTCACTTATAGTGGTAGATTGTACAGGATATGCTAGGTGGGCATATGCATATGTGCATGTTTGGTGCTCTTGAGACATTGTACCAATTCTGCAATCCCTGTTAGATCTCCTGGTTGTGCTGGGATTAGAACTTACCTGTCCAGTAAATTAGCACCCACTGAGAGTGCTCAGCTACCCTGCCTCACCTCTAACCCCATGACTTAGTGCACACAGTCTTGCTTTCTTCTGATGACTGTTGGGCAGCTTAACTGCCTCAGTTTTATTTTTCTGATTCACTGTTTTTTTTTTTAATTAACCACTGGTTAGAATCACATTGTTTTCCTAGCACATAAAGGCAGCCCTTTGAACTCTAGTGTAGTAAATGTTCTTCATATAGTAAATAGTAACAAATAAGTGAATGCTCTTTCTGTGGGTTACATATAAAAAGAACCTGATTTTTTTCAGGCAGAGGCATTATTTTAAAGTTCTTTTTTTTTAATGCTGTGTTGTTAAGAAAACTGCATCTTTGTATTTGAAATGCTGGGATTTTTCATGTGGTCATACAGTAAGCTGCTTGGAAACACTGCTACAGTGATAGCCCATTGTTGCCATTCTTGAAGTACCTGTTATAATTGTAGTGCTCTGTGCTCAGTGTTCCCCTTATACTGTGCTGTTTGGAAAGGCCTCTTAATTTGTGCTTTGTAATCCTTCATGCAGCTCTGTTCAGGAGTCCACACCCTGATTGAGAGGACTGTACCAGGTCTTAATCACAGTCACGCAGCAAAATTTTTCTGATTGAACTTTGAGCTATTTTAAAATAGTAGTGGCTACTTGAAAAAACATTTATGTGTAGTGTCCATTAAAGAATCAATGTGGCATCCATTCATCAGTAATAGAAGGGCATATATAACATGGAATTTTAATCCCATATCACACCTTTGGAGATTGAATGCAGGCATAAGGGCAGAAGAGCTTTGACTGGTGTTATTGACTAGAGTATAGTCTTTAATCTTTTGGTATTCAGGGCACTTTGTTTTACTGTTAAGGATAAATGCCATTCCTCTCGGATAAATGCCATTCCTCTCAACCTTATAGAGAAAGAAATCTGGACAAAACCTAAAATAATTGGGGGGACAACAGCACAAAACTAGGGACAAATTTTAAATATTTATCTTATAAACTTAGAAGGTTGCTAGAGTAACAGGTTTTATGATTGCATGCATTTTCTGAAGGACGTGAAGTCTGAAACTCTAATGTCTGTCATTATATAGTGACTTCAATCACTGGCGATTTGCCAGAAAGCCATACATTTTGTGGAACAGACCAGATATCTGAAGCAAAAATCTTGACATTCAGCAAAAATCTGGACAGTTGAGAAGTATTATGCAACCATGGAGTTGTAACACAGCCAAGCCAGTGAATAATTATTTACATTGATTGAATTTCCCATGACACTTAAGAACAAAGGAGTAGAGTATGATATGGTCTTATGCTGATTTGGTGTCTGTTTTTCTGACTTGAAGTGGTCTGACACTCCATTGGCTGGTATTGTATAGTAAAATAATGCTTCGCTATATTCAAAGCATTCGGTTCTGTCATTTGCCTAAATTAACTATGCTAAGGTTGTACAAACAGCTGGGAAGGTGGCACAGTTCATCTCTTTGACTGGGGGGGGGGGCACAAAATGATGGACCCTCAATAGGACTTAAAGGGAAGTCAGAGATAACAGCTGGAGACTAGGTGGGGTGAAGCAGAGCATATTTAAAAAAAATCTGAAAAAGAAGATAAAAAACGTGAGACAAACTAGGTTTGAATCCAAATGAATCATCACAATTCACATTTTTTCAGAGCTATCAGTATAACTTAACAAGTTACAAGTCATCAAAGAAACAACCCACCAAGTGCAACTGCTTGAGAAATCAACCCATTGAAAAAAATTAAGTATAAACATTTTTTGCAGAGGGGCAAGCCCGGTAATCCCCCCCCCCCCCGCAAAAAAAACCCCGTTTATATGCCAACTCCATGGGCACACAAATATGAAGACGGGAACTATTGGTGGTGCACGCTTAGAAACTGCACTACTACTACTGATTTCCCAGTGGAAGGACTTTAACTTCTCTGAGTTTGTCAACAAGCAGTACAGCAGCCATTTTCTGATGATCGTCAACAGTTTTGCTTCTACACTGTCATTTCAGAGTTATTTTTTTTTTAGAATTTTTATTGCTTGCTTCTGCTGTAGCCCCATAACATTTACTGTTTTTTCATAGAAAGAAGTCACAGAACAATGTTAGTCTACCTTTTCAATGTGAAAGCAACCACCAAGTCTTGTAAATGGATAATGTCAAATGCTGAATTTGACCTGCTTGTGTAGCACTCTTTTCAGTGGCCTTCAGGAATGAAGTATCAGGCAAGGTTACCCCTAGCTACCATATAGGTGGCAATCCACTGAGCACAGAAGAAGTCATCAGGGATCTGGGGACCCAGGTTGACAGTAGCCTTTCGTTTGACACTCATGTTGCTAAAGTAGTTAGGAAAACCTTCTACGTTGCCCACCTGATCATGAAGGGATTCACATCTAGATCAAGGGAGGTCATCGTCCCCCTGTACTCATCACTCATTAGACCTATGATTGAGTACAATGCCCCATTCGGAATGTATCTGACCCGACACCTGCAGCAGCTGGAAAGGCCCCAAAAGTTCCTCACCAAAAGGATAAAGGGTCTCAAAAATATGTCTTATGCTGCCCGACTGAAAGAACTCCAGCTCTATTCAGTCTCATACCGCTTGCTCAGAGGTGACCTGTGCCTGACATATAAGGCCATGTCAAACCCAGATTTGATGAATATGCTTCACCTCAAAAATCTAGATCCCTCAGAACCACAAGGGCAGGAGACTTAAACCTTGACACGGTTATTAATAGAACGTGCTGGAGGGACAGATTCATCACCCAGAGACTCCCTATGCTGTGGAACAAAATCCCGGTACATGTGAGGCAGAGCACCTCGCTGGCCTTGTTCAAGAGGAATCTTGACCAATGGATGGGAGATCGCAGATATACCCCAGGGATTACTTCAGTGTCACTGCTTGACAGAGGCACAGCAAAATAATAGGCATAGTTTTATTCAAACTAAAGGGGTGGCGAAAGCCACATAACTATGGGCTAGGCTTATAAATGCCCTTGGGCAGATAGCCTAGTATGAACCTATGAACCTAAGTACTGCACTTTCATTGTGCCTTGGAAATAATGCCAAGGTCCAGCAAGACATTAAAAATTATGGTTAGCCTGTATCCCCTGACCAGAGCCTTGGATGATGACATTAGTGGTCTCTTCCAGAATGAAAGTTCAAGCTTGGCTTTTTCCCAGTAAAGAGTTTGTTATTTGAAAAGGAAGTGGCGGCTAGGTGTTTTTTCTAAGTCTTTAAGAAACCCAGGTAATATATTCCATTTATGGATTTGTGCCTTCAGCTGTGTGATACTAGCATACGTTATCCTACCCTTGTGACCATACCAGTCAACCTCTTACAGCATGAAATCTGGACAAAACCAAAGATAATTGGGGACATATGTCCCAAAATCAGGAAGAGATTTTACGTATCACCAGTGTAAATTAGAAAATTGCTAGGACAACAGGTTTTGCATCAGCATGTATTTTCTGAAGGCTGTGAAGTCTGAAATTCAAAAGTCTTTCATTATTTTGTGACTTAAATCATTTGCCAGAAAACCACACATTTTATAAGGAGCACACCTAAAATGTGAGGCAAAAATCTGGACAGTCTGCAAAATTATAGACATTTGAGAGGTATGCTTGTAACAGCAGGATTGCTGGATATGGTTGATGTGGTACTGCTGGATATCAAAGGGAACTTTTAGTTCCTCCTAAATAACGGTCTTTTTCTGTGCTTTACCCCTTATACAGTAGCACTTCCCGTACACTGCATGCCCCTTTCACATTTAACTTACTCCACAGGTGTTCATCTGGTTTTGGCCCTATGTATTTTTTAAGAATGTTGAAATCTAATGACTCCCTAGTCTAGGAGCCCTACAAAGCCCTTCGCTAATTGCAGTGTTTAAGCATTTACTTCAGTTGGGAGAAGTCTTCACTGGTTCTGTTTCAAACCAGTTTGTTTTTGGGGCTGTATCTTCATTGGTTCTGTTTCAAACCAGTTCATTTTTAGGGCTGTACTAAACTCCATTAACTGCATGCTTTTTTCTATAATAAACCCAGGCTTAAAAGCTGTTCACCTTGGTGGACTGGCTGTGTAACGAATGCAGGGTTCAGGGAATTCCATTGCTTTTTTTTTTTGAGGGGAGGTTATGACAGCATGCCACATGAGTGTCCCTGACACACACACATCTTGCAGTGGACAGCTGTCATTGCCAGCACATCAGAATCATTGCAGTCTGTCAAATCTCCTATTTGGAGTCAGACCCACTGTGGTGGTTACTTGCTTTATAGACCTCCCCACCTCACTGGAGGTTGGCATTCTTACTTGTTCAACAAGTCAATTCTATATTTTAACATCTGATCCCCCAAAGGAATGAGGAGCTCATTTGGCAGAATTTACATCTTAAAGTTGTTGGAGTTTTATGAACAGAAGCATGTTTATCAGTTCTTTTTAATAAGGGTTATCCATTATTGCTTGTTAGGTTCCAGAATTTTTTTCATAGACTGTAAACTTTCCTTGTCAGATTGTGCAGCTGTTTAGTGGTTTGGTACATAAATATAAAGGGGATAGGCTAACTGTCCTATTACTTATTCAAGGAAGCACTGTGGGGATATGTGCAAGTTTGCAGCATTCCCATAATAAAGGAGATGGGGTTGGGCCCTCCTTCTTGTACAAGGAAGCACTTTGGGAATGTATGCCAATGTATAGCATTTCCTTCATGGTAACTGACACTGTAGGGGAATAGAACTGCCTAGTAGAAATACTGAGTCGGCATCTTTGTCTAGCCTTACTAAATCTCACCTGAGAGACAACAGAATAATGTTGCTCTGCTAGGGTTTTCTTAAAAAAATAAGCTTTTCATTAAGTAGAAAAATAAAACCTCACCTATCACTTATGGTTTCTGCTACCTTAGACAGAACTGAGGGTAGTTGTCAGTAGATTGATGCCTTTGTTGAACTTCCAGAGAGTTCCATTCTCATTTTGACTGGTCTGTGATGGCCCAGTGGGTTTTGGTTTCCTGTCGTAAGGACTTTGGCAGTATTGCAGTTGTGGTTGCACTTAGGTACATACCTTAGCATCCCCCTCTTTTTTCTGGGAAAGTTAACATCTGCCTGTAAGCTTGACTCAGTCTTTCTTAATGATCATTCAGAAGTGGTTTTAATGTTTTTTGACAGTGTAAAAAAAAAAAGATTGCATGGTTCCTTGGGCAGCGTCCCTAAATAGTCTTTTCTAAAGACTGAGCAGTGCTAGAAAAATTTTTATCAATCAGGATAGTAGCCCACACACCAAATTTTATGAGAAAGGTTTGTATTCTGTAGAATTAAAGGACGGAGCTGTTGACCATGTCCTCTCACCATCTGAATCCATACTGCTGCTCATTACAGTGGCAGAAGCCCGGTGTGGCTGGAGTGTGCCATTTACCAGCATTGTTACTACCATATGAAAAGCTGCTGCTGATTTGGGGTATCCACAGAGATATGTATGAAGGTAGATACTGGTATCACTCTGCCTTTTTCTCACCATTGATGCTGTTTGGTTTGGCTTGGCTGGAAAAAGGCACTGTTACCTGTTCCTGATTTCTATTTGACTTTGTATGCCATATTTCCTCTGCATGTATCTGAAGTAACAGCATTCATTTTGGAATTTTAATCATAGTATAAGCTTGTAAAGCATGGCACACAGGGTTTGGGTTTGTTGTCTGAGCCTGTCTTATTACGTGAACATTAGTGAGATTTAAGGCTTCACTAACACTGTGAATTAATGCTATATGAAGGTTGACAGACATGTTTGCTTCTTTAAAACAGTATGGCCGCAGAGGTGGATTATATCTTACAGTCTGTATTTTATTTAAATAGCTTTATTGAATTATCAGTTGTGTCGTAGCAAACACATTATATAAAAGTTAAAACCAGCAAACAATGTGTGGCAGAGGCAACCAAGGAGCATGAAAGTATCCAGTCTCAAAGATATAAAAATATATAGTCCTTTATTGGTGCACAGAGGTAAGCGCTTTCACAATTCGCTTCATCAGACCATACAAACTCCCTACATCATAAAGCACTCCCTTTATACCCAATAATTCAGGCTCAAGCAATTAATCAATTTACATCTTAAAGGTAGATGATGATGTTGACGCTCTAATAAGACGAGCATATAAAGAAATTTATAAAAAGATATATAAAAAATTAAACTAACTTTCATAGCTACATATATAAATGTGACAACAAAGAATACACAATGGTAGACATAATCTCAATTAATAAATACCCTATCAAGAGTATCAAGAGCAAAAAAGTTTTATCTTTTCTTTTAGTGCCCGGTGGATAAGCACAGTTATTTTTATAATCAAGAGTGTCCCTCTTAAGTTTTTTGTTTTTAACAGTAAAGTTTTTGTTTACAAATGTCTGTACACTCTTGAATACTTTGTCAAAGCTTTCTTTTTGTTGTGAAAACAATAAATCACTCGTAATGCTGGCATTAAGGCTATTGATCTCTTCCTGCAGTTTTATGAGAAATTTTAAGTGTTTATGACATCCAAGATTAATATCCTTGTTGCCTGTGTCCAGACACAATGTTCCTGTATGTTTAACATTTTATGTATTATAGGAGACTAGACAATATTACCCTATACATTTCTCTGCCTAGTTCCATTTTATATGCTTGATCTGGGTGAATTACCTTAATTTGTCTTTATTGCTGTAATTTTATAGTAGGTTGATATATGCTGATATCATCATATGTTTTTATATCTCTTGATAGGGTATTTATTAATTGAGATTATGTCTACCATTGTGTATTATTTGTTGTCACATTTATATATGTAGCTATGAAAGTTTAATTTTTTATATATCTTTTTATATATTTCTTTATATGCTCGTCTTATTAGAGCTTCAACATCATCATCTACCTTTAAGATGTAAATTGATTAATTGCTTGAGCCTGAATTGATGGGTATAAAGGGAGTGCTTTATGATGTAGGGAGTTTGTAGGGTCTGATGAAGCGAATTGTGAAAGCGCTTACCTCTATGGACCAATAAAGGACTATATATATTTTTTTATATCTTTGAGACTGGATACTTTCATGCTCCTTGGTTGAGTCTGCCACACTTTGTTTGCTGGTTTTATCATTTATTTCTTTGTCTGTGGCGAGGCATTTACTGCTCGTGTGCTCTGTTCTTCACATTATATAAAAGTAATCAAACCATAGTAACAAGTGCACATTTACAAACATATCTAAAAGTATATGTGATGTATAATGTAAGCAGCATTACATAAATTATTCAATTCCTTCTCCAAAACACTCTGTGCGCATGTATTGCTTCCGCAATCTCCATTTTTCTATGTAATTCACTACATTTTCAGGTGGTGATGATGATATCCCTGTTTTCTAATGATCCAACTTCCTTTTCTTTTCTTTTAAATAACCACTGCTGTAAGTATAGCTGGTTTAAATTTTGATTTCTGTTTACTAGTAGTTGCTGTTTTGCAGCCACCAGAATTAAGCTTAACAAGGCCTTACTGTGTGTAGACAATTCAAATCATGTATCCCATCTCAAAAATAAATTAACTTAGTTACACTCATTTGCTTACCCAGTATTCCTGACAGAGTACTCTGTAGGGAAATTTTAAAGTCTTTCAACTCACTACACTCCCAAAACATGTGTTCCCAGCTCCAACATTTGCTGTCTACCTGAGGAAAATGTATTTGGAATCTGCTTGGGGTATAAAAGTTTCTGTGCAACACGTCCAGGGAAAATCTTAAATTTTCTAGACTTTGTTGCATGTTTAGGAGCCATACATATGCCCTCCCATTGTTTCTTTGTGAATTGCTTATCCATTCTCTCTTCCCAATGTTTTCTGACTTCTTCTGATTGATTTATATAGTTATCTTGCAATATTTTATATGCCCTCCTAATTGTCCCATTTTTAACAGCAGCTTCTGTTCTAGATTCAGTTAAAAACTCTACCAGTGCAAGTGTTTCATTTAGGATTGCCTGCTGCTTTCTCTTTGTCTATATTCTAGTATCAGTCCCTGATAGGGAATGCAATTTGCAACCTGTGTTTTATTCACTGGTAAGTAGCTAGTGTATGTTAAGAAGTAAGACAAGGGACGATCTTTACCATTTTCAGATAGAAAGAGAACATTACTGCTTTCATGTTAGCCTCTGGCCACCATAAGTAAGCTGCCGCTGCATTTGCTCAGCCCTCTAATGTTGACAACAGATATCCTTTTCAGAGTGAGCATTGTTATATCAGGATTGTGGTTTAGCTTTAAGCATTGCCACCCTGACCATGACTATTGAATGTGACCTGTCAGTATTGGTGGTGTCTGCTTTGTAAGGCATATTGTTGACTATGAAGCTGTGCTGCTTTTGCCATCATTAACATTTAGACACATCTGCATAAATCACTGATCTTGTCAGTTCAACCACCTTAATTTTATTGTCTTAGTCTTGCACACTGTTACCCATTAACTTCCAGTGCTGTCCTGGTTTGTTGCGAGGCTTATATATTATTCATCACCCTGCCAATAACAAAATGGAACACAATGTCTGTGTAACTGATTAAAAAGAGGTAATAATGTAAACAGATTCTTGCATGAATAGCAGCTTCTGCTGTGTTGTCCTTCGAAAAGCATGCTTAAATTTAAACATTCTAGTTGATGAGAGTCTGAAGAAATTCTGTGGTATAATTGTAAAAAAAAAAAAAACCTTTGAAGGCAATCTACTTACACCCCTTTTGTATTATCAATGAAGACAGTTTTGTAAAATATTGGCCCATTACCATGTCCATGTATAGTAGGAGCAGTAGAAGTACAGTGACCAGAGAAGGATTAAAAAAACTTGAGACGATGGAGAGGCAGACTAGCAATGCTTACTCTGTCCTGTGTTTGGAGACCTTATTATAGGTTCATAGGTTCATAGGTTCATACTAGGCTATCTGCCCAAGGGCATTTATAAGCCTAGCCCATAGTTATGTGGCTTTCGCCACCCCTTTAGTTTGAATAAAAACTATGCCTATCATTTTGCTGTGCCTCTGTCAAGCAGTGACGCTGAAGTAATCCCTGGGGTATATCTGCAATCTCCCATCCATTGGTCAAGATTCCTCTTGAACAAGACCAGAGAGGTGCTCTGCCTCACATGTACCGGGATTTTGTTCCACAGCATAGGGAGTCTCTGGGTGATGAATCTGGCCCTCCAGCACGCTCTATTTATAACCGTGTCAAGGTTTAAGTCTCCGCCCTTGTGGTTCTGAGGGATCTAGATTTTTGAGGTGAAGCATATTCATCAAATCTGGGTTTGACATGGCCTTATATGTCAGGCACAGGTCACCTCTGAGCAAGCGGTATGAGACTGAATAGAGCTGGAGTTCTTTCAGTCGGGCAGCATAAGACATATTTTTGAGACCCTTTATCCTTTTGGTGAGGAACTTTTGGGGCCTTTCAAGCTGCAGCAGGTGTCTGGTCAGATACATTCGAACGGGCATTGTACTCAATCATAGGTCTAATAAGTGATGAGTACAGGGGACGATGACCTCCTTGATCTAGATGTGAATCCCTTCATGATCAGGTGGGTGATATAGAAGGTTTTCCTAACTACTTTAGCAACATGAGTGTCAAACGAAAGGCTACTGTCAACCTGGGTCCCCAGATCTCTGATGACTTTTTCTGTGCTCAGTGGATTCCCACCTATATGGTAGCTAGGGGTAGCCTTGTTTTTCCCAAAGGGTATGACTATGCATTTTTTGGCGTTTAACTTCAGGCCATGGCTCTGGCACCAGTTATCCATTTCTGTGAGGCCCTTCTGGAGGATATCTGTGTCAGATGTGTTTTCGACTATGGCGCCCAGTTTGCAGTCATCTGCAAACTTTGTCAGCCATAACCCTCCTGTGTTTGCTTGTACTTCAGAAAAGTAGATGCCGAACAAGAGTGGACCCAGGACTGAGCCCTGTGGGACACCACTTGTGACAGGCTTTGAGTCTGACATGGCTCCAGCAACTCTGACCCTGTGGGTTCTGTCACTTAGCCAGTTTGCAACCCATCTTGTGATGTATGGGTTTACATTCAAGCTGATGAGTTTTTCGATGATACCTGAGTGGGGTATTGTGTCAAGGCCTTTGCCAGGTCGAGGTAGGCTGTATGGACTGCCTTTCCCTCATCAATGGCCTTGGTGACTGTCTGCAAAATGTCAACCAAGTTTAAGAGGCAGGATCTGCCTTTGACAAAGCCAAACTGAGTTGGATCCAAAGTCTGCAAGTTCCCTATGTCTTTATTTATGAGTTCCATTATGATCCTCTCCATGGCTTTGCAGATAAGGCTTGTCAAGCTAATGGGGCGGTAATTTCCAGGGTCTGTGGAGGCACCGCCTTATGAAGTGGGACCACAGTCGCCGTGCGCCACTCCTTGGGTACGTATCCTGAGGTGAGGCTAAGATTAAACAGCTGTCCTAACTGTGGGTTTAATTCCTCATTGAGTTCATGAAGCACACAGCCGGGGACACCATCCGTCCCATGGATGCTGTGTTTTTGCCTTAGTGAGGGCAGTTCTCACCTGGGCGTTGGAGATGTTTGGGGGCTACAATCCTCTGGAATAGATGTCTCTCCTTTGGGGAGGGAGGGGGCGAGAAGTTTGCACTGAACCTGTCAGCCAGTATGTTGGCAATGTGTGTAGGTTCAGTAATTTTCACATCATTTTGAACTAATTCTGAGCATATCTGGGAGTTTCCTCCTAGGTTTCTAACATAGCTAAAGAAGGCCTTATGATTCTCTTTAGAGTCCTTGGCGATTTTTCTCTCAAAATTTGCCTTGGATGATTTTATGAGAGCTCTTAGTTTTTACTTATAATGATCAAAGGTGTCTTACCTTTCAAGGATTTTGCTCTATCTTGTAGTAGCTTCCTCCTTTGTTGTAGAGCTTGTTTATGGCTGGGGTCCACCAGACTGGACGCTTGCCTTTGGTACAGAGAGTCTTAGTTTTGTTTGGGATTGCCTGATCCATGCAGTCCTGTAGGTGCTGGTAGAAGGCATTTGTAAGTGATTCAGCGGTTTGAGTAATGTTTACCACTGGCTCAGGGGCCTTAAAGGAGACCACACTAGTTTTTAGAAGTGTGAAATCGGCTTTGAGAAGTTTTTCACTGTGGTCTTTTTGTTTCAGGTGGGGCGGGATGAGGACCTCCAGCGAGATTAGTTTATGATCTGATCTCACCAGTGAGGGGTATACTTCCGGTGTTGAACATTTTGATCCCATGTTCGTGATGATGAGATCAAGTATGTTTTCTCCTCTTGTGGGGATGGTGACTAGTTGTTCCATGGCATTTGAGTTTATGAACTCCAGGAATCTTTGGGTTAGAGTGTTCGGGCTTGAGTAGTGTTCCCAGTCTATATTAGGGTAGTTAAAGTCACCTAGTATGATGGTGTTTGGAGATACATTTATCCCGTCCAATGTTTTCAGGAAGGCCATGTGAGGTTCCTGAGTTTGAGAGGGTGGCCTGTAACATGCTACAAATTGCAGAGCAGTCTTGCCTATGGTTAATTGCACCTGGATGGTCTCCGATGCATCATGCGATGCCACCAACCTTGAGGTGTGGGTGTCCTTTATGAATATGGACACCCTCCTTTCGTGGTGTTGCCCCGATTTTGGGGCCGGAACGCATGATATGAGGTGAAACCTGTTAGTGCTGGGGTGCTCTCAGGAGCCTTGAACCAGGTTTCTGTCACAGCACAGACATCGATGTTCTCCATATTGAGAAGGGCCTCGAGTGTGCATCTTGAGATTGAGACTTCTGGCATTGAGCAGCATTACCCTTAGTTTTTTTCCTTTTGGTGTTCTAGGGTGGTAGGTTTAGAATTTGAGCCTTGCCTAAAAGGCACTATGGGGGTGGCAAGAGCCTTTGCCAATATCCGAAGCCCAGGGTGACAGGTGCAAGCCGCCCCTTGGCAGCGTGGCTTGTCCAGCATGTCATCCCAGGCAGACAGACATTGATCCCTTTGAATGACACCAGAATTTAAGCCAATTATTAAAGCTGATCATCTTATCACTGTATTGTGGCATCATTCTAGGTGAAGGTAGGATACTGCTCAAGGTCAGGGTCATACCTGCCTGGGCTACATAATCAGAGAGCTCCTCGATGTCCCTTTTCATGTAGTCCAAGGAGGTACGCCTCAGGTCGCTGACACCAGCGTGGACAATGACTGAGTCGCACTTGTACCTGCTGTTGAGAGACCTGAGTGCTTGCGTTATGTGGCGGATTCTAGCGCCTGACAGGCAGCTTACTGTGACCTTCTCTTTACTCAGTCTGGTGAGTGGGACGCCAGTGTGTCTGACTATGGAATCACCAATGACAAGTGTGTCTGGCATTTTGTTTGGCCTTAAGGGCTGTGACTGTTTGACACTCTGACTGTGTGGTCTATGTGTTGCATGTGTTGGGTCGTGAGGTGGTAGTTGTTTGGGTGTCTGCTTTGGTGGCCTCTGCTGTTTTGGTAATTTTTGATCAGAGCCTCCGAGTATGTCTTTGTGTGAGTATGTGTATGATTTGAAGTTGTGATGGTACCATGTGTGACTGGGTATGTATTGTGTGTGGTTACCTTCTCCTCCTGTCTGGTCTTGCCAGTCCTATGTTGAGAGAGCTCAGCCTCCAGTTTGGCCGTATAGTTGCATCTCTCGCATGTATTTGTGTTTTGTGGGAGAAGGAGAGGATTGTCTGTGTACATGAGGCAGTTGTAACATTGCCTCAATATTCCCAGGTTCACCAGTTGAGCTGGAGAGGACACTAGCAACTGATCCTCGACATACTAGAAGTAGTAGATAAAGAGACTTTCAAAGGACTCGGGAAGTGGGTTTTAGGCTGGTGGGGTACTATCTATAATAAGAGTGCTTTATCAAGGTGCAAGTACTGTAGGAGTAAGTGCTAGGCTTTACAGATAGAGAATAGTCTACTTGGGAATCAAGTAGAGATGAACTTTTCAGTTATAGGATATGCTGGTTAGATCAGCAGTACAGCTCGAGGAAGGTAGTTTTAAGGGAAAATTGGAAGAGTGGAATTTAGATGGCCCAAATAGTTTAACCTTGTTTAACCGCCGCTGCTCTTGTGTGCAACAGTGGTAACTCCGCTAAATCAAGGCTTACACGCGCTTAGCGTGTTTTATAGCAGGGGCTGAAGGGAGCTAGGAATTGGCCCAAACGACCAATGGACTACTAGTTTCTGGCTGAAACTTCACCAAATCAGACAAAAGGCCGCCAGTGCTTCCCACTCCCACTGGTAAGCAAAGAAACTTCCCTCCTTCCTAATAAGGCAATGGATCAGTAACAGGAACTAAAAACAAAGCCCAGGGATCAGCAACTCTGAAACTGGACTACTCTAGTTCAGTAAGGCGGAAAACAAGAGATTTTTTTTGTTTTATTACAGAGACAAGGAAAAAACAGACAGTAATTGCTGTAAATCGGCTAGCGACTTTAGTGTGTAGCCTACAGAAACAATTTGCAACAATTAGTAACTTAAAGTGCAATAAACAGTGTAAAATGCAGAAATCACTAAAAGTAGCAATAAACAGGCGAAATGCAGTTGCTAGCTTAAATAACAGTGGGAAAGCCACAAAAATACTTATATCTGGTAGAAAGTCACTCTTTAGCTCTCTGCTGCTTGATCACTCCTGCAGGCCACCACGAGGATCTGTGCTGAGTTGGTACAAGCTGGAAAACGCTGTTTAGCGTGTTTTATAGCAGGGGCTGAAAGGAGCTAGGAATTGGCCCAAAACAACCAATGGACTACTAGTTTCTGGCTGAAACTTCACCAAATCGGACAGAAAGGCTGCTCAGTGCTTCCCACTCCCACTGGTAAGCAAAGAAACTTCCTCCTCCCTAATAAGGCAATGAATCAGTAACAGGAACTAAAAACAAAGCCCAGGGATCAGCAACTCTGAAACTGGACTACTCTAGTTCAGTAAGGCAGGAAAACAAGAGATTTTTTTTTGTTTTATTACAGAGACAAGGAAAAACAGACAGTAAATGCTATAAATGCTGTAAATCGGCTAGCGACTTTAGTGTGTAGCCTACAGAAACAATTTGCAACAATTAGTAACTTAAAGTGCAATAAACAGTGTAAAATGCAGAAATCACTTAAAGTAGCAGTAAAACAGGCGAAATGCAGTCGCTAGCTTAAATAACAGTGGAAAGCCACAAAAATACTTATATCTGGTAGAAAGTCACTCTTTTAGCTCTCTGCTGCTTGGATCACTCTGCAGGCCACCACGAGGATCTGTGCTGAGTTGGTACAAGCTGGAAAACGCGTGTTTAGCGTGTTTTATAGCAGGGGCTGAAAGGAGCTAGGAATTGGCCCAAAACGACCAATGGACTACTAGTTTCTGGCTGAAACTTCACCAAATCGGACAGAAAGGCTGCTCAGTGCTTCCCACTCCCACTGGTAAGCAAAGAAACTTCCTCCTCCCTAATAAGGCAATGGATCAGTAACAGGAACTAAAAACAAAGCCCAGGCATCAGCAACTCTGAAACTGGACTACTCTAGTTCACTAAGGCGGAAAACAAGAGATTTTTGTTTTATTACAGAGACAAGGAAAAAAAAACAGACAGTAAATGCTATAAATGCTGTAAATCGCTAGCGACTTTAGTGTGTAGCCTACAGAAACAATTTGCAACAATTAGTAACTTAAAGTGCAATAAAAGTGTAAAATGCAGAAATCACTTAAAGTAGCAGTAAAACAGGCTAAATGCAGTCGCTAGCTTAATAACAGTGGGAAAGCCACAAAATACTTATATCTGGTAGAAAGTCACTCTTTTAGCTCTCTGCTGCTTGGATCACTCTGCAGGCCACCACGAGGATCTGTGCTGAGTTGGTACAAGCTGGAAAAACGCTGTTTAGCGTGTTTTATAGCAGGGGCTGAAAGGAGCTAGGAATTGGCCCAAAATGACCAATGGACTACTAGTTTCCGGCTGAAACTTCACCAAATCGGACAGAAAGGCTCAGTGCTTCCCACTCCCACTGGTAAGCAAAGAAACTTCCTCCTCCCTAATAAGGCAAGGGATCGGTGACAGGAACAAAAAACAAAGCCCGGGGATCAGCAACTCTGAAACTGGACTACTCTAGTTCAGTAAGGCGGAAAACAAGAGATTTTTTGTTTTATTACAGAGACAAGGAAAAAAACAGACAGTAAATGCTATAAATGCTGTAAATCGGCTAGCGACTTTAGTGTGTAGCCTACAGAAACAATTTGCAACAATTAGTAACTTAAAGTGCAATAAACAGTGTAAAATGCAGAAATCACTTAAAGTAGCAGTAAAACAGGCGAAATGCAGTCGCTAGCTTAATAACAGTGGGAAAGCCACAAAAATACTTATATCTGGTAGAAAGTCACTCTTTTAGCTCTCTGCTGCTTGGATCACTCTGCAGGCCACCACGAGGATCTGTGCTGAGTTGGTACAAGCTGGAAAACGCGTGTTTAGCGTGTTTTATAGCAGGGGCTGAAAGGAGCTAGGAACTGGCCCAAAACGACCAATGGACTACTAGTTTCTGGCTGAAACTTCACCAAATCGGACAAAAGGCGCTCAGTGCTTCCCACTCCCACTGGTAAGCAAAGAAACTTCCCTCCTTCCTAATAAGGCAATGGATCAGTAACAGGAACTAAAAACAAAGCCCAGGGATCAGCAACTCTGAAACTGGACTACTCTAGTTCAGTAAGGCAGGAAAACAAGAGATTTTTTTTTTTTTTTTTTTTTTTACAGCGACAAGGAAAAACAGACAGTAAATGCTGTAAAACAATTCACATGCAGTGCAAGCTGGCACACTTGAGTATGTAGCAATATTAGTCCACACACAGTATGAAAAAATGTAATTAAATTAAAAGGACTAAAAGCAAGTGCAGAAAGGGTTTATTAGAGAGAATGCGGTAAAGAGAAGGGACTGGGGAGTGTCCTAGATCAAATCTACAGTGGCGATTTTAAAGGAAATTTAAATAATCAAGATCATTGAAGGGATTTAAATAGATTAGACCTTTTTATTTTTTTTCATTTTTAAATGAGGAAATTTTTTTTTAATACTTTTTTAATTTTTTTATCCCGCATTAAGTTAACACACTCTCCCTTTAAATGTAAAGATTAACGGTAATTATGGGAAAAAGGTTTTAAATTTTAGGGATTTTAGGGCGTAAAATTGGCTTACCCAGGCCCTAAAGGACTAAATTTTTTTTTTAATTTTAACATATTTAGTTTTTATCCGTTTCACAATTCGCTTCATCAGACCATACAAACTCCCTACATCATAAAGCACTCCCTTTATACCCAATAATTCAGGCTCAAGCAATTAATCAATTTACATCTTAAAGGTAGATGATGATGTTGGCTCTAATAAGACGAGCATATAAAGAAATTTATAAAAAGATATATAAAAAATTAAACTAACTTTCATAGCTACATATATAAATGTGACAACAAAGAATACACAATGGTAGACATAATCTCAATTAATAAATACCCTATCAAGAGTATCAAGAGCAAAAAAGTTTTATCTTTTCTTTTAGTGCCCGGTGGATAAGCACAGTTATTTTTATAATCAAGAGTGTCCCTCTTAAGTTTTTTGTTTTTAACAGTAAAGTTTTTGTTTACAAATGTCTGTACACTCTTGAATACTTTGTCAAAGCTTTCTTTTTGTTGTGAAAACAATAAATCACTCGTAATGCTGGCATTAAGGCTATTGATCTCTTCCTGCAGTTTTATGAGAAATTTTAAGTGTTTATGACATCCAAGATTAATATCCTTGTTGCCTGTGTCCAGACACAATGTTCCTGTATGTTTAACATTTTATGTATTATAGGAGACTAGACAATATTACCCTATACATTTCTCTGCCTAGTTCCATTTTATATGCTTGATCTGGGTGAATTACCTTAATTTGTCTTTATTGCTGTAATTTTATAGTAGGTTGATATATGCTGATATCATCATATGTTTTTATATCTCTTGATAGGGTATTTATTAATTGAGATTATGTCTACCATTGTGTATTATTTGTTGTCACATTTATATATGTAGCTATGAAAGTTTAATTTTTTATATATCTTTTTATATATTTCTTTATATGCTCGTCTTATTAGAGCTTCAACATCATCATCTACCTTTAAGATGTAAATTGATTAATTGCTTGAGCCTGAATTGATGGGTATAAAGGGAGTGCTTTATGATGTAGGGAGTTTGTAGGGTCTGATGAAGCGAATTGTGAAAGCGCTTACCTCTATGGACCAATAAAGGACTATATATATTTTTTTATATCTTTGAGACTGGATACTTTCATGCTCCTTGGTTGAGTCTGCCACACTTTGTTTGCTGGTTTTATCATTTATTTCTTTGTCTGTGGCGAGGCATTTACTCCGTTCGGTGTGCTCTGTTCTTCACATTATATAAAAGTAATCAAACCATAGTAACAAGTGCACATTTACAAACATATCTAAAAGTATATGTGATGTATAATGTAAGCAGCATTACATAAATTATTCAATTCCTTCTCCAAAACACTCTGTGCGCATGTATTGCTTCCGCAATCTCCATTTTTTTCTATGTAATTCACTACATTTTCAGGTGGTGATGATGATATCCCTGTTTTCTAATGATCCAACTTCCTTTTCTTTTCTTTTAAATAACCACTGCTGTAAGTATAGCTGGTTTAAATTTTGATTTCTGTTTACTAGTAGTTGCTGTTTTTGCAGCCACCAGAATTAAGCTTAACAAGGCCTTACTGTGTGTAGACAATTCAAATCATGTATCCCATCTCAAAAAATAAATTAACTTAGTTACACTCATTTGCTTACCCAGTATTCCTGACAGAGTACTCTGTAGGGAAATTTTAAAGTCTTTCAACTCACTACACTCCCAAAACATGTGTTCCCAGCTCCAACATTTGCTGTCTACCTGAGGAAAATGTATTTGGAATCTGCTTGGGGTATAAAAGTTTCTGTGCAACACGTCCAGGGAAAATCTTAAATTTTCTAGACTTTGTTGCATGTTTAGGAGCCATACATATGCCCTCCCATTGTTTCTTTGTGAATTGCTTATCCATTCTCTCTTCCCAATGTTTTCTGACTTCTTCTGATTGATTTATATAGTTATCTTGCAATATTTTATATGCCCTCCTAATTGTCCCATTTTTAACAGCAGCTTCTGTTCTAGATTCAGTTAAAAACTCTACCAGTGCAAGTGTTTCATTTAGGATTGCCTGCTGCTTTCTCTTTGTCTATATTCTAGTATCAGTCCCTGATAGGGAATGCAATTTGCAACCTGTGTTTTATTCACTGGTAAGTAGCTAGTGTATGTTAAGAAGTAAGACAAGGGACGATCTTTACCATTTTCAGATAGAAAGAGAACATTACTGCTTTCATGTTAGCCTCTGGCCACCATAAGTAAGCTGCCGCTGCATTTGCTCAGCCCTCTAATGTTGACAACAGATATCCTTTTCAGAGTGAGCATTGTTATATCAGGATTGTGGTTTAGCTTTAAGCATTGCCACCCTGACCATGACTATTGAATGTGACCTGTCAGTATTGGTGGTGTCTGCTTTGTAAGGCATATTGTTGACTATGAAGCTGTGCTGCTTTTGCCATCATTAACATTTAGACACATCTGCATAAATCACTGATCTTGTCAGTTCAACCACCTTAATTTTATTGTCTTAGTCTTGCACACTGTTACCCATTAACTTCCAGTGCTGTCCTGGTTTGTTGCGAGGCTTATATATTATTCATCACCCTGCCAATAACAAAATGGAACACAATGTCTGTGTAACTGATTAAAAAGAGGTAATAATGTAAACAGATTCTTGCATGAATAGCAGCTTCTGCTGTGTTGTCCTTCGAAAAGCATGCTTAAATTTAAACATTCTAGTTGATGAGAGTCTGAAGAAATTCTGTGGTATAATTGTAAAAAAAAAAAAAACCTTTGAAGGCAATCTACTTACACCCCTTTTGTATTATCAATGAAGACAGTTTTGTAAAATATTGGCCCATTACCATGTCCATGTATAGTAGGAGCAGTAGAAGTACAGTGACCAGAGAAGGATTAAAAAAACTTGAGACGATGGAGAGGCAGACTAGCAATGCTTACTCTGTCCTGTGTTTGGAGACCTTATTATCACAGGAAACATCCATTTAAGGGAGTATATTGGACTAACCTTTAGCAGTAGGTGGTGTAATAGCAGAGGGGACAAGGAGTACATATTTTCTTCGTAGTAATAAACATAGGTAGAGGATGGCGAATAGATATCAGTCTGCTTCGGTGAGGGTTATACTAACAATAAGTGATAAGGTTTGCATTTACCCACCTCATATATCCGAGACAGAAATTTCATCTGCTCTCCTTAGTCGCTCTGATGACCTCTGCAAGTCTCGCACCAGCATTCCTTCGAACCCTGATTGGTGTAAAAGGCTAATATAAACATAGCACTATTTGCAACTTTTCTGCACTTCTCTCTGCTTTGATTTTTTTCATATTGTGCTTTAACACTAGAGTAATTTGTTTTGTATATTTTGTATAGTGTCTCTCTCTCTCTCTCTCTCTCTCTCTGATTAATAGCTTGTTTTTCTTTGAAGACTTTCAATCAAAACTTTGTTTAATAGACTGTCTGGATTTTAAAATAGACTTTGCAATGCAGAATGTCTTTAATTTATGTTCATTACTTAAAAAAAATTAGTTGGCAAATGCTTTGAGCTGGAAAATGTCTTTGGCTCGTGAATGGAAGCTAGTTCCAAGAAATCTCCAAAAGTTACAGAGTGGGTCTGTTTACCACTTGCACCCACAATCATTTCAGAAACTTTTGCCTCATAAGACAGTTTAGAAGATGGATGTTTTTAACTTTCAGTGGAGTCGGACCTTCTTGCCTGTCTTCCTCCTTTTTTCTTAATTCATATGAAGTTCTCAAAGCAAAAATAGACAAGGTCAGCTTAATATTATTAGCTCCATCTTGACCCAGGCAGTATTGGTATGCACTGCTAATGACCCAATTTCTCTTTCACCATGGACTTTACCCAACAAGAGAGCAAACTGCTACATTTCAGCCTGAAGTAGTTTCTGCATTGATCCTTAATGTATGTGCTCCACTGCTGGTCTTCTGTACAAACTGTTACATGTATTATAGATTGTGGTTGTTTACATGTCTTGGATGTTCACAGATAACATGGATACTGTGCATGAAGGACCAAGGTCTTAAAAAGACTGAAAAATCTTTTTGTAAAGGAAGGAAGATACACTTATTGATAAACAGATTCCGTCTATGTGGCTGGCCATACTGTGTTGCCTTTTTGTTAAGACAAATAAAAATGAACCTGTCCAAGGCACAATAAGTTTTGTTAGCAAGTGATAGTCATACCAACACTGTAGTACAGGAATGCAGAAGATATTCATAAGCTGCTAAATGTTATTAACACCATTACAGACCACTGCACAGTCTAGGGGTGTGTCTGAGTTTGGCACAACTTATCTAGAGAGCATCCTGTAACTGTCCTCCATTGGTATGCTGATTCTGCTTCAAATTCCATTGAAATGTTATGATTTATTGTTATAGTGACTTTCTGCAAAGATCACAGTTCTATTGAATGTAAGGTTGTAAGACTAGAAGACTAGATGTTTGAGGAAAGGTCACTGTAAAGGTAAACCTGTTGTTTCTGAATCCTCATTGTAACTGTGATGAGTCCCTACTTCAGGCCAGCAATCAAGAAGACTCTATCCTCACCACTGGCTCCGATGAGGGACAGTCACTAAGAGCAAAGATGGATTCACACAGTGTTTTCAGATGCACCAAGCACAATTTTCTTTAAGAGCACACAGGGAGCACGCTGCAGATCTGGGTTGGGCTGTCTCTGTCTCTCTCCAGGCCCACACAAAACTCCACACCAAACACTTTGGAGCTCTGTGTCCCTTTTCCCAATAGCTGACGCATACACTTAGATATTTGAGTTTCACACACACATACACACCTGGGAAAAGCTGGCACAGATTTATTAGCTGTGCCCCAGTCTGCCCAGACTCTGAGGTAATCACTCTGCCACCATTCAGCTCCCCTAAGGTTTTTACATAGGGTACCCAGTTATACCATATAAAATTAATGCCAATACAAATGGTAGGGTGTGACCAAACAACAAGGTTTTCAGCAGCAGCCACAGTGTCACTTAAACAAACATAAGTACTCTCAAGATGTTAAAGGACAA
This sequence comes from Protopterus annectens, assembly GCF_019279795.1. Classification (NCBI taxonomy): domain Eukaryota; kingdom Metazoa; phylum Chordata; order Ceratodontiformes; family Protopteridae; genus Protopterus; species Protopterus annectens. The sequence goes on from NC_056732.1 coordinate 1,644,420,708, forward strand.
CAACGGGATATTAAAGCAGATTGCTCAACCTGCTGTCTCTTTTAGTCCCTGTTCATTTATATAGCCACGAAAAATCACCCATGCAGCTTTAAAAACTAATCCACTCAACTGTTTTCCCTTTTAGGCTTCCTACCTTTCTGTACTGTTTTACTTTCACTTTGAAAACCAAGTTGAAAAACCTCTAGCTGGCTCTAAAATGATGATCTGCCAGAGCTCTTGCTCTAGCTACTGGGACGTTTCCTCCCCCAAAGTGATGTAATCCCTGCCTGATTTGCATGCTGTGTAGAACAGCCAGTGGACCTCCCACATTGTCATGTCAGAGCTGCCTTGCCCAGCCCACTCTTAACCTAGCAAAAATGTCAAACTATAATCTCACTTTTCTGAAGAGCCCTACCGATATGTGACAAAGTACAGGCAGAAGCACAGTAACAGCTGCAAAAACTAAGAGCATAAATTTGGAATGACCATGCGTAGACATTAATTGCATGTTTTTTTACATAAGAAGCAGATGTCTGTCACAGTTAATCAACAACACTACATCAGATTACAATAGAGTTTGGCCAAAGTGAGACATGGGGGTGTGGCCAATATGACAGTGGCCACACCCCACCACAACACCACCAGAGGTGTTAAAGGAGATGCAGTATTACAGTTATGGATACAACATTGTGACATTACAGCATACTGAAAACTCAAACCATTTAAATGAAGTGAACTATTACTGCAAAAACACACATTATTCAGTTGTAACAGTAAGTAAACTTTAAAGGAATAAAAAACACACTACTCATTAAACAGACATTTGTTTATTTAAAAAGTAAAAAAAATCATAAACCAACCATGACTATTCAGAAAGAAAACTTAAAAAAATCTACATACCACATACAAGCCAAGTATAATTAAGACCTTTTATTGTCAATTAAAGCTAAAGCAAAGAAAAAAAACACAAAACTACATACTGTACCCTAGTACTACATACTGCACACTAGCAAATTAACGCTAAACAAAGAAAAACACAAAATTACAAACTGCACCGTAGTACTTTATACTGCACACTAGTACACTAAATCACTTTTTTTAAGGTGTATTTTGAATTTGATTTTATGGCTTGAAGAAGGGCCCGATTTGAAACAATATTTGAATAAAAGTCACAACATTTCATCTGGTAATTTACAGTCATCATTAGTTCGGCTTTTAACAAGTCCACACTACATCGGTTTCGCACATCTGTCCATTTACCTTTCACCAAAGAAAAAACTCTTTCTGCAAATGCGTTTGAGGTCGGTTTAGGTAAAACCCTAGCAATTACCGGATGTAGTATAGTCAGTTCAGGCCCTTCTTTGAAAAGCTTCAGCCACTTCTCTCCTGGGGTCAAGCTTGTGTTACATAACTGTTCGAGAAAGGGCCTAATTGCCAAGTGGTCCCTAAAAAGATAATCTTCATTCTACATCCTGCAGACTCAGTGCAGTGGTCACATTAAGTAAGTCACTGAAAGCAAAGGGCTCATTTAGATATAATTTAGATAGTGTAAACAAGTAGTTGCTTTCAGTATAATTAAACCACTGTTCCAGGTATTTCACTGCTGTCTCCAAGAACATAATGAAGTCTCTTAACAGTTTGTTAGCAGAAGTGCTATCTAATGTGCTCATAAGTGCCCTAAGTTTCCCTCCAAAGAAAGCACCTTCAGCTCTTGCCTGCAGTTTTTGCTTCAGAGAGACCATTACACAAAAAGTTTCCATGGCAGTAAGTGCTGATTTTTTTAATGTACTTGTATGTTCATTAAAATCAACAAGAACAGCACAGAGAAAGTGCAAATAGTACTGGGGCAGCATAGGCAATGCATTCTCACCATGCTCATTAGCTGAAAAGTACTGCCATGTCTGCCGGGGGTGTCTCCTCTTCTCCCTGGGAGAGGAAATAGGACTGGAGCACTGGGAGATTTTTCACTACTCTTTCAATGGCTGGGAGTAGTGACAGCCACCTTGTTGGCGCATGTCTTAACAGACTGTCAAATTCCATGCCACAAAACTCAAGTCTTTCAAGTCTCTGGTCCTTGTGGCAGAACCTGAGAAGTGGTTGAAAAGTTTCATTACAGATACTTCCACGTCGTACGGTAGTTGTGCTGCAGCTTTTTTGTCTGCATGGTGAATGATGTGGGCAACACAGTTAACCTTCTGGAGTGATGGACACTTTTCGTTTAATCTGGTATATACACCAGATTTCTTCCCATAGTTCACACTGGCATTATCAGCCCCATAAGCTGAAATGCTGTTCCAGGGCAAGGAGTGCCTTTCCATAATGCTGGAAATTTGCTGTGAAATAGCCTGTGCAGATTCATCAGGGTCTTCATAGAAGTCCAAAAGGCCATTCACCACCCCTTCTTATTTAGAAAAATACCTCACAACTAGTGGAAATAATTTTATGTTCCCCTTGCTGGAAGCATCTGATGAAATTGCAAATGAAGTGCCTGATTTTTGAAGGTCATGCAGGAGGCATTCCAATGAGTGCGGTCCCAAAACATTTTCGACTATGGCTTCAGCCTTGGTTCTTCCACAAGATAGTTTCTTTGCAGTGTCCGAGTCACTGTACAACTGGCTGGCCAACTTTACTGCACAGTCCAAGCTGTTATAGGAAATATTGTGCTTAACAGCATGGAGCACCTAAGAGGCTTCTGCTGCAATGATCCTAAGTTCTGGTACCTTAAGGTTTGCATTCCTTGCCCACTTTGTCATCAGGTGACTGGATTTATCTTGAAGAATAGCAGTCTTATGTTGTTCAGTTGTCTCATGTCGTGCAACATCGTTTCTTCCACTGTGGGTCACTAGAAATTTTCGCTTGCAGTACCTGCAGAACTCTTTGACATCACTGCATCTCTTGATCCAGTCGAATTCTGTTTTCCAAACATCCTGCCACTTGCACATTCTCTTGCTGCTGGTTGACTGTGATGAAATTGCTGCTCTCTTCATGCTTGAATCTGTACTTACCTGATATGCAGCATATTTACCAAAACTGTGTTAGTAGGGTGCAGTAACATACTGCTGCACAGCACAAATGAACTGGCTCAGAAAACATTGGCACACGAAAGAACTGGCTCTAAAAACATTGCCACGCAAAAGAACTGGCTCTAAAAACATTGGCACGCAAAAGAACTGGCTGGAAAAACATTGCCATGCAAAAGAACTGGCTTGAAAAACATTGGCAAGCGAAAGAACTGGCTTGAAAAACATTGGCACGTGAAAAAAATGGCTTGAAAAACAGTGGCACTGAAAACATGGCTTGAAAAACAGTGGCACTCAAAAATACTGGCTTAAAAACAGTGGCACTCATAAAAAACTGGCTTGAAAAACATTGGCACTCATAAAAAACTGGCTTGAAAAACATTGGCACTCAAAAGAACTGGCTCGAAAAACATTGGCATGTGAAATAACTGAGGAATGGAGCAGAAAAGAGTTATTACAAACAGTTTGAAAAAGGTCAAATAGTAAATGAGGTAATGTAGGGAGCATTTTGGCCATTGAAAAATAAACTTTAACACAGCTTGTAGAAAATGAAATGCATTATTTTTACCACCGAACATGCCCACCTCACCCCATCCCTCAAGAAAAAAAAGTTAACCACATTCACTGAACCAAAAAACACTAAAATGAATGAGAATGCACAGTGGATACCATAGACCTGATTTAGCTTTTGACCACAGCAGTTAAAAGAAATGTATGGCACTAATTTACACAGCGCAATGATCTATTAATGAACATGCCCAATAGCAGCAATGGTCGTAATTGGATTATAATGAAAAAAGTACATTATAAGTTTATTGAAGACATCACTAAAACACAAAATACAAACTTTGCTACTTATAAAAGCAAATTACCCTGTAACAACGACATGGTTTAGCACAATCTCAAATACACTGCATTAACTTCTGAGCATGCATCCACAAAAAAAAAAAAAAAAGAAATAAACAGGAAAAAAGTCCATAAACATTTTACCTTTTAAGAATACTTCTTGCAAGAGAAGTAAAATAAACTACAATGTACAGCAGACTCCATGGGCTCCTTTTACCTCAAAACATAGCAATTAAGAGTAATTTACCGAGCACAGCGATGCAATAAACAGGCCCAAGTAAAAGCAGCACACCCATATACACATTACAAGCAAAGCAGGACATTTTAACCTTATTAAAAATGCATAAAAAATTAAATGCACACATTTACAAGTATAAATGAAAACAATCTTGAAACAGCTTCGGCAAGTTGGCAACATGTACCTACTAGAATAGTAAATGCACTACATTAACTGTTAACATTCCCCCTCAAAAAGGTAGACTTGTACCACATACACATTGACTTGCAAGAACTAAAAGGAAAAATTACCCAAACAGTATATCCTAACTTCCTGAAACCAGCATTAAATTGCACACATTTCCACACTAAAAGTGCAAACTGTGCTCGAACATTTTCTATCTGCAAACAGAAAATACCCAGAAAAAGTTACGACAATAGGAATACATCACACTAAATTTATATTTCACTGCCCCCACCAGAAATAAACAAAACGTCTATACACACAGTTCAGCCTTTTAAAAGTAATGCTTCCAAATCATACCCACAAGAACAATAACAATTACATATACATACAGGTTTTATACCTTTAAAAACTACTACCCAAAAATCTCAAAATAACCACTGCACAGATTTAAGTACTGCGTACTGCACCCCCATCTACCTCTAAACATTAAAAAATTAAACCACAATATATTCCCATTTTAAACTACTACTCAAAAATCTCAAAATAACCACTGCACAGATTTAAATACTGCATACTACATCCCCATCTACCTCTAAACATTAAAAACTTAAGTAAAGCACAATATTCCCATTTTAAATAACTAAAGCCACTTAAGTAAAACACAATATTCCCATTTTAAATAACTAAAGCCACAAAATACTATATTATGTACTTACCACTGTTACAATTTTTGCTGCGCTAGCTTGCTTCCTTCCTGCTGGAATGGCTAGTTGGATGACTGGCTCTGTCTGCTCAAGTGGCTGGGCTGGCTGGCAGACTCCCTTGCAAGCTGGCTTCTTTGCTGGCTGGCTTGGCTGGCTGGCTTCTGTGCTGGCTGGCTGGCTTCTTTGCTGACTGGCTGGCTGGCTTCTTTGCTGGCTGGCTAGGATTAGAAATTTCAGACCTTTTTTCTTCGCAGCTGTAGAGCACTAAGAGAAAACTGCTCTACAGCTGCGACCTTTATTGGGCTCTTCTAGGTGAATCCCCGCCCCATCCAATCCCTGCAGCCAATTACTGCTTGAATACACCACCCGGACCTAGCAGGGAATCTCTCTAACTGCAGGTCCGGGTTGGTGACGTAGCCGCATTGCCGTGGAAAAAACGGAAGTATTTTCGGCTTTTCCATGGCGATGGCAATTCGCGAGTGCGAAAAGGGTAAAACGGGACTTTTAAAGTCCCACTGTCTGTGAATGTGGGAAGCGGGATGAGAAGGCTCAACCCATGAGTGTCCCGCTGACAACGGGACGGGTGGCAACCGTAGATTACAAGAAGTATGCAACACCATAATTTTCTTAAATTACCACTTAAAAAAAGCATGCGGGTGCTGTCATGCAAGTCTGTGAAATATTTTGTTTATATAGTGCATCATTTGTTAGATATTTAACCAAACAGGAAGGAAAAATAAGTGGGAGTTTGATGGTTTGCAAAACAGTGATTATTGCCAGTGCTGTGGAGCTTGGTTCTAAATTTGATAAGAGTGCAACAAAAAAAAAATTCCCACTGTAAGGAAGGAAAGGCTGACAAGAAAACAGTACATTAGTCTGGTCATCAATTGTGAGCTGTCAATCACATGCAGGTAATGGGTCAAATTATCCTTAGCTCTTTGACAGCTAGGGAAGGTAGGTGTGAAGGGGGAGGGAGGAGATACCTTGAAGAACTAGATTTCAGCCTTCACAAAAGAAATCAATTTATCATTTCTAAGAAGAAAGAGCAATAAAATGCACTTTTCATTTCTGTTCTGTAGCATTTGCACTACATGTGTTTGAAGTAGTCACTGAAAAAGGATAACATTTTTACCAAAAGCAGTGAATGCCTGTAAAACCAGTGGAATGACAGGAGCTTTAGGGAAAACTTAGCAGATCTGATGCATTTTTTTGGAGATAAACAATGCATTCTGGGATACTTAGAGGCAGACTAAACAGTCAGAATTATTTCAAGATGCCAGACCCCATGTGGTCAGAGTCAGAAATTGCGTATAAAAATGTCTAAAAAGCTCTAAATAGTCCCAGAGTGGTGTTAAAATATAGGAAACACCAAACCATGATGAAGTAAACATGTTTTTTGAGTCTGTGGGTGCGGTTGTCCTTTAAAAGTATTCTCAAGGACCAGCCACAATGAAAGGTATTAAAATATTTCATGATAAGTAATAAAACAGAAAACATGAAAGTACTGAATATTATACAATTAACAAAGTTTGAACCACAGAGATATAAAAAAATAATACAATTGGATAGTTTCTCACAGCTGCAGAAAACAATACTAAACTATTCTCACTAAATGTCCCTGACTGATTAAAGAATTACTGTTCCCTGACTACTTACTAAAGCAAGGCAAGCTGGTCTGTGCTGAGTGTCTTACCACAGCAAAAGCCAGACGATATCTGCCTCTGTCTGTGTGGATGTGTGAGATATATATCCTGCCAGAAGTCTTTCCTGTCAGGTTCCAAAGTGCTGCTGTGAAAGTTCCAAAGAAACCAGATGCTGGTTAGAGGATGACATCACCTCTGGTTAACTGACTCTGGTACAATACACACACAGAGCTTTCCACCCCTCCAGGGTTTTCTGATAAACATACACGTTTGATCAGTTACAACAATACAACCTTATATACATGCATACATTCTTTCTGTCCAGCGGGACCCACTGTTCATGCATTTTTAACACAAATAACTTTACAAATATATTTTTAACTCAAACATCTGTACAAATCAGTGTGATAGTCCTTCCATACCTAACTCCCAGTGCCAAGTTAGCCACTGCTCGCACTCACCTGCTATTCACCCTCCTGTATGGTTCACTTACATTCACAAACCTATGAAAATTGGTCCTCAAAAACTTTGAAGCATGCCACAATAAGATTGCTAAGTATGCCGCTAATCATCCTCACAGATCCCACCACTGTACAGCCCTCTTACAGCTAAACTGGCTAGAGCTACCCAACCTATTATAACTTAATCAGCTAACCTTAACCCACAAAATAATCTATCACCCCAACAACTGCCCAGCAGCCTCCCACTTAGTTCAACCTAGCAGCAAAATCAGAACTCTCAGATCCTCTAACAAACTTTTACTCAAGGTTTCTAACTCCCATAACTGTGACAGCGATTCCCTGTATTCAAACATAATAGCAAAAGTCTGGAACAACCTACAAGAGACAATAACAAAAAAACCCAACCACAACCAGTTCAAATCACTCCTAAAGGAGTACCTGACTAACCACTGTCTGTCCTCCTGCCAGTCACCTGGATAATGATCAACCTACATCATTTACCGTTCTCAGCAAAACTCCTATTCTTTTAATATGTATTTGTTTCTTAGTATGGAAATTCATGCAGTACTTGTATTGTTCTGTTGCTCTTTTGTACTATTGCCTGTATTGCTCTGTAGATTATGTTTGCTTGTTCGTGCATTGTACTGTACTATTGCCTGGATTGTATTACCTAAATATGCTTTGTAATATAGGTTCATAGGTAGGTACTAGACTATTTGCCCAAAGGCATTTATAAGCCTTGCCAGAATGTGTTGGCTTTCGCCACCCCCTTAGATTAGTTCCCTGTGCCTCTGTCCAGCAGAGTAACTGAATTGATCCCCGGGGTAAACTTTGTGTTTTCCATCTACTGGTCAAGGTTTCTCTTGAGGAGTGTTAGCGAGGAGCTCTGCCTAATGTAGATTGGAATCTTGTTCCAAAGCATGGGAAGTCTCTGGGACAGGAATCTATCCCTCCATCACATCCTATTTATTGTTGTGGTGAGATTTAGATCCCTAGAGTGTGTGGCTCGAGGGGATAAGGTTTTGTTTAGGTGGAGCATGTCCATCAATTCAGGGTTGGACATGGCCTTGTATGTCAGGCAGAGATCACCTCTGAGTAGGTGGTATGCAACTAAGTACAGCTGGAGTTTCTTAAGTCGAGGTGCATGGGGCATCTGTTTGAGGCCATTGATCCTCTTGGTGAGGTACTTCTGTGGTCTTTCCAGCTGTTGCAGGTTCCTTGTAAGGTAGATCCCAAATGGGGTGTTGTACTCTGTGATGAGTCTGATGAGTGATGTGTAGAGGGGCACAATGACCTCTTTTGATCTGGATGTGAACCCTTTTGTGATTACGTGGGCCACATTAAAGGATTTTCTAACCACTTTGGCACTGTGATTATCAAAGGAGAGATTACTATCTACTTGGGTCCCCAGATCCCTTATTATGTCTTCCGTATTTAGGGGACTACCACCTATGTGATAGTTTGTGGGTACTTTGATTTTGACACCAGGTATCCATCTCAGTGAGAACCTTTTGGAGGATGTCTGTGTCAGCCAGAGAGTCAGTTATAGCCCCTAGTTTGCAGTCGTCTGCGAACTTGGTCAGCCATAGTCCTCCTGTGCTTGCCTGTAGCTCTGAGAAGTATATGCCAAACAAGAGGGGTCCTAGGACTGAGCCCTGGGGAACACGACTTGTAACCGGTTTAGAGTCGGACCTGTCTCCCGCAACTCTCACCATGTGGGTTCTGTCCGTGAGCCAGTTGGCAACCCATCTTGTAACGTAAGGGTTTATGTTCAGGCTGGTGAGCTTGTCTATAATACCAAAATGGGGAATGGTGTTGAAGGCCTTTGCGAGGTCTAGGTAGGCTGTGTGTACCACCTTTCCCTCGTCTATAGTCTTGGTAACTGTCTCAAAGAAGTACATCAGTTTAAGAGGCATGATCTGCCCTTAACAAAGCCAAACTGGGTAGGGTTCAGTGTTTGGAGGTTCCCAATGTCTCTGTTAATGAGTTCCATAATAATGCGCTCCATCGCCTTGCAGACCAAGCTAGTCTGGCTTATAGGATGATAGTTCCTGGGGTCTGTTGTGGCTCCACTTTTGTGGAGCAGAATAACCGTTGCTGTGCACCACTCTATGGGTAAGTAGCCTGTGGAGAGGCTGAGTTTGAACAGTGTGTTTAGGTGAGGGGTTAGTTTGTCTTTGAGCTCATGTAGGACACAGCTTGGGACACCATCTGGTCCCATTGATGCTGTGTTTTTCGCTTTGGAGAGAGCTGTTTTAACCCAAGTGTCTGTGAGTTTTTGTTGGCGATATCGGTTGGTCAGTGTATTTTATGCCATTCTGCACTAACTCTGAGCAGATCTGAGCATTGCCACTTAGATTCTTGACATAGCTAAAGAATGCCTAATGGTTATCTTTGGAGTCCTTGGTAATTTTTCTTTCGAAGCTCGCCTTGGATGATTTTATGAGGGATCGTAGTTTTTTGCTGATACTGATCAGGGATGTCTTTCCTTCTTGGGATTTTACTCTTTTCTGTACCAGTTTTCTCCTCCTATTCTATAGCTTGTTTATGGCAGAGGTCCACCAGACTGGTTTCCTTTTCTTGGAGGAGTGAATCTTGGTTTTGCTTGGGATAGCATGATCCATGCATTCTTGTAGGTGCCCGTAGAATGCATTAGTAAAGGATTTTGCAGCTTGGACAGCGTTATCCTTTAGCATGGGGGCTTTGAAACTTTCCATCTCGGTCTTAAGTTTGCTTTTGAAAAGTTTTTCATGGTGGTTTCCTTGTTCGGGGGTGGGGGCGGAATGTGGATATCCAAAATGATTTGTTTATGGTCAGATTTAACCAGTGAGGGGTTGACCTCCGGTGTGGAACACCGGTCGCCCATGTTGGTGATGACCAGGTTCAATATGTTGTCACCTCTGGTGGGAGTGTTGACCAGTTGATCCAGGGCATTTGAGTTTATAAATTATAGGAAATGTTGGGAAAGCGAGTTAGTACTTGAGTAGTTCTCTCAGTTAATGCTTGGGTAATTGAAATCACCCAATATTAGGGTGTTTGGTAGGACCTTTATTTTTCCCAGTGTTTCCAGAAATGCGGAATGGGGGCCCTAAGACATGGTGGGTGATCTGTAGCAAGCTACAATTTGAATTGCAGTTTTGCCCGTTGTTAGTTGCACATGGATGATCTCTGTAGCATCGTGCTGTGCCACTAACTTGGAGGTGTGGGTATCCTTGATGAATATGGATACGCCCCCACCTTTTGTATTTTGGTCGGGGTTCTATGGCCGAAATGTATGGTATGAGTTGTAGTCCAGTATTGCTGGTGTGCTCTCTGGAGCCTTAAACCAGGTTTCTGGTATTGCACATATATCGATTTTCTCCATACTGAGGAGTGCCTCGAGTGTGTGCATTTTAAGGTTTAGACTTCTGGCATTGAGTATCATTACCCTCAATTTTTTGTTACTTGTGCTATTTACTGCGGTGGGTGTGTCTTTTGAGCCTTGCCTAAAAAAGGCACTATGGGGGTGGCAAGAGTCTTGACCAGTATTCGAAAGCCTAAGGGTGACAGGTGCAAGCCGTCTCCAGCGAAGCAGCATGGCTTGTCCAGCATGTCACCCCAGGCAGACAGACAATGGATCCCCTTTGAATGACACCAGAAATTTAGCCAATTGCTGAAATTGATAATTTTTTTCTTTATACCATAGTATCATTCTTGGTGAGGGCAGGATGCTACTCAGGGTCAAGGTCATACCAACCTGGGCTATGTGATCAGAGAGCTCTTCCATGTCTCTTTTCATGTAGTCGAAGTATGTATGGCTCAGGTCATTCACACCAACATGGACAATGGCAGAGTCGTTCATAGGTAGGTACTAGGCTATCAGCCCAAGGGCCTAAGTAAGCCTAGCCAACAAAGTTCCCTGGCATATGCCAACCCAAGAAAATTAATTTCCTGTGGCCCTGTCGAGCAGAGCCACAGAAGTGATCCCCATGGGTGTATTTTGTATTTGTATGTGTTCTGGAGTGACCTGAGTGCTTGTGTTATGTGGCAGATCCTGGCACCCAACAGGCAGCTAACAGTAACCTTTCCCTTATTCAGCCTAGTGAGTGGGACGTCAGTGTGCCTGACTGTAGAGTCACCTATTAGTAGTATGTTGGATATGTTATTTTGCCTTAAGGGCTGTGATTGTGTGGCACACTAGTTTTGTGAAGTATGTGTTTCATGGTTTGTGTTGAGGGGTGGAGGTTGCTTGGATGTCTGCTTTGGAGGTCTCTATTGCTTTTGCAGATTTTTATTTAGAGCCTTCGAGTATGTTTTCATGTATTTGTGTGTTTTTGGCTGGTGCTGGTTTAATGGGTCTATGTGAGACTGGTGGTGTGATGCAAGTATTTCTCTTCTCCTCTTGACTGTCTTATCCAGTCTTTGGTTGAGACAGCTTAGCCTCCAGTTTGGCTGTATAATTGCATCTCTCGCATGTATTAGTGTTTGGTGGTAGGAGGAGAGGGTTGTCTATGTACATGAGGCAATTGTAACATTTCCTCAAAATGCCCAGATTCACCAGTTGAACTGGAGAGTACACCTGAAACTGCCCTTTGGACATCCCTGGATAGGTACAGTGAACTGTTTTACTGAATGGCTGGTAAGGTCGAATAGAGAGCCTTGTCCTTCTGTACAGTATAGGGGGGGGGTCTAGTGCTAGGGTTTATAAGTGCTTGTTATGAGTTTTGAGCAAGTCCTGGGCTGAGAAATAAATGGCTTGAGTGCTTCAGTTGAAAGTTTGTCTAGTTCCAAGGGAAAAATTGCAGAGGAGACTTTGTGGAGCCGGGAATAGTTATACCCTAGCTAACCGGCGCTGCCTGGCATGCAAAACCGGGCAAATGCGTTTTTTATAGCAGGGAAATGAAAGAGATAGAAATTAGCCCAAAATGGCCAATAAACTACTAATGTCTGGGCTTAAACCACTCCTCCAGAGACAGATAGGCTGCTCAAAGCTCCCCTCTCTGACAGGTGAACAGAGAAACTTCCTTCAATCCAAATAAGTATGGGCAAACACAGAGATTAGTAACACAGCCCTGAATTCAGCACTAACCTGAAAAGGACTATACTAGCTTAGAAAGGTGGGAAACAAGTATATATTTTTTTGTTTTTTTTTTGTTTTTTGTTTCATAAAATAAAGCAGATACAGTCAAAAAACACTTTAAATGCACAGAAAAGGATACTACTTGTTGTTACATATCTCAGATCAGAGTTGTAGTCAATGCCCCTAGTAATAAAGTGGGAAGAAACACAAATACAGTAAAAGCAGATGAATAAAGTGCACATTATTTATATATATATATATATATATATATATATATATATATATATTATATATATATATATATATATATATATATATACATATATATATAAATAAAAACAATAGAAAACCAACAAACTGATTTAAACAAGTTACCCAATTAGCCAGAAGAAAGCTCAAAACTGAGCCCTGTTCCAGCAGTCTTCAGTCAGACAAGTTCTAACTGCACACTCCTGCTACTAGGGTGCAGGGGAACCTTCTACAAAAAAAAGATGGCTTGGATCAGTGCTCAAGTTATACAAACAAAGCTAGATTCAGAAGGCCAGAATCTGGTCTATGCTACAGCAACAAGGCACACCAATTTCAGAAAGAAACAGTTCAAATAAGCAGGCACAATAAGCCTGTGACCAGAAATTCCCGTCTCAGAAGGGCAGAATCAAGCCTGTCCTCCCACAAGAGTGCAGGCCACAAACTTCTTAATGTAGAATAACTGGCCAGAAGCCCAAGTGCTTAAACCAGAACTAATGCACTTTTAGAATAGCAGACACTGAGCCTTCAATCAGCAATTCCCAGCTTAGAAGGATGTAAGCTACATGTCCTGCCACAGCAGTGCATACCACAAACCTTCTTAATGTAAAACAACCGGTATGAAGCCCAAGTGCTTAAACCAAAAGACTTAGAATAACAGTTACAATTCAATCAGGCTACTGCCAAGCATTAATAAATGCAGCTGAATAAATAAAATTGAGTACTTTTAAGAAGAGGCTAAATGAAAATAAAGTAGAGGGAAACACAAATACAATAAAAGCAGATGAATAAAGTGCAATTTTTTTAATACTGTGGAGCGTTTTTCCCTGGTTCTCCACCGAAAACAGGCCCCTGGCCCACTTGGACACTACCCGGTAAAAATAATCAATAAATAATAAATAAATAAAAATAAAAAAATAGTCAAATATCATAAAATTCTTTACAAAACTCCAGCAGGCTATGCTGGCATGTGTACACTTGTACTGCCCTACACTCCCTGGCACAGATAACACTGCCTCATAACATTACAGTAACAATGTATAGTTTAATTGCATTTTTTTTATTTTATACATTTATAAATTAGATAAGCTCACTGGACACAAGTCACTTTTTATGAGTCTTGAGGAGTTGAAGAAGGCTTTTAGCAGCACTATTTGGATGCCTCATACACCAGCCAGAATTTTAAAGAATGCTGGTGCAAGACCAGAGATGGCTGATGAAACATGTGGCTGGGTATGAATTCACACAAGGAGGGTAAAACGTAAATATTATCATTTACCATTACAGTGACCTATTCTTGAAGATATAAGTATTAAAATTAAGTATTCTTGCATACAGTTATACTTTATGAATTGGAACACAGTAAGTACCAGCACAAAGATGGGAAAAAGCATGAAAGCTTTCATCGCCAAGGTGGACAGTTGCGTAGTGAAGAAATTATATGAGATCTAATCTACTTCAGGCTCTAAAATAACTTCCATTGACTGTTTGTATGCATGAATGAGGATGGTCATAACTTGATTCTTGTGAGGACTAGCATTTCCAGACTTTCTTTTGGTAAGTGCAGCTTGTATAGGGATTTGCATTAAATGGTAGATTCTGAAAAATTCTGAATTTTGGAGATGTATTGCTTTAAGATAGTTAGAATCGCTTTCCTGTACTGTGAATTGAAAGCCATTAGCAGTATGACTAAAAGGTAGTACAGTTGACAATCCAGCAATGTGTACTAAGTATGTATTTATTTATTTATTTGCATTTGTTTACCAGGATGGTCCAGCTGGGCCAGAAGTGCCCATTTTCAGTTGAGTCCCGGGGAGAAAAGCTCCACATATAAGACAGTTCACATACAATACAGAATTTACATTAATAAAGGCATTTAGTACATATTATTGGCAGGTTATACAATTAGTGGAAAAAAACAGTACATAAGTAATTCTCAAATCAAAGATATTATACAAGCAATACAGAGTATATACATGAGAACATTCCATATGAGTAGTTTTCAGCTAGCAAAATTTATATAGGACAGTGGGTGCAAAGCAGATATATGAATTAATTAGAGACTAGATACTTAAACTTTTCACACAGTATCGAGTATATAGATTTATCACTCCTGCTAAAATTAACATCACCACTTGATGTATGAACTTGTTATATTCTGGTGAAAATATCTAGAAATCTAAATATGATCACAAATGTACTACATAATTGTCATTTAAGACTACAGACTTGAACACCAGCATGATCAGATGTCAAAACATTACATGGAAAGCCTTGCTTGTTTTACTTTTTTTAGCTGTATAAATATACATGCTATAATAACTTTTTATGCTGATGTCATATCTTCACTCAATTAGGCATGTATTACTTCTCTAGTGCTTTGGAAAGTCCTGTCATATCTGCATTTAAATGCTGTAAATGGATTTGCTAGACATTTGCTTCTTTATGTTAGTAACAGTTTGATTTAGTTAAGAGTTTTATGTTTATAGTATGTTCACAGAGTGAGTAACAGTGCCGACAGAACTGGAATTGTTTGTTTTCACTAGTAGTTTGCTTTCTTTGTGTCATTTCTTTAGGGCATTACATGCTTTTGCTGTGTTGTAGCCAGAGGCATTCTGTTTCCTGCCTTTTTTTGTTTTCTCCACCACCTGCCTATCATACATCCCTTTCTTAGGCAGTTGGTCTAATCATATCCCATCATCACTGTGATAAGGTCGGCTAAGATGGGACATCATTCAAGCAGAGGTTGGAGGTTTTTTTTTTTCACTTTTTGTCCCTAGCCCCTTTATGTTTGTCCCATACTGCCCCAGGGTTCAGCATGCAGCAGACATTTCATTGTTGGTGGGGCACTGCCCTCTACAAGTGATGTAACCTCTCAGGACTGCCCCTGAAGGGAATCAAGCCAGCAAAGTCTTATTACTACTCACCCCACCCCCCTTACTAACCACCACAGGTGTTCATCCACTATTCGAACTTGGGTCCCCTGCATCAAAGTTAGGGCTTTTATGCTTCTAGACCAACAGAGCTAACCATTTTTTCTAGTCCCTTAGTAGATATTTCCGTCTGTTGCAAATCAGATATAGGATCTCTCTATTTATTTGTGTTTAAAGCTCAAGCATTGTAATGTCATATTGAAACTTTGAAATTGAGATGGACTGCCATATTGCCCTTAACATTGTACAATATCATAAATAAATCATAGGAGCCTTATTGAATTTCAGTAGCTTACAACAGATGCTAATTTTGAAGTGAACTGTTGGCAGTTCTGACATCTTGGTTGGGGCATTTTGTTTAATTTAATCCAGCTAACACCCACTGCTCCTTATCTCACCTCACAGCTGCTGATTTCAGCCTCCATTTCAGTACACTTCCCATCCCTGATTCGTTTAATAACCACTCCTCTACGTGTAATCTCTCTCTCCTCCTTCCTACAGTCCCACTTTTCATTTGCAATCAATGCAGTACCAATACATGAAGAACTAGAAACTGACTCACTCTCAAGTCTTTTGTTTTATTTATTTTATTTTATTTATTCTATTTTACATTTGTTGACCGGGATAGTCTGACTGGATTCATGTCCATTTTCAGCGGAGGCCCGGGGAGAAAAACTCCAAGGTAAACAGATACAATAAAAACAGTGAAAACATATTATAAATATGAAATTGACAAAGAATGCACAAGCAAACATGAATAGACAAGTTCACAGGTTAGAGTTACTCCCTGGTGATAGTCAGGGGAAGATTCAACAGTAATTTGATTAATAGATTTTTCACATTAATGATGAGAGTTAGCCAGGCTTGTTGCAGTGGCAAAGTCAGTTTAGTGCCAGATGTTATTTGAGTCGAGATTTAAATTGGCCTAGGGAGGAGAGCAAAGTTATATCAGCTGGAAGTGAGTTCCAGGTTCTGCCTACAGAGTTTGCAAAGTGGGAGTCACCGGTTGCATTGTTAATTTTGATTGTCTGAATTAGTAGTCTGTTCGAGGATCGAAGCAGTCTCGGATTGTTATAGGGGATGATGATATTTGTAAGGCGAGAGTATTATCCGGATTTTAATGGATTTTATAAGCCATAATCACAAGGTTATATTGGATTAGACTGGGAAGTTCAAGCCACCCAAGCTGGTTAAGATTGATGGAGTGGTTTGTCCTAAAAGGCAGGCCAGTGGCAAACCTGGCAATGTGATTATAACAGGTTGACAGTCTATTAAGTACAGTCTTGTTTAGATTAGAGAGAAGGGGGGATGCATATAGAAGCGTTGAAAGTAGGTGGGAGCGAGCTTTGGCAGTCTTGGCTGGAGAGGTTAGGAAGACTTTTATTCTGTACAGTGCCCCTGTTTTTTTATTGATGGTTTTGATCGATTGGTTTACATGTAGGTCGAATTTTAGGTTATTATCAACAATGACACCTAATAGTGTTATAGAGGGGTCGGGGAGATTAATGTGCCATCATTTGCATTTATGGTAAAAGTAAAAGCAGTCAGACCTTTGTGTTGGTGAGAATAACAGTATTTTAGTTTTTTTTGGATTTAGTATCAATTGACGTTCAGAGAGCCAGTTTTCTATAGTATTAAAGGTGGACTGGATAGCAGACCACAAATCTGTAGGAGATGTAGCTGAGAAAATCAGGGTGGAGTCATCAGCGTATTGGATGCAGCTGACATTTGGGATGACAGTATACAAGTTGTTAATAAAGATGGAAAACAGTAGGGGCCCTATTATGGAGCCTTGTGGTACTCCAGGGGTGTTAAGTAATAGGTTAGAGAGCTTGTTCTGCCAGAGAACAGCCTACTGCCTCTCATTGAGGTAGGATTTAAACCATTGAGGGGCTTTAGAATCTAGACAGAAAGTTTACAGGGTGTGAATCAAAAGTTGGTGGCCCACCATGTCAAATGCCTTGGAAAGATCCAAGAAGAGGGCTGAGAATATGTGATTATTGTTACGGTTATTGTTTATGGTATTGGTAAAAGCTAGTATAGCTGAAGTAGTGCTGTGGTGTGGATGGAAACTGTGTTGGGTATCTGCCATGAGGTGATTCTGGATTAGGTGGTGCATGAGTTGTTTGTGTATACATTTTTCCATAATCTTTGCAAGTCGAGAAAGTATAGCTATTGGTCTATAATTGGGGAATTCAGTGGAGGAGCCTCCTTTATGTAGTGGGATTATGTAGGATGTTTTCCAAATGGTGGGAATTTTAGCCTCTGCTATGGTATGATTAATTAGTATAGATACTGGGTAGACAATAGCATCAGCTGATTTTTTTGAACATGCTCAGTGGGGAGTTGGTCAGTGGAGACTGTGGTGGGTTTTAATTTTTTGATCAAGGTATGGATAAGTGACATGGACACTGGTTGGAAGCTGAATGAGAGTAGGTTCGTAGGGGGTGGTACTGTCAGGGCCAGGGGAGCTAGGAGGTAATTGGCTAGCTAGGGCTTGAATTGTCTCAGTAAAGAAATGGTTAAAACTGTCTGAAACATCCTTGGGGGGTTTATCAATGGTAGCAGCGGGGATGGGGGTAGACGTTATTCCAGGATGAAATAGATTATTCAGACCTGCCCAGATCTTCTGAGGATTGTTCTGGTTTGCTGTCTGTAAATTACAGTAGTATTGTTTTTTGTCTTGTAAAATGGATTTTTTAGTTTCATTCCTAGCTAGACTACATTTAACATGATCATGGGGGTCCAGTCACGAGTGGACAGGTGATCCGCTGTGGTGACCCCCAACCGGGAAAAAGCCGAAAGAAGAAAAAGAAGATGGAGGTCTTTACTAGAGCGCCATAGAGCCCCAAATTAGTTTCTACTGGTAATTTGTAGTTTAGACTCTTTAGAAAGCCATGGTGCAGGTTTTGCTTTTGTTCTCTTTGAACGGGCAGGTGCATGCAAATCAAGGATTTCAGGAAATTTGTTGTTAAAATATGCAGCTGCCTCCGCTAAGGGGAGGTGTTTTAGAATAGACCAGTTACAGGAGTTAAGTTCCTGTTGGAATTTGGCAGGGTCAAAGCCTGTTTTGTTTCTGACTTTTCTTAGTAAGGGTTGTTGGGGATTAATGGCTTTTTGCTTAACTATATAAGTGAGAAGGTGGTCACTTAGGTCATCGAGGAGGGTACCAGTGGTGTACATTTGGGGGTTACTATTTACAAGTACCCAGTACCGTATGCTTTCTTTTTGGTTGGGTTTACGTAGCCTGGTAGGGGTGATTATGATTTGTGTAAATGCATGCAGGTTAATGTGGGTAGAAGGGGATTCTGAGGAACAGGTGCCCCAGTCTATGTTAAAATCTTCGAGTACTAGGGTTTCTTGGGGGTAATGACATGATAGCCAGTGTAGGGTGTCTTCAAGTGTGGCTATATTGCTACCCGGGGGAATATACATGCAGATGATGTTGATGCATTTACTTTTGTTAAGTTGCAATCTAGTGGCAAGAATTTCAGAGTTATTAATCTGAGGTGGTTGAGTGACCTCTATGGTCACATTCAACTCAGATTTGTAGAGTATAGCTACCCCACCTCCCTTCCTGGAAACACGATCCAGCCAGTGTATGTTATACCCAGGTGCTAACACTTCATTATCAGTAGTGTTAGGTTTTAACCAAGTTACAGACAGATAATCTCAGGGGAGTGGACAGTCAGGAGTGCATGCAGTTCATGTACCTTGTTATTAATGCTCCTGATATTGAGATGACAGGACAGGAGAGAGTTAGTTGGTCTACTGATTATAGTTTTATGGCTTAGGTTACAAGTAGAGGGGTATATATACATCAAAAGTGGATGGGCCTGGGTTGGGGTGAATATCACCACCGAGTATTAGGCTAGGTGTATACTTAGTGATAAGCTTCAGGAGTTTGTTTAAAAGTTTGCAGTATTGTCTAGATCTAGGGCTAATGTGCCAGGGGTTGGTATGCTGAAAGAGTGAACAAGATGTTGAGTTGGACCCATTATTATTAGCATGGCTGAAGGTGGGATACTTTACAGCTGGGGTGATAGTATGGCCTTTTGGGTACTGATAACCAGTGAGCAACTGGTTTTCATACAGGATGAGTAAATAAGTGGCCAGCAGAATGGGTAGTAAAGAGCAGTGTAGCATTATGAGAGAAGGAGTATAGTAGTTAGGATCTGTTGTTTGTATGACACAACAGCAGAAGATCTGATGGTAAATTTAGGGTCTATATTAGAACACTGAACGTTAAAAATTTCGAGTGTTCTAATATTGAACCCGATGAATTGAAAATTTAAAACATTGGACATACAGAACAGCAATTTTTTTTCGTAGGGAAAAAATTTGCTGTTCCAAAACACATACACACAACACAAGCACACCAAACAAACAGCAATCCACACACATACGCCTAAACTCTTACACCTAACCCTACACTAAACTATACATACACCACTAACTATCCACTTACCTTAACCCAAACTCTAACGTCCGTCACTATCGCACAGTCACCTCACCCGCGCCCTAACTCACCTACCCTGCCCTAACCCTCACATCCACAAAATTGCACACTTACCTGACCCACGCCCTAACCCTAACTCACCTAACCCGCCCTAACCTTCACATCCACACAATCGCACACTTACCTGAACCCAACCCGTAACTTTCCACCACAGTGCTGAAAATACCGAAGCAACAGAAATGGACAACCAAATTCTTTCCCTAGGAAAAAAATCGGTTTTCTGTTTCTTCGATATTTTCAGCGTTCGCTGAAAACAGGTCAATATTAGAACACTTGAAATGTTGAACGTTTGGTGTTCTAATATAGACCCTAAATTTAGAGGTAGTAGAGTGGGTGGAGAAGATATGTTACGTGAAAGCTGATAGGATGATATAACAGGGTGGAAAGATTATGTTAGGTGAAAGCTGATAGACTGTTATAACAGGGGTGTGATTAAGTAACTATAAATTTAGAGGTATTGGGGGCAGGGAGAGGTGCGAAGCGAGCCCGAGGCGAGTGAGGCTAACACTGACTACAAGTGTTTTCTTAGGCTTCCTGGAGCTGTATGGTATGCATTTAATGTTAACTTAATGGCTGTGTTTTGAAACTGTATTTTTAAACTAGTTTTTACACTAAGTTATACAGTATGTTTAGTCTGTGTGTTATACTCTTGCAGGGTATTTGTTAGCTGTAGGTTATGGGTTTAGAGTATAATTTTCAGGGCTATATGTGGGAGACCAGAGAGATAATACAATATTCAGTAAGAGATAATGTTGTAGAACGCTAGGGGCAAACTAGTTTGTTTAAAAACAGAGAGGGTGCCAAATTACTATGAGGACATAACTAAAGGTGCTTTAGACCCAGGTCAGCAGTATACAGTACATAGGATTACATTACAGTTTAAGCTATTAAACTTAGCCAGTTGTAGGTCGGACTTCAGGTAAATTATTTGTGGGTACAGTTTCTCAGGGTAGCGTTCTTCAGGCAGGAGATTCTTTTAGTTATTTACTGTATATTACTAGGGGTGGAAGTTGAATAGTGTAGGGTTTAATGAGAAAAGACTTAGCTGTGTATTTTAATTGTCTTGGGTTTCCTGATACCCGATCTTTTCCTGTAGGAGAACAAATAAAGTATGTTTGCAGTAGATGAATCCCTAACGGGTGGGGGGGTGGAAGCAGAAGAATAAAGTTAAAGGAAAACTTACACATTCTATAGGGTTAACTATTTATAATGTACATTGTAATCCTTATAAATCTGAAACAAGACTGCTTACTTAAAATACTGACAAAAGCAAAACAAAAAAAAGAAAGAAAGAAAAAAGAAACTTGACAGAGCTAGATTATTACCAGGACGTTTAACAGATGGTCAGCTGCTGATGTCTGAAACAGAGCTGATTTGCTGCAAACTTAGACAGATAGCTTAAACTGTAATGTAATCCTATGTACTGTATACTGCTGACCTGGGTCTAAAGCACCTTTAGTTTGTCCCCATAGTAATTTGGCACCCTCTCTGTTTTTAAACAAACTAGTTTGCCCCTAGCGTTCTATAACATTATCTCTTACCTAAAATTAAACCCTGATTATTGTATTATCACTCTGATCTCCCACATATAGCCCTGAAAATTATACTCTAAATCCATAACCTACAGCTAACAAATACCCTGCAAGAGTATAATACACAGACTAAACATACTGTGTAACTTAGTGTAAAAACTAGTTTAAAAATACAGTTTCAAAACACAGCCATTAAGTTAACACTAAATGCATACCGTACGGCTCCAGGAAGCCTAAGAAAACACTTGTAGTCAGTGTTAGCCTCGCTCCGCATCTCTCCCTGCCTTCAATACCTCTAAATTTATAGTTACTTAACCACACCCCTGTTATAACAGTCTATCAGCTTTCACCTAACATAATCTTTCCAACCTGTTATAACATCCTATCAGCTTTCACATAACATATCTTCTCCACCCACTCTACTACCTCTAAATTTAGGGTCTATATTAGAACACCAAACGTTCAACATTTTGAGTGTTCTAATATCGACCCGTTTTCAGCGAACACTGAAGAAACAGAAAACCAAAGTTTTTCCTAGGGAAAGAATTCGGTTGTCCATTTCTGTTGCTTCGGTATTTTCAGCGCTGTGGTGGAAAGTTACGGGTCGGGTTCAGGTAAGTGTGCGATTGTGTGGACGTGAAGGTTAGGGCGGGTTAGGTGAGTTAGGGTTAGGGCGTGGGTCAGGTAAGTGTGCACTTTTGTGGATGTGAGGGTTAGGGCAGGGTAGGTGAGTTAGGGTTAGGGCGTGGGTGAGGTGACTGTGCGATAGTGACGGGCGTTAGGGTTTGGGTTAAGGTAAGTGGATAGTTAGTGGTGTATGTATAGTTTAGTGTAGGGTTAGGTGTAAGAGTTTAGGTGTATGTGTGTGGATTGCTGTTTGTTTGGTGTGCTTGTGTTGTGTGTATGTGTTTTGGAACAGCAATTTTTTTCCCTAGGAAAATATTTGCTGTTTTGTATGTTCGATGTTTTAAAGTTTCAATTCATAGGGTTCAATATTAGAACACTCGAAATTTTGAACGTTCAGTGTTCTAGTATAGACCCTAAATTTACCATCAGATCATGAGATTCTTTTAGTTATTTACTGTATATTACTAGGGGTGTAAGGTGAATAGTGTAGGGTATAATGAGAAAAGACTTAGCTGTGTATTTTAATTGTCTTGGGTTTCCTGATACCCGATTTTTTCCTGTAGGAGAACAAATAAAGTATGTTTGCAGTAGATGATTCCCTAAGGGGTGGGGGGTGGAAGCAGAAGAATAAAGTTAAAGGAAAACATACACATTCTATAGGGTTAACTATTTATAATGTACATTGTAATCCTTATAAATCTGAAACAAGACCGTTTACTTAAAATACTGACAAAAAAAGAGGGAAAAAAGAAACTTGACAGAGCTAGATTATTACCAGGAAGCTTAACAGATGATCAGCTGATGTCTGAAACAGAGCTGATTTGCTGCAAACTTAGACAGATATTACACTGTATGGATGATCATTAAGGATGTGATATCATGCAAACATTATATGGCCTAGGTTATTTGTTCCTGCCAGTCTAAAAATGAAAATGCTATGTTTACTTGTGTTATAAATGACATCAGGTAGAACTCTGATGAGCTGCTATAAAAATATATTAAGGCACCTTATTGGAACTTTTGTGTACCACTTCATTTCATTTAATATTAAAATTGCCAGTTAATAAGATTTAAGTTGAATATCAGTACATATTAAGTTCAGTAGTACATATTAAGTTCAGTAATCATGCTAATTATTTATCTGCAAGTTCTGACTTGCAGTAAACAAAAATAAAGTTTTTTTTTTCATTCCTACCCAACTGTAATGAAATTAAAGCAGCCTCTTTTCCCATGTGTGTGGGTGTGGGTGTGTTTATGTGCGTGGCAGTGAGGGCTGGCATTTATTAATCAGTTTTAAAAATGTCACTTATGCACAGCTGTTCTCATCTCTCATTGTGGTGTATCTTTCCATTCTAAAATATTTATAACCTTTTAAGTAGTGTAACAAGGTTCAGGAATGCCACTCAACAAGTCATATTTGTAGAGAATGTGCACTGACCTGTGCATAAATGCTACTATTTTTATTATTAACGCCTCTGACATTCAGTTTCATATTTTTCTATCCTTAAAACAGTTCCCAAATAGAATCAAAATGAAATTAAAAACAGAACATGAGGCTGCAATTGTGAGACAAGTTTGGGGGATTATTTATTTATTTTTTATTAATATTTTTATTAATATTTACCTACTGGGATTGTCCAACTGGGTACAAGGTTCTTCAACAGAGACCTATGGAGAAAAGTTCAACACAAAATGCATTACGTTTGCAAAAGGTTATAGTAAAAGGAAAGACTTCAAGCCTTATAAAAGCATAATAAAAATTATTGGTAAATGGTTAAAGTTAAAAACTACATTTACAGACGTGAGTAAGTAGTCTTAACTATTAAACTAAAAAAGAAAATAAATAAGATATGCTGAACATTAACGTCAATTAAGTATAGCTTTTATAGCAAAAAAGTACCTAAATTGCATTGCGGATGACAGGACAGAAAAAGCTGAGGTATGTGTGAGCAAACAACATCAAATAAGTAGTGCAACTACATTACAGGGCACATTATTAACATTGGCTTCTAAGTTTGGGGTTACATAAGGTGTTCACAGACGAGTAACTTGGCTGCTATTAGTGGGGTAAGAGAGCTGTTAAGAGCATAACTGTCACCTGCTTAGCAGAAGAATTGTGATCAAAGCCAAAAATAATTCTCAGAAGTAGGGAAAGATTTTTAAAAATTGGTCTTCTAAACTAATAAAGTTGGTACAGTAGCTGATTTTGGAGGACACTGACATCTGAATCTCAAATGTTTGTCATTATTTACGGACTGCACTCCTCACTAATTTTACAGAAAATACAATTTTTACAAGAAGTAGACAAAAACTATGAGCCAGAAACTCTGGATATTCTGCAAAATTCTGGACATTTGTTAGCTATGGGTCGGAATAGTTTGCAAGATGCAGAAAAATGGTGGTAAGTAGTTGCAGGGCTTTCATGTTGTAAGATAGAAGAGTAGATTGTAAAGCACAGTAGACTGGCAGTAAATAGATGTAGGAATATTGAGCTGAATGATGAAAGAGTGTATCGATACAAGACAGATGAGAAAGTACATTTAACTGCTGAGGTAAGTGAAAATGTATGGGAAGGTTGCTACATAGGGTTTGTAAGTACAGCGAGGGTAGCCAGAAGAGGAAAGATAAATGTTGTCAGTAAGAATTGTTGCATATGAATGGATACATATGACATTTGAAGGATTATTTGAAACACTGGACAGCAGCAGAAAATGTTTCCATCCTCAGATATTTATGTGCACACTATGGGTAGAAAAAGTTATTTCTTACTTTTGTTAGTAAACATGGTTTTGGAAAGTGGGATGCATAGTCAGCTGCAGAATGTCTTGCTCCTACTTTGTTGGTGTGATGTCATAAAGTAAAGTATTACTGGTGTGTTAAAATCTCTGCTCACTCTGCCATTAGCTGCTTTATCCATCATTTCTATAAGTATCCAGTCTTTTTGTCATCGTGTGACTACTTCTTGGAAATATTCCCTTGACTCTTGAGACATTGTTTATTATTATTTATTTTATTTTGTTTATTTGGCATTTGTTGACTGAGTTAGTCTGACTGGGCAGGTACCTTTTTTCAGTGGAGACCTAGGAGAAAAGCTCCAAAACAAACATATGTAATAATTAAAACAAAGTAAAAGAATTACATAAAAGTACAGCAATATTAACATTCAGTATAGCAGTATTTACACAAATTATACTATATAACATACTCCTAAAGAATAAAAAATAAAAATAAACATATGGCAGACAGAACAGTAGTTCCAAGTAATCCAGAGTAACAGTAAAATTATTTGAGTATTGCTGTTTCTTTCCTATGAAGGGCAAGAGGAAATAGATTAGTAGGAGAGTAAAGTGATAAGGCAGAAGGTGGAAATAGATCAGTAGAGGAGTGAAGAGATAAGACATAGGGTGGGGAAAGGTATATCAAGTAGGGGCAAGTCCTAGAGTTTAATAGATTGTCTTTTAGAGTTTCTTTGAAGCAGGTAGTGGTGATGATTGCTGTTAAGGATGGTGGTAGCTTATTCCAAGCAGTGGCCACAGAGTGGTTATACAGAAGTTTATGTGTTTTGTTAGGTTTGTAGATCTACAACAGGTGGTGTTCAGAGCTATGGAGAGTGCGGTGAGGTATGTAAGAAGAGATGAGAGTTGAGAGGGCAGGACAAGAGTGGGGCTGATTAAGGATGGAGTTTGTCAAATGAAACTGATGCAGTAGACGCTGTTGGCGTAATTCGGGCCAATTTAACTCCTCACCTGATGAGGTTCATCTGAATACTGGTTTAAATTCCTTTTGACTTGTGTTGGTATAGGGATATTGTTTAGCTCTTCATATATTGCGCAAAGCCTTTCTCAAGTAATGTTTTTCCTCTGTCCTTCCATTAAATACCCCAGAGATTTGAACTTTGTTCTGGAAACTTTAACAAAAACACATTTTGAAACAGTTTCTACTGTGGACCTGAAGTATTTGTTTTGAAAAATATTTTTTGGGGTCATTACCTCACTCAGATGAATACCAGAACTGCAAGACTTGTCTGTGTTCCTCTTTACTTGCTCTTTCATGAAGATAGAGTTGCCTTTGTTAACATCTTTATTAAAGTAGCACTTAAAGCATATAGGCATGCATACATTAATAGAAAAGAAAACAAACCACATTAATGTTTTCATTTACTTAACATTTTACATTACATATATGTTTTCTTTCTTTATAACAACTCTTTTAGTTCATTACATCTGTTGTATAACTGTCATCAATGCAACATTGCTTTTCCTGTCTTCCCTTAAACCTCTCTCCTCCTCCTGAACATTATTTTGTATGTATTGTTCCCACAAGTCCCATTTATTCCTATGTAGTTTACTCCTTGCCATTTTCTAGTAAAAATAGAGTTATTTTGAGTACCAAACCTGCCTTTATTCCTAATGTGACTTCTGAAAACAAAGTAACATTAGTCAGTCCATCAACCCACCTGCGTTGTTTCCTGATTATTCTAACAAGGGAGAGTACCTATTACATGTCATATATGTCCACAGACAGCTCATATTTTATTTACATGGAACCAAACCATTCAGAAAAGATACTTAATTATTAGTGTCAATTGCTTCAAAAAAATCAGAAATGAAAGTTACTAAACAAGCTCTTACCATATGGCTATCAGATTGCATCTCATTTGCCACCTCTGCCAATTACAAGACTGACTTTAAAAACTAAAGCTCATGGTATGCATCTTTTCCAAACGTTACAAACTGAACATTATATCTAGGACCAGATTTGCCTTTGGCACTTCATTTTTTTAAGCGGTATGCAGTCTTGATTTCACCTGAGATCTAAGGTAGCTTGGGATTCTGTCCCTACTATCGGATTATTTAGACTGATGAAATTGGAAATGTAAGTTATATACTTCCCATTGTGCTGGATCCTTTTCCATCAAAGTCTGTCTGATAAGGCATCCCTCAGTCCATCCTCTGCCAAATTAACAGGGTTCTGCCAAGTCAGTACATTTGCTGTTGTCATAGTATATGTGGTAGCTAGGCAGCAAAGTCAGTCTAAAGGGGAGGTTCTCAGGGTTTTATCAGTAAAATCTGCTGGAGCTTGTGTCACCAGAGCACTGGTGAATGGTCAGATCAGATCCAGTGAGCAGCTCAGTAACTAACTGCTGTACTGGATGGATTTGGATGTAAAGGAGCCACAATTATGGTAAGTACATAATTCTTGATTTTCCGTAGTCCCTTGGTATTGGCTTTTCTGTCACAGAAATATATACCAAAAAGGAAGCGGTCCAGGTAGAGCCTCATGGGATACCATTGGTGGCATTTTTCTGTCTGGAGGAAACCTTAATGGTATGAAATGTGTCAGTCAGACAAGTAGCCATTGGCCAATCCAGTGAACTATATGTGGATTAATGTTGAGATTTTCAGTAATCCTGGCATGAGGGACTAGTGTCAAAGGCCTTGGCAAGGTCTAGATAAGCAGTGTGGTCTTAAGTCCTTTATCTATAGCTGTATAAACATTTCAAAGCCCTCAACCAGGTTGAACACTCATGATTTCTTTTTACAAAGCCAGACTAGTGTACATCCAGGGATAAAAGGTCACCTATATTATTGTTTAGCTGTAATATATTCCATAGCCATACAGATAATACCTGTCAAACTAATAGGCCCATAATTCCCAGGGTCAGTAGAGGGACCAAAACTGCCATTTTCCTTACCCAAGGAACATAACCAATGGAAAGAATCAGGTTGAAGACTTGATGGAGTAGGGTTGTTGGGAAGGATTTTACACTTATCAGCAGACATCCAGGAATATTTTTTTTTCAAGTTAAATGAAAGTTTTTTTCCAAACACCTTTATTGAATTATCACTTGAGACATAGGCAAATTTACATTCATATAAAAGTAATCACACTATAATTACCATAACAGACATAACCTAAGCAACATTACATAAATTATTCAATTCCTGCCCTTTTTCTTTCCTTTTTTTTTTTTTAACAAGAAACATCTTTATTAAACCATTACTTACAACATAGGGAATTATATATTTATACAAATAAAGACAAACCACAGCAACACAGTCCTAATTGCAAGCATTTTACATCACAATCCATACTGACACACTCCCAGTTGCAAACATTATACATCACTTATAATCTACCCAGTCTTTTTCAATCAAACATTCCATAGCTCATTAAAGTCATGCCACCTTTTAAACATTGTTCCTCCCTTGTAATGTATTGTTCCCACAATTCCCATTTTTTACTATGTAGTTTGCTCCTTCCCTTTTCTAAAGATCTCAGTTCTCATTGTTTTATCTCTGCTACTATATTCACTACTTCTAATATAATTAGTTTAGATTTTGTTTTCCAGTTTTTTGGCAGCCACCATTATTAGACAAGGTCTTACCATGTCTAGGCAATTCTGGTTTTGTATCATAGCTCAGAAAAATCATCTCCCTTGTCAGACCAGTCTGCCTACTCAGCATCTCTGACAGTGCATCCCGCCTACAGGGAATCCTTAACATCCACCAATTTACTGTACTCCCAGAAAATATGTTCTCAATTACATCTTCCTTCCCTGTCACACTTCTAACATATACTGTCTGCCTAAGGAAAAATTCTCTGGAGTCTACGTGTGGTATAAAAATATCTGTGTAAACATTTCCAGGCAAAAATCCTAAAATTTTTATAGATTTTAGATATATGGGGGGCGGGGGGATATATATATATATATATGTATATATATATATATATATATATATATATATATACATATATATAAAATACACACACACACACACATATATATATATATATGTGTGTGCGTGTATATACATAAAATATATATATATATATATATGCATGTGCATATATATATATATATATGTGTGTATGTATGTATGTATATATATATATATATATATATATATATATATATATATATACACACACATATATACATATATATATGTATATATTGATTCTTATTGTTATCAAGCAATATTTTTTATGTGCTACTAATTTTGGCAGCTTCTGTTCTAGATTCTTTTAAAAACTCTTAACAGTGCTGGTCTTTCATTTAGGACCCCTCTATTTCTTTCTCGTTGGCTATACTCAGATATCAATCCCTGATAGGGAAGGCAATCTCTCACCTGCAGTCGAAATAAGTTCTTGGTGTCTTCCCATTCTGTCATCTTTCCCTCTCTAGGTATTTGCTCCCAATATCTTGGTTGTTTTTCTAGTTTTCTCCAATGAATTCTGGACCCCTCTTCCCTGTTGTCTGCATCCCTAATTGCAGTCATCCCTATCAGCAGAATCTCCCTTCTACATTCCTGTGTTGGTTTAGTTCTTAGAATACTTTCTGCTACTTTATGGATATAATATTCTGCATGATTATTGTTGATGTTCATCGTGCATACAGCTGCAGTCATAACAGATGGGTTCTCCTGCTGTCAGGCGGGTCCTCGGTCGGCCAAATTCCAAAGTCTAGGTCCGGCGTCGGTTCTTCCCTGACGTCAGAGCGCCAGGGGTATAAAAGAACCAGCCGACGCCATTTTCTCCAGTCTTTCTTGCCGGACGGTGCCCGAAGCAGAAGCATTTCGCAAGTGCCGGTCGGCCAGCTCCTGAAATTACGAAAATTTTGCAACCGAAGTCTTCTTGAAAGCTAAGTACCCCGTTGGGGAAACTTTTCTTGCCTCAGACCGATGTCAGACAAAGTTAATAATTGTATTTCTTGTGGGAAGCAAATACCGCATAAGGATTTTCATTCCCTCTGCATTTCTTGCTTAGGCCCAGACCACGACGTGTCGGTCTGTCATTTTTGTGCTACATTCAACGAACGCACCATTAAGCGTCGGGCGGAGTTCGCCCAGCACTATTTTGGCAAAAAATTTAACTATATTATGTCGTCGGATACTCCGACTCCAGTTTTGTCTAAAAAACACAAAGATAGGGACCGACACACGAGGTCCGCGGCCTCTACCGACACCACGCCAAAGCCGACTACAGGTGGTCCGGTTCTCAGCGAGGCACCTACGCAGCCCCTGCCTACCGTCGACACTTCATTGGCAGTGTCTTCTGTGCCCGAGGTTGCAGGCTCCTCGGCCCACACCCCGACTACAGATACCGAAGCCACTACTGGTGGTGAATCTCAAAATGTAGACAGGTCTGCCTCCTCTCAAGGTGTCTTCAGACCTTCCTCTTCTTTTCCTATCAAGGCTTTCACTAAGTCTAAAGCAGCCATGCATTCTAAGAGACAAGCTCCACAGGGCCCTTCTCTAGGCCCCATGCCTAAAAAACAGATGCTTAAAATGGCTGAGGATTTGATTACTCTTATCAGGGTTCTCAACCCCCCCCCCCCCCGGACAAAAGGCCCAGAGTGGAGGAAGAATCCCCCTCCTCTGACCAGGCCTCCATTATTTCAGAGCACTCTGATGAACAGGAACATTCTTACTCCCCTTTTGAAGATTCTGATGCTGAGGAGTCCATTCCCTCTGTCTCCCCCCCAGAGGATTACTCATTTGGGGAAACCTTGCATACCTTAAGGGAACACTTCCACTGGGAAGGCCAAGAGTACTCAGATTCCAAGAAAAGGCTTAGGGATTTTCTCTTGCTACCTCAGCACAGGCCTCTGGCTATACCTCCTGTCTTAGACATACTAGATGATGTGTACTTGGAGGCCTGCCTTAACCCGGATTCTTTACCTCCAGCCCCAGTCAAGCCTGACAGGTACTACCGGGTTCCTGACTCACACCAATTTTTATACAAAAGCCATGCGGCTGACCCTGAAACTATCTCACAGGGCCCCAAGGGAATTAAGGCCTCCACTGCTAAAAACCCATTACCTTCCGAGAGAGATTCCAGATCCTTAGAAAGGTGGGGAAAAAAGGTATATACCTCGGCTACCTTAACCATGAGGGCCTTAAACTGTCTGTTCCATATGCTAAAGTACCAACAGTTTCTGTTATCACAGTTGAGAAGCAAAATGTCACAACCTGAACAACCAGACTTGAAGGAGTTGCAGGATTTGATGCATAGTGCAGAACAAGTGGGTAAACATACCTTGCAATGTGGTTTTGATGCTCTAGAGGCCTCATGTAGAGCTGCTGTTAC
Source organism: Protopterus annectens (assembly GCF_019279795.1). Classification (NCBI taxonomy): domain Eukaryota; kingdom Metazoa; phylum Chordata; order Ceratodontiformes; family Protopteridae; genus Protopterus; species Protopterus annectens. Next base: position 1,644,451,773 of record NC_056732.1, read on the forward strand.
AGGATCAGTCATACGTAGACATGCCTGGCTCAAGGAGCAAACCTTACCAGATCATGTCAAAGCTAAATTACTAGATGCCCCTCTACAAAAGGATGTATTATTTGGTGTTAAAGCTGAGGAGGTATTAAAGAAAATGGAGGAAAAGGCTAAATCAATACAAACAGTGAAATATTTTCCACAGGTACAACCTCCACGTTTCAGTAGAAATTGGCCTTCCAATAATTGGTCCTTTCCAGCCATGGACAGACCCCAAAGAGGTAGATACAGGCGCCCGAGGGGCAGAGGGCAATCTCAAGGATTGTTTAGAGGCAGACAATGGCAAGCTCCTACACAAAGAGGTGGTGAGGATAGTTCGCAGCCATTCAGAAAGCAAGCCCAATGACTTTCCCCTTTGCATGCCAAGCAAGGCTCAAATGGCAGCACCCTTAGGCGGAAAACTGGCATTATTTTCAAAAAATTGGCATATTGTCACAAAAGACAAATGGATCCTGGACATTGTAAACAGAGGCTACAGATTCCATTTTCACACCCTTCCAAAAATGAGAGGCATGCCAAACCTGTCACACAATCAAAGGGCAGAGGCACAAAGACAAATTTCGGATCTCATGGACATGAAAGCTATTCAAGAGGTACCTACTTACGAACAAGGTCAAGGTTTTTATTCCAGACTATTCCTGGTACCAAGGAAGGGAAAAGATTGGAGACCTATTTTGGACCTATCCATCCTAAACACATTTTTACTCGTACCAAAATTCAAGATGCTCACATTACAGCAGCTTCTTCCCATGCTGGGCAAGGAGTCTTGGCTGGTAACATTGGACCTCAAGGAGGCATACCTGCATGTCCCAATCAGACAAAATTGCAGAAGATACCTCAGATTTCTTGCAGGTTCAACCCATTATCAATTCTCTGCGTTGCCCTTTGGCTTATCTACTGCGCTCAGAGTATTCACGAAATGCCTGGCATCAGTAATTGCCTACTGCAGACTTCAAGGGATACAAATATACCCATATTTGGACGACTGCCTGATCCAAGCGGACAGCAAGCACATACTTCTGAAACATCTGGCTTTTGTAATAATGTTGTTGAATTCTCTGGGATACACAGTCAACAAAAAGAAATCAAGGTTAATACCCTCCCAGAAAATAATTTTCCTGGGTGCCAACTTGGACACAAACACCCAGATGGCCTACCTCATGCCAGAGAAGCAGGGGCAACTAACTCAATACTTCAGAAAACTAGCAGATTTCACCAGGCTGACTGCAAGGAAAATCCTGCAGGCTCTGGGATTCATGGCATCTTGCATCCTACTAATCCCATGTGCAAAGCTGCATATGAGGAAACTTCAATGGTACCTGGAAAACCTATGGTCTCAACACAGCCACAGTTTGGAAACAATAATACCACTAATTCCATGTCTTCAAAAGGAATTTCTGTGGTGGGCTCAGGCATGCCAAACAAACACAGGTCTCCCATTCTGCAAGCCTCAAGCAAATCAAGTCATCACAACAGACGCCTCGGACTACGCCTGGGGGGCGCATATGACAGATCGGTGCATTCAGGGCAAATGGTCCCAAAAAGAAAAGCACCTTCACATCAATCAAAAGGAAATGCTAGCAGTAATAAATGCTATTATAGCTTTCAAAGACTTTCTGCATCCAGGTCAACTATTGATAAGGACAGACAACACCACAGTAATGTGGTACATAAACAAACCGGGAGGAACCCATTCATACCCCCTATGCAGGCTGGCCATGTCACTTTGGAACATGGCCCTGGAATTACAAATCGAACTTCAAGCACAGTACTTGCCAGGCAAGGAAAACACGCTGGCAGACAACCTAAGCAGAAATATGACAGATCCACACGAATGGAAGTTGCATCCTCAAGTTTTTACAGAGATAATTCAAGCATGGGGAAGGCCAGACATAAATCTCTTTGCCTCCCACAAAAATCACCAATTGACAAAATTCTGCTCAAGGACTTTTCATCCACAGGCCTGGAGAGTGGACGCTCTCTCTTTCAGTTGGACAACAATGCCAGTTTATGCCTTTCCACCTCTTCCTCTGCTGCCCAAAGTTCTATTAATAACCAGAGCAGACAGACCAAAGATGATTCTCATTGCTCCAGACTGGCCAAGACAGCACTGGTACCCACTCCTGAGGAGCCTGACGCATTCTCCTCCATGGACCCTACCTCTAATACCTTTTCTTCTGACTCAGCACAGCTTCAAAACTCTTCACAGTCAGCTGAAAACACTCAATCTGGCCGCATGGAAGATTCCTTAACATCACAACAGACCCTACTCTCCAAGGAGGTGCAGGATGTCATTTTGGAGGCCAGAAGGCCGTCTACTAGAAAAGCTTACTCCGCAAAATGGAAACGGTTTTGTGCCTGGAATGAGATAAAGGGCCAGAATCCTGGAAAACTGAATTTACCTCAAATATTACAGTATCTAGCTGAGCTGCTAAGCAGTGGACTTTCATTCTCCTCCATCAAAATCCATGCCTCAGCCATTTCGGCAGAATACAACACTGGTCCACCTTTATTCTCTCACCCCCTCTTAAGACAGTTCCTCAGAGGGGCTAAGAATATAAAACCCCCAAGGAAACAACCAATACCTGCTTGGGATCTCAATTTCATTCTAGAAAAGCTGACCTTGCCTCCTTTTGAGCCAGCTGCCTCAACAGATTTGCAATATTTGTCCTGGAAAACAGCTTTCCTTCTGGCTATCACCTCAGCTCGTAGGGTATCAGAACTACAAGCCCTCATGGCTGTGCAGCCTTTTATCATCTTCCATCAGGACAGAGTTTCCTTATGAACCAACCCGTCTTTTATGCCAAAGGTGGTATCCAGGGTAGCTTTGAATCAGGCTATACACTTACCTACCTTTTACCCTAATCCTCAAAACAAAGGGGAGAGACTACTACATTCCTTGGACATCCACAGACAGCTGCATTATTATTTGGACAGAACAAAGCCTTTCAGAAAATCAGAACAGCTCTTTGTGTCCTATGCTATAGGAGCTCAAGGGAAGCCAATTTCCAAACAGACAATCTCAAAATAGATAGCCCACTGCATACGCTTTTGTTACTCTTTTCATGGTAAAACTGTACCTGCAGGCATCAGATCTCACTCCACAAGAGCCACAGCTACCTCTGCAGCTTTCCTCAGAGGAGTTCCTACCAAAGATATTTTGGAAGCAGCCACTTGGAGTTCTGTGCATACCTTCTCCAAGCACTACCACCTACCATTATACTCCAAAACTAGAGCAGGCTTTGCCACTGCAGTCTTGCAGGGCATTCTGGCTCCTCCTAGTTCCACCTAGTGCCTACCACCCCTTTCTTAGCTTTGGGATTCTACCCATCTGTTATGACTGCAGCTGTATGCACGATGAACATAGTACAGTTTTGTACCTACCATAAATGTAGATGTTCGAGTGCTAATACAGCTGCAGTCCAGGTTTCCCTCCCTCCTTCCCCTCTTGGGACAGGCCTATTGGCTAACACCGCCTCATACAACCTGATTGGGGTATTCTTTTATGGTGTATTTGCTTGCAACTACTGTATTTTGATTATATTGCATTGCTTTATTACTCAAATTTATGTATTGCCTTCCTTCTGGGGGCACCTGACATCTGGGGCAAGAAAAACTGAAGAAAATGGCGTCGGCTGGTTCTTTTATACCCCTGGCGCTCTGATGTTAGGGAAGAAGCGACGACAACCGACGCCGGACCTAAACTTTGGAATTCGGCCGACCGAGGACCCGCCTGACGGCAGGAGAACCCATCTGTTATGACTGCAGCTGTATTAGCACTCGAACATCTACATTTATGGTAGGTACAAAACTGTACTTTCTCCTTAAAGGCCTGCATCCAAAATCCCAGTCTCTCCTTGTTTCTTGTGCTTCCCCCATGTTTCGTCATTGTCCCTTTCCACTTTGAATTATAGTTTTCTCCTTGTGCTATGTATAGGAGTCTTAACTGTGTACCTCTGAAATACCCCTTCAAATTGGGTAATCCCAATCCGCCCTGTTCTACTGGAAGAATCAGCTTATCTCACTTGACTCTTGTGGTCATCCCCTCCCAGATAAAGTTTTTCAGCTCTTTATTAATTGCTACCCACAACTTTTCCTCTGGTTGATAAAAATATGCCTGACCTGTATGTAAGACTAAAGGGACTAAAAACAGTTTAACTGCTTATATCTTAACATCCATATCCATATAACAAGGCTTCCATTTTCTCCATTTTTGTATTATCTTTTGTTTAGTCTCTTCCCACATATCCTTAGCTGCCATACTATAATCATTTTTAATCCATACTCCTAAATATTTCATTTTATCATGTCCCCATAAATATGGGTATTCCTGAACCAGTTCATGTGTGGCTACGTAATTTACCGCTGTTACCTTTGTTTTATCTTCATTACTTTTATATCCCGAAAAGATCTGAAACTGTGTCAAAATGTTCTACAACACTGTAATGTCTTTTTTCTGGTTTTGTCAAGAACAAAAAAAAATAATTTACAAAAAAAGCCAGCTTCTCTTGACTACCATACCAACTGTATCCCTGAATTTCTGAGTCCCTTATTTTCTTTGCCAAAAGTTCTAAATATAATGCAAATAATAAAGGGGAAAGAAGACATCCCTGCCTGGTTCCTTTGCTCAAGCAGAAATTATCAGGAGGACCCCACCCACTTTAATTTTCACTTTCGATCCCTCATATAATTCCCTAATCAACCTTATAATTTTTTTTTCAGGACATTCAAATGCTTCCATTGCTCTGCTTATAACGTTCCAGCTTACTCTGTCAAATGCTTTCTCTGCATCAAGACCCCCCCAACAACAATGATATTTTCTTACATTCTGTTTCCCCCTGGATCATCAACGTTCTGTTAATGCTGTCAAATGCTTGCCTCCCCTCCACAAAACCACATTGATCCATATTATCTGTTTTGGCATTACTTTTGCCATTCTTTTAGCAGTTATAGAGATAAACACTTTATAATCATGATTTAGTATTGAAACAAGTCTGTATGAAGCTGGATCTGATGATCTTTACCCTCTTTAGGTATTACAGCTACCACCTCTTTCAAGATGTTGGTACTTCTCCTCCTCTTAAGATACTGTTAAACAAAACCTTCCAGATCTTTATCAGTTTTCCTCCTAGCTTCCAAACTTCCACAGGAATACCTTCTAGTCCTGGGGAGTTTCCTGGAGATTGGTTATACATCACAATTTTTATTTCATCTCCTCCTATCCTAAGTGTTAGCGATTGATTGAGCCTCATCTGCCTCTAACCTTGGCAGATTTAATTCTTCCATAAACATTTCCCATTTGTATCTTTTCTTGATTTTCATTTTTCTCTGCTTTATAGAGACTCTCATAGAATTTCCAAAGTATTTCTGATGCCTGTACAGGATCTCTTGTTACCTTCTTTGTTTTAGGCTCCCTAAGTTTGGCAGCAGCCCTTTCTACTTTCTGTTGCTCTGAGTCATTGTGTTAAAAGGTTTTGTGCTGTAGTGTTATTATCAAAAAACAGTTGCTTAACAGCAATCTTTCTAAGCTTTTGCACATTATCGAGGTAATCCCTTATTTTCTGTTTAGCACTTTGCAGTTGCTCCTCTTCCTGTTCTTTGAGATTCCCCCTATTCTGCAAGACTTTAACATTTGTCAGTCCCTCTAAATAATTCTTGTTACTTCTTACAGACATCCAGGGATATTGTCAGGACCAGAGGAAGTGGTGTTTTTATTTTGGAAAGTGCCAAAAGGACTTGATATATACTGATCTCAGGAGGTGGGGTGTGAGGAGGAGTGGAAGGGACGGAAGGAGGAGAGCAGTAGTGGAGTGAATTTGGGACAAAATGTATCCAGAAGAATATTACCAATATTCTTGGGGATCAGAGAAGGAGAGAAGTTTAGCCCAGATTTTTAGGCTACTTCTAAGCTTTCTAATATTGCTGAAGGCAGCCTTATGGATTGTCTTTTGAATTAGCTGCAAGATGTAAGGATGTTGGTATGATTCCCCAGTAGCATGAGGTTTGAGAAATTGGAATAGGTAAGAAAAATGGCACATGAAAGATATTCTCAAGTGTTATCTATTGCATAGGTTCATACAATAGGTAAGTAGTAGGCTAGCTTTTTTAAGCCTAGCCAATTTCCCTCAGTAAGAATCAACCCCTGTACCTCTTGTCTGTGAGGTACGTACTTAAACCATTATGCCATTTCCCATCCCAGATAACTGTCATATTTTTAAGGACAAGTACAGGCCTTGATGAGATATGAACTCATGACTCTTGGTTTATTAGACCAGTGCTTTCACCCTTGAGCTACAAGGCCAGCTTTTTTTTTTTTAATTATATTTTAATAAGAATATGGAAATCCTAATCAGCCCTTAAGAGTGAAATCAGAAGTATTCTACGGTATGCAACAAAGTTTATTTTTTTTTTATTTTAAGAACTTTTATTAAAAAATGAAATAACCATAAAGATATAACCAGAACTACATTTGGTACAACATACTAAATGACACAGTTCGTAAAGAAGCTTTCTCAGTGTGCTTACTGGACAAACCAGTCTTCTGACTTCTGCTTTTGCTCTCGAGTTCCAAATGCTTTACCAGTTTCATTGACAATTTAACAATGACTAATTCAAACTCGAAAAGTCTGTGGTCTTCTGCCTTTTTATCAGCTTCAGGTCAAACAGCATGCTTCCAAGCAACAGCCTTTATGTCACTGTAGTAAAATAGGGTAAGGCCTCAATCCTACTGCCCTGTAAGGATGGTTTCCAGGAAAGCTGGGATAGGGGCTGTGCACCTCTCAATGACTACAAGTTGTCCTGCTGAGCATGGCCACATCAAGTGAGTTATTCGTTTGTGGAAATTTATATCCGTCTGAGAGGAAGACTGAATAATGCAGTGTGCCTCTCTGCAACACAACAATTCCAATGTGGAAATCAGTCATGTAAACAGCTTAATTTTCAGGCAAGAATAATGTTTCACTACAAACGTCTAGAGATTTCTAATGCATAATTTTCTAACCCTTTCTTATATAAAAAATATGTTATTTTCCTCTATACTGCGGGACTTTTACAGTATTAACCAATACCTATTAGAATGAGGGGCTGTGTTTAAAGATGTCATGTCCCACTTTGAAATTTGTTCCCAAATCCAATGTACAACGTATAAATGTAGCACCAGGAAATGCATGGCACAACAAGGATCACCCTTTCTCATTAAAAACCAACATTAGCTGGTATGAGGAGTTTTGATATACTTGTCCTATATCTATATTCTCTTTGCTGATCTAAGATGTTTAAACGTTCCTTGTCTTTATTATTATAAGACAGATGTCAGAGCTTGATGCTGGAGGGTACACTAAATTTATAGACTTACCATTGAATCTCTGTGTAGCTGTTGGCAATATGTCTTTTTTTTAATTTCGTTGGAATTGTCCTAGAAATCTCTAGTTGGCGGTCTGTTTTGTCAGTCGATTGTTTACTTTTTCCAGTCCCTGCTTTACCACATTCAGGGTCATGTGGAAGCCAGCATGTATCCTGGCACGTAACAGCCATGAAGCATAGAACCGATCGTGGCTGGGGCACCAGTATGTACATGGATTCATACACACTGCATGGATATCTGCTGAGCACTTTGAAATATATTAATTCTACCTGCATCATAGTTCTGAAATGTGAAGTGTAAGACAGCACTGCTAGCCAGTGCATCAGTGTGCTAGCCTGATCACTTTTGTGTGCTCAAGTAAGTGTTTTCATTGGGTATAGCATCAATATATGAGAGTAAAATGTGTTGGAGTTCTTTAGGATTCATACCTAAAGCCTTTAGGGAACACTAGAGTTATTGAAGATTGCTGATGTGAAAGATTAAATTGATGGTTCAAAAAAAAAAAACTTCTAAGGGGGTTAAGGGAAAAGCTGCAGCTGCAGCCTTGAGTTTTCCACTCACATGCCTCATTTTATGAAAGAATTTGCTTTTCTTTTTTAATCCATCCTGCTCATATGTATGTTCCAAAGGTTATCAGTCTGAGTGATTTAATCTGCTCTTCACCACTCCCAACAGAAATAGTTAAAGAAAATTGGTTAATCATAAGCCTGGCTTTTGTCAGATATGCATAAGCAAATTAAATACAATTTTCCTTTAATAAGATAGATATGGTGTTTAGATGTATTTGTTGTTTTTGCACGCACCGTGGAGATGAGTAAATCAAGTGCTTTATTATTTTGTTCTAGAAGCTACAGCAGCTTTCATGTACAATGATAGTTCAATAAAAAGTGGAGGAGGAAGACAGACAGTACCCCCAACTAGTTGCACAAGCTACTGTAAACACTTATAGAACAAAACAAAAATGCATGTTACCAGCAGCCACTTGAAACAAACAAGTTCTCTACCAACAAATATTTGTAAAATGGAAGTGCATACCTTTTGAAATGTATGCTCATATTAATGTTAACTGTATTGAGGTTTAGTGTTACCGTTCATAGTAGGTGCGCTGATCGAAGCACGGTTGAGTGAGTAGTTAAAAACTTTACCACAGGTCATCTTTTAAAGAAGAAAAAGGGCATTGGCTTATTACGTTAAGCAGATGAATGCCAAGTCAATTAGGCTTGAAGATTTTGCAAGATGGGCTTCCATATGGTCGACAGGAAGAAATGACCTCCCGAGAATCTAATTAGACCATTGAGCAGCATTGCAGTGGTGGTTGAAACTGATCTAATTAACATGCACATTGCTGTTTGTAGCCTTTTGTTAAAGGATAACTAAGGGCTGAAAGTAAAATTGGAATTATATGCATTTTGTGAGACATTATGTTAGAACTTTCTTGTCCAACAGCAGTCCCAGAAGCAGATTTGCATCCTGTATTTTATGTTATTATTTTTATTAATTTATTGATCACATAAGTGAACTGGTTCAGTGGCTGCTTTTCAGTTGTGATTTGGACCAGAAACGGTGACAATTAAATTTATAGAAATTAATTTATATATAATTGCATAAATCAATGTGTATGTGTAGTCATATCACAAAAGTCTGTATGTTAGTGTGTATATATGTATGTTAGTGTGTATATATGTAAGTAGTATTTATATATGAGTGTGTGCATATATGTGTATGTATATATATATATATATATATATATATATATATATATGTGTGTGTGTGTGTGTGTGTGTATATATATATATATATGTGTGTGTGTGTGTGTGCGTGTCTGTATAAAATAAACAGTAGCTGACAACAGTTCATATAGGACAGTACACAAAAAGTGTAATAAAAGTGCAATAATAAACAGCAACACATTTTTACTAAGTTGTTAATGTGTCTGTGTCACCGCTCTATGGTCTAAGATTTTGTCCTGATCTATGCTTGCTGTCCTTATTGAGTTTACATGCATTTCACTATCCTTATACCCCCCCCCCAAAAAAATGTACTAGTTGAACTGACTACTCTAATCATTCATTCACTCACTTTTAAGCTGCTTAACCTAGTTAGGATGGTGTTGATAGTAAGTGGAGAGGACATACAAGCCTTCCCTGTCACTAGCAATAGTCTCCAGCTTGTCCTGTGGGATACCCAGGCAAGGTGAGAGAGAAAGATTTCTCTTGTATGTCCCAGGCCTGCTTCTAGGTCTCATCTTAATGAGAAGCATCTGGTACGCTTCCCAAAATGTTACCGAGGGACATTCTCGGTAGATGCCCAAACCAGTTTTGCTAACTCCTGTTAACCTAAAGATACTCCCAGATTAATCACGTTCTTTCCCCTGACCAGGAGGCTGATGTGCAGCCACTATGAAGAAACATTGCTTTCCTATTTGTACACATGATGTCCTTTCCATCAGTACCCACAAAACCTGGCACAGTGGATAAGGGTTTTGAAGTGGCTTGTCCAGTAACTGAAGCACTTTGTCATTTGACTGGGCATCAGTTCACCACTTCAGGCTATGTGCAGAGCTTGCAGTACTGCTGATGCTGCACATATCCATAGTACTGCTGATGCTGCACATATGCATCTGTCAGTGCTTGCAGTACTGCTGATCCTGCACATACCCATCTGTTAGTGCTTGCAGTACTGCTGATGCTGCACATATTCATAGTACTGCTGATGCTGCACATATCCGTCTGTCAGTGCTTGCAGTACTGCTGCTTCTGCTGCACATATCCATCTGTCACTGCTTGCAGTACTGCTGATGCTGCACATACCCATCTGTCAGTGCTTGCAGTACTGCTGATGCTGCATATACCCATCTGTCAGTGCTTGCAATACTGCTGATGCTGCACATCAGTGCTTGCAGTACTGCTGATGCTACACATACCCATCTGTCAGTGCTTGCAGTACTGCTGATGCTGCACATATGCATCTGTCAGTGCTTGCAGTACTGCTGATCCTGCACATACCCATCTGTTAGTGCTTGCAGTACTGCTGATGCTGCACATATTCATAGTACTGCTGATGCTGCACATATCCATCTGTCAGTGCTTGCAGTACTGCTGCTTCTGCTGCACATATCCATCTGTCACTGCTTGCAGTACTGCTGATGCTGCACATACCCATCTGTCAGTGCTTGCAGTACTGCTGATGTTGCATATACCCATCTGTCAGTGCTTGCAATACTGCTGATGCTGCACATCAGTGCTTGCAGTACTGCTGATGCTACACATACCCATCTGTCAGTGCTTGCAGTACTGCTGATGCTGCATATACCCATCTGTCAGTGCTTGCAATACTGCTGATGCTGCACATCAGTGCTTGCAGTACTGCTGATGCTACACATACCCATCTGTCAGTGCTTGCAGTACTGCTGATGCTGCACATACCCATCTGTCAGTGCTTGCAGTACTGCTGATGCTGCATATACCCATCTGTCAGTGCTTGCAGTACTGCTGATGCTGCACATATCCATCAGTATTTGCAGTACTGCTGATGCTGCACATATCCATCAGTATTTGCAGTACTGCTGATGCTGTACATATCCATCAGTGCTTGCAGTATTGCTGATGCAGCACATACCCATATGGCAGTGCTTGCAGTACTGCTGATGCTGCACATACCCATCTGTCAACGCTTGCAGTACTGCTGATGCTGCACATATCCATCTGTCAGTGCTTGCAGTACTGCTGATGCTGCACATACCCATCTGTCAGTGCTTGCAGTACTGCTGATGCACACATATCCATAGTACTACTGATGCTGCACATACCCATCTGTCAGTGCTTGCAGTACTGCTGATGCTGCATATATCCATCTGTCAGTGCTTGCAGTACTGCTGATGCTGCGCATATCCATCTGTCAGAGCTTGCAGTACTGCTGATGCTGCACATACCCATCTGTCAGTGCTTGCAGTACTGCTGATGCTGCACATACCCATCTGTCAGTGCTTGCAGTACTGCTGATGCGCACATATCCATAGTACTACTGGTGCTGCACATACCCATCTGTCAGTGCTTGCAGTACTGCTGATGCTGCGCATATCCATCTGTCAGAGCTTGCAGTACTGCTGATGCTGCACATATCCATCTGTCAGTGCTTGCAGTACTGCTGATGCTGCACATAGCCATCTGTCAGTGTTTGCAGTACTACTGGTGCTGCACATAGCCATCTGTCAGTGCTTGCAGAACTGCTGATGCTGCACATATCCATCTGTCAGTTCTTGCAGAACTGCTGATGCTGCACATATCCATCTGTCAGTGCTTGCAGTACTGCTGATGCTGCACATACCCATCTGTCAGTGCTTGCAGTACTGCTGATGCTGCACATACCCATCTGTCAGTGCTTGCAGTACTGCTGATGCGCACATATCCATAGTACTACTGGTGCTGCACATACCCATCTGTCAGTGCTTGCAGTACTGCTGATGCTGCGCATATCCATCTGTCAGAGCTTGCAGTACTGCTGATGCTGCACATATCCATCTGTCAGTGCTTGCAGTACTGCTGATGCTGCACATAGCCATCTGTCAGTGTTTGCAGTACTACTGGTGCTGCACATAGCCATCTGTCAGTGCTTGCAGAACTGCTGATGCTGCACATATCCATCTGTCAGTTCTTGCAGAACTGCTGATGCTGCACATATCCATCTGTCAGTGCTTGCAGTACTGCTGATGCTGCACATACCCATCTGTCAGTGCTTGCAGTACTGCTGATGCTGCACATACCCATCTGTCAGTGCTTGCAGAACTGCTGATGCTGCACATATCCATCTGTCAGTTCTTGCAGAACTGCTGATGCTGCACATACCCATCTGTCAGTGCTTGCAGAACTGCTGATGCTGCACATATCCATCTGTCAGTGCTTGCAGTACTGCTGATGCTGCACATACCCATCTGTCAGTGCTTGCAGAACTGCTGATGCTGCACATATCCATCTGTCAGTTCTTGCAGAACTGCTGATGCTGCACATATCCATCTGTCAGTGCTTGCAGTACTGCTGATGCACATACCCATCTGTCGGTGCTTGCAGTACTGCTGATGCTGCACATATCCATCAGTGCTTGCAGTACTACTGATGCAGCACATATCCATCTGTCAGTGCTTGCAGTACTGCTGATTCTGCACATATCCATCTGTCAGTCTCCCAGCACCCTCTGTGCTCACTTGTCAATGAAGCCCCAAACATACTTCGCAGCTGTCCAGATTTTTCGCTGAATCTCCAGATTTTTTACTTACATTTTTGGCCTGTTCCTAAATTTGTGGTCTTCTGGCAAGTCACTGGGATGATCTGAGAACTGAAGTCACTAAATAATGTCACACATTTGAGTTTCAGACTTTAAATCCATCATTAAATGAATGCTAGCACACGCCCTGTTACTGTAGCAACTTTCTAAGTTTATAAGAACAATGTTTAAAATGTGTCCCTATTTTTGGGTCTTTGTCTCCCCGTTTTGTAAGGCTATTTTCAGATTTCTTGCCGTAAGAGGTTGAGAGGTATGACCACACAGTAACCTGAGCTTCTTAATGTGATGTAGCCATTTTTCCCAACACTGAACTTTCCCCTCTTTTCCTGGAGAGAAACATGATCTTTGATTTGGAGAAATTGATTTTCATCCTACTTGCTTTACTATTAGCAGTAAACTGTATCACTAAATGCTGTTGATCGCATTCACTTAATCTCAAGAGAATAGCTTTTAAAAACAGCAGAAGTGCTCTTGTTTTATCTCCTAACTGGATTCTGCCCAGTCTGTAGATGTACATTGAAATACTGCTGTACTTTGAAATCCTCTCCATGAAAACTGAAAACAGAAGTGGAGGTAAGACATACCACAACTGTAGTCCTTCATCTACCCCATCTTGTATGTGTTTATCTTATAATGCCGAGAGTGTGAGAACAGCTCTTACTCTGCAAGTATAGGGGCAGAACAGCACTTGTAGCATCCTGGGGACTTTATACTGTTCTTGTATCTCCCATAAGACATTCTGCATTGCTGTATGACTAGAGGCCAGATCAGCAGTTCTGAATTTAGGGTTGTGCAGCAGATAAACTGTCCTTTCCTGCACTCTGCCATATGCCTTCTTGAGTGGATGAAGAAGGTGATTGCTCAGTAATTGAAAGACACACTGCTGTCTCTCTTTTTGAAAATGAGACTACCACTGCTGTTCCAGAGGTTCTGTCTCCACCTTCCATGCGACATTGAAAAGAAACATTATCAATGTTATTCCAACAATATCCAGTGCCCTCAGCATTTCCAGGTTAATCTCATCCACTCATGCAACTTTGCCATTTTGAATGCAAGAGTGACCACATCAACAGAAGTGGGTTAACCAAGTCCCAGCATTTGCTTCAGGTTTTACCTCCTTAAAGAATGGTGTGTTCCATGGGTTCCTCAGCAATGTCTCCCAGTGAAGGCTTAGAGTTTCTCCACCTTGCTGAGAATAACCTAGACATTATCACACCCCTCCTCTCCCAAGTTATAGGATGAGTTTCTAGAATCTCTTTGATGCCTTCCAGAAAACATTCTCAGTGGTCTCACCAAACTCCTCACATATATTCACCTTCACTTTCATTGACAGTTGCTGTAATTGCTTCCTTCCTGGCCTTATTACATATCCGTCAAATCCAAGGATGACCATCCCCACAACCATTAGCATTACATGGATGGCTTCTTTGTTTAACTTGATATCTTCCCTTACTGCTAGTGCTTCTAGTAGGTTGTAGGGATGCTACCATGATAAGTATCAACCACTTTTCATGCATGCTGTCATTTTAACTGCTTAATTATAAAAAATAGTATATCTAGACACCTAGCCCCCAGTCTTCCCTGGTACCTGGGGGGAGCTGTTTTGGAGATGATTTGATTGCATCCTGCACAGGGGCATCTGCTAGGTGTTCCCATGATGGCTTTGCAACATGTTTGGACTTGCTGGGTCATTTCACTCTTCATGCTGACAGTACAACCACCAAGTTGAACCACTGTTGACCTGAATATAGAGAACATATGACTTCAGGTTTAATGACACAGCTAAAGACATGATTACTATTTCTTGGCCCAATATGTTTTGGTGTCAAGTACATTTTTGAGATGCCATGAGTGTCAGCATTGTGGGTGCCCTCTATGGACAACTTGTGGCTAACACAAGTCCAGTAGCAGTTCATCTTTCATGTTCATATCAGGCAAGTTCTGATTCCAAGTCACACTAGTATCTGCATCTTTCTTTGCATGAGCATTGAAGTCTTCATTTTGAATTACAGAGTTACCAGTTGATACGAATGTGTGCAGTGGTCCCATTGCTTATATGATGCATGAGTAATCGGAAAAGTTGATGGGTACATATGCACAAACAACATATTTTCAAGGAGTCTGTCTCTGTATTTGCATCTGCATACATACAGATGCAGAAGTGAATGCACATGTATACCATTGAGAGGAATATACAGCATAACACTTCCGTTAATTGCATGATTAACCAATAGGTAAAGGTTTGGTGTGATTGCCTTCAGAGATGGTGGTGGGTGTATTCAGATTAGTGCATTGCAGATGTTACATGGATTGGAATTCATATGGGTCTTTGCCAGTGCATGCTGTCAAAATCCAGAGGGCACTGTTGATAAAATTGTTAAGCTTTCTCAACAGATCTTGTTGTTCCATAATCTCAGAGGGAATGAGGTACACAAATTTAGGATAAGAGCCTTCCCTTACAGCTATTCCACATCAGTGTGTAGGGCTGAGGCTGTGCTGTCTGCAGTTTATTGTTGGGATTGATTTTCTGAGGTTCCATCTGTGTTTCTAGAGAATTGTTCTGTTAAGCCATCATTCAGTTTCTGTTCCCTTAATTTTTGTTAAAAGTTGGATGTGCTAGACTTCATAAAGAGTAAAGTGTTCTTCCAGAGATGTGGTTTGAACATTAATTAGAATCTCAGCTTGAACACCATATTTATTTTGTTCAGCTAGACCCCAAAACAAAAGACTGCACCCTCTGCCGGCAATTTAGCTAAAGTATTTTATTATTTTATCTTTTGTCAGTAAGTTGCCATGTGAGCCTTCAGGTGCAAGAGGATGAGGAGGAGAAAGCTGAACCTGTGAATTTGGCACTTTCCCAAAAGAAGACCAAACAGAGGGCTACAAAGCCAAAACAGGTGGAGTTTCAATATTTATCAAAGACAGACACACCTCCAGGCTGGTCAAACGGTATGACACACAGGAGACACTCCAAGCGCAGTTAACTGCTGACAAAACACCTATGCAAATCATAACTGTCTGCAGACCCCCAACTATGACTCAAGATGCCTACTCCACCTACCTGGACTTACTTGAATCCATCAAGATTCAACCATCTACCCTAATTCTGGGTGACTCTAACTATACAACCATAGAGTGGAAGACCTGTTCTAGCCCAAACATGAACACCCAGAGATTCCTTGACTTTGTCAATGCATTAGATCAGCTGGTCAACACCCCTATGAGATGTGAAAATATACTGGACCTGGTACTAACCAACATGAGTAGCTACTGTAGCAACCTTACAGTGTCATTTTCCTTGGTAATATCTGACCATATAGTGATCACCTTCAAAGTCACCATCTCCCCTGACCCCCCCCCCCCCCATTAAGGTCAAACAAAAAAAAACTTTTCCAAAGCTGACTACAATCTCCTGAGAGCAAGTATAAGCAGCTTCTCAGCCACCGTCCCTTCAGTAGGGACTGGCACTAATGTCCAAACCTACACCAAAAAACTATTTGAGCACCTACATAGCTGTATGGACTCAATAATACCTGACAGGACCAATTCATCTTCCTCAAGGAAGAGTAAACCTGTCTGGTGGACAGCAGCAATCAACAAACTATAATAAAAGGAAAAACAATTGCTGTCCAGTACCAAGAAGGACCAGGTGCCAGTTGGAGGCAATCACTCCTTTGTCTGAACAAGCAAATAAGGTCACTGGTGAAATCCTCTAAGGCTAACTTTGAGTCCAAATTGACCACATCCACTAAAAACAGTTAGAAGGCCTTCTTCACATACATCAGCAATTTGAAGTGTAACACCCAAATTTGCTCTGAACTGGTGGTTAGTAACACCACATACACAAATGCCATAGATATAGCCAACCTGCTGGCAGGCAGGTTCAGTGAAAACTTCACTCCCCTGCCCCCCATCAGTAAATCAGGACATCCTCAGCACCTGACCCCCTCCCCTCATCACCAGGGAGCAGGTGTTTAATGCCCTGCCTAAGGCAAAAAATACAGTCTCCATGGGATCTGACAACATCCCTGAATGTATTCTATATGAACTCAGGCATGAGCTGTCAGCTCCATTAGGCACCCTATTCAACCAAAGCCTGAATACTGGCTTTGTCCCAGCCGAATGGAGGACAGCCACTGTGATTCCTCTACACAAAGGTGGAACATCCACTTACCCAAGCAGTTATAAGCCCATCAGCCTAACTAGCCTGATCTGCAAGGCCATGGAACGCATTATCATGGACCTGATAAATAAGGACATTGGCAACCTCCAAACGCTTGACCCCACACAGTTTGTTTTTGTCAAAGGGAGATCATGCCTGTTAAACTTGGTTGGCTTCTTCAAAACAGTCACCAAAGCCGTGGACGAGGAAAAGATGGTGCACACCGCCTACCTTGACCTAGCCAAAGCCTTCAACACTATTCCCCACTCAGGCATAATAGATAAACTCTCCCAGCTAGATGAAGAAAATGCAATCTGGTAACCATCTGGATAGTGTCACTTCAGATACGTTTTGTCCCATTTAGTTTGGAGTGATCCAAACAAAGGGTAAAAAGGTTATGCAGGCAAACTGTTAAGTAAGAACTGCAGGAAAAACTCAACCAAGCTAGAATCTTCACTATGTAATACCTTAAACCTCTTGTAGTGGAGGCCTAAGAGATATCTATGCAAATGACCCCTTAATGAGATACTAATGTTTCATCTGTGTGGCTCTTCTGAATGCCCATGACATTTTACTTTTTAAGTCTTTATGAGTACATTCCTGCCTATAAAGTCAAACGCCACCAGTTGTAGACATGTCATGTTTCAGACTTTTTGTGAACTCATCAGTACAGCAGAAGTGGATTGTTTGGCTATATGTTAGAAACACAGGGCGTAAAACCCAGTAAGATGCCCATAGACATAATGGTGCCTGCAAAATATCCCAAACAACACTCAAGCAAAAAGGTAAAAGGGTGTACAGACAAACAGTTCATTAATACTGACAAGGTCACAAAAAATCTAAAACATGACATGCATGCAACTAGTTGGGTTTGGATGTTCTTCATCTCACATTGCTGCAGTCCTTACACTTGGGTAGTCCGCTGTCCTCGGTCGGCCCGACTATCAAAGTATAAGGCTGACGTCGGTCAAGGCGCATTTGACTGACATCAGGACGTCAGGGTACAAATGCGCATGACCGACGTCATATCCTCAGTCTTTTTTGCCGCATGGTCCGATGCAGAAGCAGCTTTGCAAGTGCCGGTTGGCGTTCTGAAATTTTTCGATTCCGGAGTTTCAGACCGACTCAAAGTTGGCTAAGTATCCCGTTGGGGAATATTTTAGTTTTTTCTTGCCTCAGTGGTTTACCGGATGTCAGAAAAAGTGAATAATTGTATTTCTTGTGGGAAACAAATACCGCATAGAGATTACCATACTTTGTGTATTCCTTGTTTAGGGCCTGAGCACGACGTTGTTGGGTGCCGCTCTTGTGCTAGATTCAATAAACGCACTATAAAGAGAAGGTTAGATTGTGCCAGGTTAGTCTTCGGGAAGCGGTGCAATTATAAAATGCCGTCGGATGCTCCGCCGCCCGCTTCCTCGAAGAAGCGCAAGGACAAAGCTATTAAGCCTAGGCTAGAAGAACCGTCCGTACCGGACGCCGGTTCTTTAGAGGTGTCGGTGGAGCCGGTGGTTCCACCGGAGGTTTCTTTGGGTTCCCAGGGAGAGACTTTGTTGTTGCAGGATGTGGCCTCTCAGGAGGCAGGTCTGGCTGAAGGGGCTTCTCAGGCTACTATACTACCCTCTCTTCCTAAGGTGGTTAGGCCCTCTCCTTCTGTTTCCAAGGCTTCTCCCAGAGGCAGGCCAGGTTTAGCTTCAGTTGGTGTCACCCCTAGTTCTTCTGGAACTGTGCCCAAGAAGCATATGCTTAAAATGGCAGAAGATTTGATTACTTTGATTAGGGGTTCCTTGCCCCCTCCTTATAAGAGGCCTAGGGTGGAGCCTGAGTTAGGGAGTTTTGGGCAGGCTTCGGATGTTTCAGAGTCTTCGGCTGAAGACTTGCAGGAGTATTCTCCTTATTCTGATTCTGAGGTGGATGATTCTACTCCTTCTGCTTCTCCTCCTGAGGATTTTTCATTTTCGGAAACTCTTCATTCCATGAGGGAACATTTTAAGTGGGAAGGTCAGGACTTCTCTGATTCCAGGAAAAGGCTTAGGGAATTTTTGTTTTTACCCCAGCATAGGCCTTTGGCTATACCTCCTGTTTTGGATGTGGTAGAAGATGTTTTTTCAGAGGCTTCTCTTAATCCTGATTCTTTGCCTCCTGCTCCTGTTAAACCGGATAGGTATTACAGGGTGCCTGAAGCTCATAAGTATCTTTTTAAGAGTCCTAGGGCGGACCCAGAAACTGTTAGCCAGGGGCCTAAAGGTGTTAAGGCTTCTGTTGTCAAGAATCCGGTTCCTTCTGATAAAGAGGCCAGGGCTTTGGATAGATGGGTAAAGAAAGTTTATACTTCCTCCACTCTAGCTATGAGGGCCTTGATTTGCCAGTTTCACATGTTGAAATACCAAAATTATCTCCTTTCACAATTGAAGTCTAAGGTTGATGCTCTGGCGGAAGGTATTGATTGTAAAGAGTTGCAAGATTTGGTACATGTTTCTGAACAGGTGGGTAAGCATTCTTTGCAATGTGGTTTTGATGCTGTACAGGCCTCGTCTAGGGTGGCTGCTACTGGGTCAGTTATTCGCAGGCACGCCTGGCTGAGGGATCAGAATTTATCTGTCCATGTTAAAACAAGGATTTTAGATGCTCCTTTACAATCTGATGTGTTGTTTGGTTCTCCTGTTGAGTCTGTTTTAAAGAAAATGGAAGACAAGGCTAAGTCTATGCAGACTGTTAAAGATTTTTTGCAGGTTCAGCCTCCAAAGTTTAGTAGAAATTGGCCTGCTAAAGGGTGGACGTATCCTTCTTATGATTCCCAGTCTAGGGGTAGAGCTAGACGTGGTAGGGGCAGAGCTCAGGGCTCTTTCAGACCTAGGACAGGGAGTTCTCCTGCACAGTCTTTGGGTGAGGGCAGGGGTCAGTCCTTTCGTAAACAGACCCAATGACCTACCTTTTCAGCTGCCAGAGCCTTCTCGTCTGGCAGCACCTTTGGGAGGAAGGTTGGCACTTTTCAAAGAAAATTGGAGTTTAATTACCCAAGACAGATGGGTATGGGATATCATACACCACGGTTACAGGTTTTATTTCCATACCTTGCCTCCTTTCAAAGGCATGCCAGACGTTCCTCCTCCACAAAGAATAGAGGCTCACAAGCAAATTTCTCTGTTATTCCAAATAGGGGCCATTCAGCCAGTCCCTATGCCAGAGGTGGGCCTAGGATTTTATTCTCGCCTGTTCCTAGTACCAAAGAAAGGGAACACGTGGAGACCAATTTTGGACCTATCTATCCTCAACACTTATCTGGACATTCCCAAGTTCAAAATGTTGACGTTACAGCAGCTTTTACCTCTGCTGGGCAAAGATCATTGGATGGTAACTTTAGATCTCAAGGAGGCTTATCTTCATGTTCCTATCAGACTGGGTTGCAGGAAGTATCTGCGTTTTCGAGCTGGGAATTCTCATTATCAGTTCTCTGCATTGCCCTTTGGCTTATCTACTGCGCCCAGAGTGTTCACGAAAGTTCTGGCTCCAGTGATAGCTTTCCTCAGGTTAAAAGGAATACAGATTTATCCTTACTTGGACGATTGCCTGATTCTGGCTCAAGGAAAGGACGAACTTCTTCATCATTTACACTATGTGATAGCAGTGCTAAGATGCCTGGGGTATTCTGTGAACGAAATAAAGTCCAGTCTAGTACCCTCTCAGGACATGTGCTTTCTGGGTGTGAGACTGAATACAGCATCCCAGATGGCCTTTTTGACCCCGGACAAACAAAAGAATCTTTCCCTTTACTTTCATCAGTTGTCTCATCTGTCCAGGCTGACTGCAAGGACAGTCCTTCAAGCCTTGGGGTTCATGGCATCTTGTATTCTGGTGCTTCCCAATGCCAAACTGCATATGAGGAAGCTGCAATGGTATCTCAAAAATGTATGGACACAGCACTGCCAGGATTTGGACACTGTCATTCAAATAATACCTTGCATTCAAAAGGAATTTTTGTGGTGGGCTCAGGAATGTCACCTAAACAAGGGACTCTCTGTGACCCGGCCAGAGGCGAGTCAGATTCTAACGACAGATGCCTCAGACATAGCTTGGGGAGCTCATTTGAATGGAAAGTGGATACAAGACAAGTGGCCTGCCAGACTACAACATCTACATATCAACTTGAAAGAGATGTTAGCAGTCCAGTTTGCATTAATAGCTTTCAAGGATTTACTTCTTCCAGGGCAGGTGTTGATTCTAACAGACAACACAACTGTCATGTGGTACATCAACAAGCAAGGCGGAACACATTCTTATCCCCTGTGCAGGCAAGCAATGATTTTGTGGGAGACTGCTCTCAGTTTACAGCTAAATCTTCAGGCAAGGTTTCTGCCAGGAACACAGAACTCCTTAGCAGATGTGTTGAGCAGACAAATTATGGATCCCCACGAGTGGAAATTGGATCCTCATGTATTTCAGAAATTGACAGTGTCATGGGGAACAACAGACATGATCTGTTCGCTTCTCCACTGAACCACCAGCTGCCAAAGTTTTGCACAAAAAGGTTTCATCCCACAGCTTGGAAAGTGGATGCTCTTTCTTTCAATTGGAGCAATCTTCATGTGTATGCCTTTCCACCTCTGCCTCTCCTCCCAAAGGTACTATTGAAGGCCAGACAAGACAAGCCAAGGATGATTTTGATAGCTCCAGATTGGCCTCGACAGCATTGGTACCCATTACTGAGAAGCCTGGTACGGAAGCCTCCATGGCCTTTACCTTCAATTCCACACCTGTTGTCTCAGGAGGACAGTCATTTGCTCAATGTCAAGCTTCACTCTCTGCACCTAACAGCCTGGCATATTCTGTTTTGAACCGTAGTGGGCCTCCTCTTCCACAGCAAGTTTTGAATGTTATTTTGGAAGCTAGAAGGCCTAGTACAAGGAAAGTGTACGCAGATAAATGGAAGAGATTTTTATTTTGGAGTGCAGCAAAGGATTTTGATATTTCCGAGCCTAATTTAAGTGTGGCTCTTCAATATCTTACTGAGTTACTGGACAAAGGTTTGTCCTTCTCTTCTATTAAGGTTCATGCTGCAGCAATTTCAGCTCACTATGATTGTGACCCACCATTGTTTTCTCATCCTTTGTTCAAGCAATTTCTTAGAGGGGCAAAGAATATAAGACCCCCACGAAGAGCTCCTACGCCTGCTTGGGATCTCAATTTTGTGTTGGAGAAACTCACTCTACAACCTTTTGAGCCTGCAGCTACTGCTGAGTTAAAGTTTTTATCATGGAAGACTGCTTTTTTGTTGGCTATTACCTCTGCAAGAAGGGTTTCTGAGTTACAGGCCCTTATGGCGGTTGAGCCTTTCTTAATTTTCCATAAGGATAGGGTATCTTTACGTACTAATCCTTCCTTTATGCCTAAAGTGGTTTCTAGTGTGGCTTTAAACCAAACTATTCATTTGCCTACTTTTTATGCAAATCCCCAAAATAAAGCGGAGAAGATTTTGCACACTTTAGATGTACACAGGCAGTTGCGATATTATTTGGACAGAACTAAGGGGTTCAGGCAGTCTCAGCAGTTATTTGTTTCTTTTGCTTTGAGTTCTCAGGGCAAGCCTGTGTCAAAACAAACTATTTCTAAGTGGATTGGGTTTTGCATTGCTTTCTGTTATTCCCATCATGGCAAGGAAATTCCAGCTGGGATTAGGCCTCATTCCACTAGGGCTACTGCCACTTGACAGCTTTTTGAGGGGTGGCAACTAAGGATATTTTGGAGGCAGCTACTTGGAGTTCAGTGCATACTTTCTCTAGGCATTATCACCTTCCACTTTACTCTAAATCCAGGGCTGGTTTTGCCACTGCTGTTTTGCAGGGCATTTTGGCAGCTCCTGCTTCCTTATAGTTTAGCCATCCACCCTTACCTCTGCTTTGGGATTCTACCCAAGTGTAAGGACTGCAGCAATGTGAGATGAAGAACATAGTACAGATTTGTACCTACCATAAATGTAGATGTTCGAAGATCCACATTGCTGCAGTCCAATTTACCCTCCCTCCTTCCCCTCTTGGAGGCGGTTGTGTGGGTTGGGTTGTTTATAGGGTGTATATTGTATATATTGTACATATTATTAGTGCTAGGATGGTTGGTTGTTGGTTTGCTGTCTTTTGGTTTTGACCTTTATTTCTAGGGTCTTCTGACATCTGGGGCAAGAAAAGACTGAGGATATGACGTCGGTCATGCGCATTTGTACCCTGACGTCCTGATGTCAGTCAAATGCGCCTTGACCGACGTCAGCCTTATACTTTGATAGTCGGGCCGACCGAGGACAGCGGACTACCCAAGTGTAAGGACTGCAGCAATGTGGATCTTCGAACATCTACATTTATGGTAGGTACAAAACTGTACTTTTTATTGGTCTGAATGTACCCATAAAGACTTAAAGTTAAAAAGTCATGGCCATTCAGAAGCCGTGCAGCTGAAACAATGGAATGTCCTTAAGGAGTCATTTGCATATATCCCATGGGCTACCACTACAGGAGGTTTAAGGTATTACACAGTAAAGACTCTAGCTTGATTGAGTCTTTCTTGAAGTTTTTACTGAATTAGTTTGGACTGAAGGATATAAGCTATTGCTTATCATTCCTAAATGCTTTTGTCCTATGCAGATATAATCTCAGTTGTCTGTGAATGTACTCCCCATAGTTAGTAGGGTTCGGGAAGAAAACCTTCAAATGAATAGGGATTAGTGTGGCAGAGCAACTATGTCTTTATGGAAAACTGAGTAAGGAGAGTAGTTCTGAAACTCTCCTGACAGGGTTACCTTCTATATCCCAAAATCCCAGAAGCATTAAGACGAAAATCCCGAGACAACACTCGCAAAACAGGAAACACCAAACCACAAAAATTTAACCAGGGTAAGTAAACACTTGCCCAAAACAACACAAACACTCACGGCATCATCTAAAAACCACCTAGGTGTGGGGCTATGCCCCCACACACCCCTAACTATATATACCACTCCAGGATCGTACTACAGTGGAGAAAGGGCATAATTCCCATAAACTTACGTGGTTTGGTGTTTCCTGTTTCACGATTGTCATCTCTGGATTTTCATCTTCCTGCTTCTGGGATTTCGGGATGTAGAAGGGGGGACCCACTTATGGACATAATCGCTACCAAAAACAGGGTTTTCCAGGACAGATATATCACCGGACTAGGCTGAAAGGCTCAAGCGTTGTGGTAAGTACATAACTTCCTTTATTTATTTATTTTTATTTTTAACAGACCCTTGTAATGCGTCTACACATTTATTCATAGTAATTATAAAGCATTATCATCTTTTTTTTCTGCTCTGAAGACATACACTGGTATGCCATGCATATTATGAAGCAGATTTATTCAGCATTTAGCTAAGCTCAGCATTCTGTACAGAGTAACAAAGTTTATGGATCATATGGGACATTGGAACTGTAACTGTCAACATAGGACAACTTTTTCTTATTATGAATATAAAACTATTGAAATGATTTTCTATTTCTAGCAGATAAGCAGCTAAAATGAAACCTAGAAATGCTGTCTAAATTACTTCACTTTCCTTCTGGTTTTCTTGAGCATGGTTTTTAGACTTCTGGCTAAGCAGGACAGACAAAGTTTTTAAGTCACACTTACTAGCTTATTCTAAGTGCCACGGTGATACAGCAGTAGTGTTGTTGCCTCACAGCAAGAGGTTCTCCTGTTCGATTCTCGACGGGAGTGCCTTCTGTGTGGAGTCTGCATGTCCTCCCCATGGTCGAGTGGCCTCCGAAAGACATGCGTGAATGGGCGTGCCTTCGCTGAAGGTTGGGCGTCAGGCTGGCAACTCAGCACCATAAAAATCTACTGCCAATCATTAGCGGACCGGAGTTCCACTGTGGCGACCCCTAACTGGGAAAAGCCGAAAAGACAAACAACAACAACAACTTACTAACTTATTCTAGATAATCACCATGTATTCTCAGACTGGCTGAAATATATATTCCTTGCATTGTGTCCTTTCTGACCTATGGATTTTCTCACTGGGATGTGTGTGGAGCAGTTTATACAGAACCCATCCTGATAAGATGGCCAGACCGCCTCGTCAGTTGACTCCTTTTGGTCAGAGGAGAAGCAGCTATACCCCATGGCTCTCCTGGATTTCCAAGCTCCTCATGCTGTCCTGTAGACTGTCCATACCCACAGTCTCATTCGTTTGGCCAGTACTCATGCCTTATCTCAATGGACAAGGATAAGAATGTACACTGATAGATAATTCAAGGCAGTAAATCAGCTTCCACTTCACTGGTGCATATAGGTTTAGCACCTACAAGACTGTGCTTGCAGAATGTGGACATTTTTTAAGTCACAATGGCTCAAGCCAGATGTTGATGAGCACTGTGTTATGACAAAAAAACTGTTTTATCATTTTTGAATTAGCAAATCAACAGAGAAAGGAAAATACCTGATATTTTCCAAAACGTTAGGATTTCTGTTTTCTTCACTGAGCTGCAGTGTTGGAGCTGATTAAATAATTTAGCGACTTGTCCCCACATAAATCACTTTGGAAACTTTGCCACAATCCTGTGATTGGTAGTGCATGCATTTAGAATAATAATGTTGTTAGCTTTTCCTTTATCAGACAATCTGTCAGTATTACCATCCTCCCTTGCCATAACACATAAAGACAGTATTACTAGCCTTTCTTGCCATAACACATAAAGAAGAAACTTTAATATTTAAACTTTTCCACTAAAAGCAGTTTTTTCCCATTCTCTTCACCTGGAGAGAACAGTCGGTTCTTCTCTGGGAGCATACTGTGACCTCAGATTTAGAGATGCAGATTTTCTTACCATCACTTAGCCAGCAAATCAACTCCAGAGCATGTTAAGGTTTATCATCGGATGAGACAGTCTACAGAAAACAGAGATGCTAACTCTAGATCCACAGACTGGCATTTCTATTGTCTTTACTTTGTCACATTCTCTTGTCAATGAAAAGAAAAAGAAACTCTGAGCCTGACACAGTCATTTTGTATAAATTTAGATTAAGTGCTAAGAATGTTGACATAATTCCCACTCTACTTATACAAAGACCATACGTAGTGTGGCAGAGACCATGGTACCACATATTCTTGCAAGATTTCCCAGTACATGCCATGGTATCTGGCCAGAAGCCTTCTCCAAATCAACACAGCAGTTTAAGACTAGATTAGCTAATTTCTCTGACTGACAAGCTGAATCCCAAATTCACTTAATCCGAGTCTCCTTTCCAGCATTCCGGGTAAGGTTTTTTTTTTTTTTCAGAGAAGCTATAGACTGAGAGTCCCTATAGTTGAAACACATCTTGTAGTTCCATTACTTAAAGCCGTGATCACCACCCCCTTTACCAGTCCAGTGAAGCTGTCTATGTCTTCATGCAACACTAATGTTGAGCATTAGCCATCATACCCAAATCTGTTTGGTGCCCTCAACATCTCCAACCAGGTGCCATCCATGGCTGCAGTTTTGTTTTGAAGCCTATGACTTCCATTGAGATGTCAGCTATGACCCATGAAAAATTTCTCATTCTGCCTTCTGACAGGAGAGTATGTCCATTGAGTTGAGAGTTCTGGAGTTCCTCTGAACATTCTTCCACCTTTCAGCAATATTTCTAGTAATTGATAGCATTTGCTTTGCAAGGACTGACTGAGGTTCTGCCTTCCCATCTTAAGGCACTAAATGGTTTAAAAGGCTCCCAAAACATATACCAAGGAATAAAAGAGTCTGGAGAGACCTTGAAGAACGACTGCTAAGTGGGTATGAAGTTACATCTCCTTTCTTTGACAGAAGAATGAGATGATAAACTTGTCTTGTCTGTCCTTTTAAGTTGCTAAACATTCTACCTCCCCTTCTTCCCTTTTCCTTTTTCAGCATGCTCCATGCCCCACTGAGTGTCTTTGTGGTCTCCTTTTCCACTACCACTCCAGTGGTCCTTTCTTTGGGTATATAATCCTCATTGTAAAACTTGCTTGTGGATAACTAGAGGCTAGTTGCTCACTGGATGTTTAGAAATGATGATGTTCTGTAGTCCTATCTCGCCTTCATTCTTACACTTGGGATCGAACCTCGGCACTGACTTGGCCATTCTCTAGCTCAAAAACTTCTGGTTGTCACACATGGCTAGGAGGTATCCCATAATGCACCGCTAACGTAATCCAGATCTCGTTTGTTGCTCATTGAGCTCAGACGTGCTTCTTCTTGGCCGTGGCTAAGTGAAAACCTTTCAATATATTTTTTCTAGTTATTTGTTGACTAAAATAATTGTATTCTCTAGTTTAGTGTTTTATCACATTCCGTGTCTGTCTTAGACAATTTGCTGCATTGTTTATTGTTTGTACTGTTTGTGCGTTGATTTGCCCTCCTTCTGTTGGCCGCCTTGTATCCCTGCATTGCTTTCACTGCTGTGCTCATTGTTATTTGTTCTTGTTTTTCTCTTTCACCTAGGGCTAGGCCCGTTTAAGTTAGAGGACCTAGTCCTCAGTTCTGTTGTTTGTGTTTCCTCCCAGGGCTAGGCCCATTTAAGTTAGAGAACCTAGTCCTCTGGTTATTTCTGTCTTCATCTCTTAGGGCTAGGCCCGTTTAAGTTAGAGGACCTAGTCCTCTGTCTGCCTGTTTGTCTTTGCTGTTGCCTGGACTAACCATTTGGAGGTAGTTCTTGTTCATTATAATCTTTAGTTGTTTATTGCACTAATGTCTAAGGATACTAAGGATCACAAGCCTTCGGGCTTCAAAAAATGTACAAAATGTGCCCAGAAAATGTCTTTAACGGATGGACACAGTCTGTGTGTGTACTGCTTGGGTGCTATTCACATCCAGGAGTCTGGCTTGTTTTGTCATGCCTTTTTATCCCCCAGCTCTAAGTCTCCATCCTCCAAGAAAGACAAAGCCAAATCTACAAACAGGCTGTCTCCCACTCATTCTGTTTCGTCAGAGCTACCAGACAAAATTGCCAAACTGACTATATCCTCGCTGGCTCCACTGGTCTCGGTGCCGACAGAGATTTCTATTGTGGATCCATCAGTTTTGGCTCCAGGAGTTTCAGAGCCAGTAACTGAGCCTGTGTCTCGGAGCTGGTCAGATGAACTCCGTCCGGTCTCCCCAACTCTTAGATCGCCTATCTTTCAGCTATCTAGGTTCCCCACTCTATCGTCCAGGTCCTCTAGGAGCCTTTCTGATGAGGATGTTGAGAGAGTAGTGCGCAGACTGCTTCAGACTTCGGCACTGGCAAATTTACTTTCGGCTCTGTCCCAGTCAGCTTCGGAGGCTAATGTGCCCGTACACCCTGTCGATGTTCCTCCTCCAAGCCACTGTGGCTCTTTGGAGTCAGAGATGTCGGTTCCTCTGGTTGTGGAAAGGTCGGTTCCAGCTACCTCAGTTGGTCTCTCGGTTCTGATATCTGCTCCGACCCCTTCAGTGCCATCTGTGGGGTCTAGGGTCCTCAGTTCTCTGGTTGGGCCCGAGGGGGACGCTTGGAACCGAACATCAGTTCTGAGCTTACCTCTTGGTGCATTGGCTTGGGTGAGTTTGGACCCCATATACATCTGCCTCGGAACCCATCTCCTCTGTGCCGAGGACTGCCTCTGCATCTTCGGAGTGGGGGGCACCCTCGGAGCCGGGAGGATCTGCCTTCGAGGTGATGAGGAATATGCTGTCCAAGTCTTCAGTTTCAACCAGAGGTACCGACACTCTTCCCCCCTAAAGTGCTGACTTCAGTCTCAACTCCCTCTCTCTCCCAACACAGCAGAGACTTGCAGCCTCAGTAAACCTCCATGAGTGGTCCCCAGTCTTCCGAGGTCTCCCAAAAGTACCCTTCTGAGGAATTACCTCAGAAGAAAACTTGTAAGAGGAAACATGTTGACTCTCCTGATGAGTCCATTACATCAGACACTGACCTCGAGGAGTCAGAAGGGTCTCCCAAGTCGTCCTCTGATGATATCTCATTCGCAGATATCCTTGAGATCCTGAAACAGAGAGGTGGCTGGCCCACCACATCCCCTTCTGATGAGGAATCAGTGTACCTGAAGGCTTTCGGGTCTCAACCCTCTGCCTCTTGAGTGTCTCCACCTTTTGACGAGCTACTGGATCTAGTGAGTCAAAAGGTGTGGGAATCTCCTGATTCTGTGGAACCGGTTCCGAGAAGATCTAATACATTTTTGTCAGCACCCCAGGATAAAGACTTTCTTACTAAGGGCGTTCCAGTAGAGGCCATGGTGTTGGCAGCAGCCACCAAAAAGGAACTGATGAAACTTCCTCCACTGTCCATCCACCGAACAAGGAGTCTTGAATGATGGATAGGTACGGGAAGCGTGTCTTTTCTTCGGTGGCTTTTACACTTAGATAGCTGAACTACCTTTCTCATATCACAAGGCTCCAGAGAGATCTCCTAAAAGAACTGGGAGAGACTCTGCAAAGTAACATATCTGAAGCGGTATCTGAGAAGTTTAACGCACAGATGTCTACCTTAAATTCTATTGTAAATTCCTCCGTGAGGCTGATATC
The DNA here is from genome assembly GCF_019279795.1 of Protopterus annectens. NCBI lineage: Eukaryota > Metazoa > Chordata > Ceratodontiformes > Protopteridae > Protopterus > Protopterus annectens. The sequence goes on from NC_056732.1 coordinate 1,644,481,132, forward strand.
TTACGCAGCTTAGGGAGCGAGTAGGGCAGCGGGTTCAGGAGTTTCTCTTAGAAGGCACTCCTGGATGCGCTTGTGTAACTTTGCAGAGGCCTTTAAGTCTACATTTACTAATGCTTCCTTTGATGGATCCCCATTGTTTGGAACCAAGGTAAAGGACATACTCACCAGGTGCGAACAGGAAGGAAAAACCCTGTCTGCCGTGGGAGTCCGTTTTTCTGTTCCTTCTTGACCCTATCCCAAAAGGCAGAAGGGCGGCAAAATGTGGTTCAAGAAGTCGCAGAGATTTTTTCAGGATGCACAAGATGATTCCTTCTCCAGAGGCAGAGGAGGAGGAAATAACGGTAGATGCCGCCCTAGAGGCAGGGGAGGCCCGCAGAACCAGTGAGACCGCGATTCCTTTCGTGGTCGTCCCTATCAGTGCTTCTGAAAGGAGGCCCAACTGCACGTCTCTGGAGCCAGTTGGGGGTCGTATATCCTTATACCCAGAAGCCTGGCACGATATCACTCGAGACAAGTAGGTATTAAGGATAATTACCAGAGGTTACCATATTCCCTTCCTTTCTCCACCTCCTCAGATCAGACGAATCCCAGATGTTCCACCCAATCACAGGGATTCAGCAACTCTAGAAATCCAAAAGTTGCTCGTAAAGAGAGTCATCCAACCCATCCCCGCAGACCAAGTAGGATTAGGGACTTACTCCAGATTCTTTTTAGTGCCAAAGAGAACAGGGGACTTTAGATCCATATTGGATCTCAGCAAATTGAATGAATCTGTACAGAAGTCCAAGTTCCGAATGGTCATCTTACAGTCGATACTCTTGTTGTTAGTGAAAGATGTTTTTATGTGCTCCATAGACTTCCAAGATGCATGCTACCATATCAAAATGGACAGAGCATCAAGGAGTCACTTATGCTTCCGACTGGGGGCCAGTCATTACCAGTTTCGTGCCCTGCCCTTTGGTCTCACCACAGCCCCCAGGGTGTTCACCAAATGCATGGCAGTGGTAATGGCTCACTTGAGACATCGGGGATTCCAAGTGTTTGCGTACCTGGACGACTGCCTCCTGACTGCCACCACCAGGCATCTACTGTTACAGGCCAGGGACTCTACCATTTCAACTTGCTTGCAGTTAGGGATTACAATAACATGGCAAAAATCTGCATTATCACCCTCTCAGCATGTGAATTTTATTGGTGCCGAAATAAATACCATCTCAGTGAGGGCTTACCTTCCCGTATAGAGAATTCAGAACCTCACAGAACAAATTTTGAGCTTACTTCCTCTAAGGAAAGCAAAAGCAAAGATGGTGCTCAAGTTGTTAGGGACGATGGCCTCTACAATAACATTAGTCCCATTAGCCAGACTGCACTTGAGGGTTCTGCAGTGGTTACTTTTTGCCCAGTGGTCACTGCAGCATCTACCTCTTTCTCACCCCATACTGATAACAGAATTGTGCAAACAGGATCTTCTCTGGCGGACCCAGTCCAGCAATCTAAACATAGGCAGACCATTTGTTCCGTCCCCCCTGTTGCCACCATGACCACGGATGCCTCCCAGATAGGGTGGGGGGGGCATTATCTAGGGAGAACAGTCCAAGGCAAGTGGCAGGAACACATGGCTCATTTGCATATCGTCTTGGAGATGAGAGCAGTGCTTCTGGCGTTGCAAGCACTTCACAGCTTTCTCCCTCTAGGGACGATTGCGATCCACTCGGACAGTATGTTGGTGGTGTGGTACATAAACAAACAAAGAGGGACCAAATCTTATCCCCTTTGCAGAGAAGCCCTTCGAGTGTGGGAGTGGGCAGTGACTTCCCAACGCTTTCTGGTCTCAACGCACATTTCTGGGAAATCCAGTGTGATAGCCGACAGGCTTAGCAAGGCTATTCTGATGCTGCACGAGTGGTCTCTGAACACATATATTGCGGAACAGATTTTTCACAAATGGGGTCAGCCTTGCTGCAATCTATTTGCCACCCCCCAAATGCAGTAGCTACTTCATTCTAATTCCCCCAGAAGGGGAGACACCCAGAGATGCACTCATTCACGATTGGCCCTCGGGACTTCTCTCTGCATTCCCATCATTCCCCCTGATATTGAAGGTAATTCTGAAAGCAATATCCTTGGGAAGCAAAATGATCCTAATTGCTCCTTACTGGCCTCGACAGATTTGGTTCCCCTTCCTCAGAGCTCATCTAATGGACGAACCGTGGTCTCTGGACCCAGTGCCAGATTTGCTGACACATGTCAGGAGTGTTCTGTCCCTCTCTCCACACCCTATATTTGACAGCTTGGCTGCTCCAATTCCATCCCTAGTCAGGCTTCATGACTTTTCTCCTTAGGTTATACATATTCTGACATCTTCTCACAAACCTTCTACCAGAAAGACTTATACCAGTAAATGGAAAATATTCTCCTTTTGGGCCCGTGAGAGAAACCTCGATCCTTACACAGCTCCCATTTCTGCCATTTTAGAGTTCCTTATTCAGTTGTTCCATCAAGGCTCAGCAGCTGCCACTATTAAAGTTCAACTGGCAGCTATTTATACCTTTCACTTGGCTAATGACCCTAACCTTATGGCGCATAGACTGTGTAGAGCTTTCCTTAAAGGGGCCACCTTATTAAGACCTCCAGTCATGGATCTGGTGGCACCCTGGGATTTGAATTTTGTACTCCATAGACTTACTTCAAGCACTTTTGAACCTTCAGCAACTTGTGACCTTAAGATGTTCTTTGTGTTTCACTGTTGTAGTCATCACATTTGGGTTATCTGTCTGCAGGTAGCCCTCGGCCGGCCTGAATACTAGAGTCTTCGAAATTCTGCGTCGGATGCTGTCTCTTCTTACATGACATCGGGGGTATAAAACATGCAGTCGACACCATTACATCAGTCTTTTTTGGCATGCGGTGCCCGAAGCAGAGGCAGTTCGCAAGTGCCAGTCGGCCGTCTCCTGGAAATTTTCATTTTCAAGTTTTAGACCCGAAGTCTTCAAAAAAGTTAAGTACCCCATTGGGGATCTTTTTTCTTGCTCCAACCGATGTCAGTAAAAGTTAACAATTGTCTTGCCTGTGGAAAGCAAATACCTCATAGAGATTTTCATTCTTATTGCATCCCCTGTTTAGGCCCAGACCACGACATCCCTTGCTGTCAGTTTTGTGCCTTGTTCAACCCCCAAACTATTCGTCGTTGGGCTATTTTTGCGGCCAATTACTTTCGTACTCTATCTCAGTACTCTGAAATGGCTTTGTTAAGCCATTCGACTACCGATCTTCCGAAAAAACTTAAGGATAAAGACAGAAACAGACCGCATAGGTCCAAAACTGCCGCCAACGCTTCCGTTAAGCTAGTCACCAGTCCGCAGGTACTCAATGAGGCGCTTTTGCAGCCCCTGATACCCGCTACTTCAGATTCGCAGGCCTCTACTGAGACCCATTTGGAGTCCGGTATGCCGCGAGATGCTGCTTCTACTATGGAACCTGCGGATGTCTCTACCTTGGATGGGTCTGGAGCCACTGTGCAGACACTGGCTTCTGAGGGTGTATTCAGGCCTACAGACATTCATTTTAAACCGACGCCATCGTTTCCATCCAGAAGTTCCGAATCCCTCAGGCCAAAAACTCGCACTACGCCTAGAAAACCGACGACCAAACCGTGGGCTCAGGCCCATATGCCTCAAAAACAAATGCTTAGAATGGCTGAAGACCTTATTACATTAATTTGGATAAGCCAGCTTTCCCCCTCTAAGAGACCTAGAATTGAATTTCTATGTGAGTCTTCTGATCAGGAATCTGATATTTCTGCTCTTTCTGATTACCAGGATTTGCCCTTATCTACGTATGAGGATTCTGATCCTGGAGTTAGTATATATAGTTGGGGGGGGGGGTCGAAGCCCCCTCATACTTTGTACATTTTAAACCATACACATGGATATTTATAACTGCAATGAATAGCTCTTTGCAGAAAACAATATTTACCTAAACTATGTGTGGGGCTTCACCCCCCCCCCCCCACACACACACACACACACACACACCCTAACTGTATATACTAACTCCAGGATCGCACTACAGTGGGGAAAAGGGCATATACCTTTTACTTTAATGTGTCAGTGTTATGAGTTTCAGTCAAATGAGTTTTCAGTCTTTTGAACTTTCAGTGTTTTGGTCTCAGTCAAATGAATTTCAGTCAAATGAAATTTAGGTCATATGAAGTAGACCCGAAAAAGAATATACATTTAGAGAGAGAAAGAAAAAGTATCCAGTAGCCTTTCTTCTCTCTTTCTTTAGAATTTTTAAACCTCAACTTTTATTTTGGCGGCCTTCTTGTCCAGCCTGCACTTCAAACCTGAATTGAGTGAATAAATAATGTCTCAGTGCTCTGTTAAAATTTTTTTATGTAAGAAGGGTGTAATAATCACTGAAATAGTGTTTTTTGTTTTCTGCATATTTTTCACCTCACTACCTACTGACCATCAACTTTCTTCCTCTGAGTTGCACACATTCCTTCCCTGTATCAGTATGAATGTGACCACTGATTGGGCAAGAGTCAATTGGAGGGAGCTGTCATACTGGTAAACCTTAATGTTTTAATGTGACCATCTGTAAACGACCTCCTTTGCAGCCTATTGCCACCGTGGTTAGCCAGTACCACTCCACAGTTTTTCCTTTCAGGCAGCTCAAGGGCCTACAGGAGAAATTGTAATATATTACCATTGAACCTTCCCTGCAGACCTCAAGGCCCACCAAATGGCTCACAACTTCCCCCATTGATAATGAATCCCTGAGCTTTCTGTAGGCCCAGATATTTTGTGTGTTCAGGAGAAGAGGTGGAAGGGCACTATCGAGAAATCTTGTGGCCTGGGAATGAGAGATTACTATGCAGGAGAGGACTGACTAAACTCACTGTAAAAAGTTTTGTTGATCTATCCCCTCTGATTTGTTAGCTGATGTAGTTTATCATCAGAACAGGAGTGGGCTCAGAGCTAAACCCTAATGCATACCCATTCTCAATGGGAGACCCCTCTGTGAGTCCGAACACTCAGCATGCCATAATTCTAAAAATGCTTCTGGGACTTTGAACCATCACAGGACTAGCCAGATCAGCTTTGTAGGACCTTCGCTTATATGTTGGCCCTCTCTTGGAATCCCCAGTTGGAGTCTTTCCTCATCTTAAGCCTTTTCTTTATAATTTGTCTCACTACAAACATCAGGTTGCTTGTTCTGCATCCTGATCTATAATCAAACTGCACATTGCCATCTGTTTTCTGACACTGCCTATTTTAGTTATCAGTCACCATTCCAGAACTTTCATGCAGTATGACAGGAGTTTGACCTCTGTATTGCCCACAGTTGTGACTGTCCGCTTTGTTCTTTCAGCCTGATGGAAGACTACTTATTTTTTAGTCACCTGGGACGTTCTTTCTCCATACCACAGTGAATACACTCAGGAGCCATTTTCCCCTAACGCACCCAACATCTTGATAATGTCTGCTGTGATTCATGTGAGCCTGCCATTTCCTCCTGACTTCATTTTCCTTAGTAGACAGAAGTGCAGATTTACCTGCTGTTTTTTTTTTCCTATTGCTCCAATCATATGGAGCCAGGTAATCCTCATATCCTGTTCTGTCTTTCATGGTATGAATATTCCATTCAGCATTATTAAGACCAACTTATTTTGCCCTTCTTTTATCAAGGAGGCCCTTCAATTCCTGCCTAAATTCCCTCTTTTCCTCACCATTGTAGCCATGCTGTGGAGCATAGGCTTAACTCGTAAAGACTACTCCAGCTTTACATTTGAGTCCGATTATCATGATGAGTCAGTCACGGATTCTGATGACATTTCTCATTGTCTTAAGAAGACTGCTTTACCATGATTGCCACGCTTGTTTTAGCCTGTCCTTACTTCCAAATTGCACCCTATCAGTAAACCTATATTCAGTATAGCAATCCTTTTGGCAGGTTTTGCTCAATAGATCTGTCTGTCAAGTATTTTACTGACCCAGGGCTATTAGGCTTTAGACCACGCATGCTGTGACTTATAATGGCGCATAGACCCTTCCCATTATTAGCATGGATCCCTGGTTTAGGTTGGAGTAGGCTTAGTCCTTGACCTAAGTTCCTGTAGTTCCTTTTGATGACAGTTGTCAGTCACCAAACTGCCATATTTTTTATAGATTTTTTAAATTAGATGCTCCGTGTCCTTCTTTTTCCTTCTTTCTTAACTTTTTTATTTCAGAAAGTAGTAATTGATTTGACTATAAAGGAATTTGGTGAGGCAGTGGCTTAAGACTGCCAAATCACATGTTAGCTATGCAGCAGTTAGCAAGAAAAAATTGAATTTGCAAGGGCACAGTTGGAAACAACTGCTTATTGTACCCCATTGCATTGATTTTTTGGGGGGGCTCCTTCTCCGTTCTTGATGGTCTTGTGTGTCTCTGAATACCTTGTGGATTCCTCTCTTTTCCTCTGACAGAGAAACGTTCAGCACATTCATTTATTTATTTATTTGCTTTGTTGACTGGGACAGTCCAACTGGGCAGAGCCCATATTTTAGTGGAGGCCCATGCAAAAAAGCTGCATCACAGTATATTTATTAACAGGTGAATTCCAGTCAGTTCCCAGAAAAACGAGTTACATTTCTCATGAAGAAAACAAACATGATTATACGACAGTTATATGCAGTAAAAGTACTGAGAGTTTGGTAACTGGAGTGGTACTATCATTTATGGCGAATCAGAACTTAACTCCTTGTGCATGACAAGTAGGCATTCACTGGGAGATGTGCAGTGGGAATGATAACGGACTGCTGCCCACTTTCCACAAGCAGCATAACCCAGTATATGTGCTCACCTGCATGAAACAGGTGCTTCTGCAGATTTCTTCAGTCTCTTTAGAGGATATTGGTATACATGTGTGCTAGCAGGCATGTATGCTTCATATGTTTAGTGTAGAGTATTCAGACTTAAGGGCCATCGGGGAACACTGACTCCTTAATATAGATATCAGACTTAATCTCACATCCACGTCCAAGTTTTCCTAAAATTAATTGATGTTCCCCAGTAATTGTGTTTGTCTTGGTATTTTGCTCCAGATCCTAAGAGTTATACGAGTGATAAAATTATTTGTTAGACATATTGTTGAGATTAACACAAAAGCTGACATCCTTTATATTTGGGTCTATATTAAATCAGTGAACGCTGATTTATCCGATCCCATGTAAGTGAAAGCTTACAATCCAAGGGGAAAAATTCGCTGTTCCACAAAAGAAAAAAAAAAAGCTTTAAAACAGTACATGTACTAGTGACAGAAGTTGTCAATCAAGCTAGACCACCTAACCTATAGGAAATGCTTAGAAAATGGCAAAGTTAAAAAAACAAAAACAAAAAAGTGTCCCCTCATAATCCAGAAAAGAGTTCGAGGGATGGCACAAAAAATACAATCACACGTTAAGGGAGAACACAAGATAATATAAACAGACTTTGATAAAACACCATTATTTGCCTTTACTACAGAAAATGTGCGACAGTTTGTCCTTTTTCTGTCAGCTTTTTCAGTTTGTACTTGATATATTCAAAACTTGTCCCTGGTATAAAACATTTATGTCTGACGATTTTGGTTATATCCTTGATTCTTGAGAAAAAAGGTTGAGAGCTATTGTCCCCCACCCCCACCCCCATCTCAACACACACATAGTAAAAGAAAAATAAAATGGAAGATTAAAAGAATACTTTTAAACGCACACACCTACTACCAGGTAAACATTTACCTCGCTGCAAGCAGAAAAGTAAAGCACTCCACCACAAAATAAAACAAAAAGGCAGAAAACCAAATACACTGCTTGCTCTTACTATCAGATAAACAATTATGTCTGTGCAAACAGAAAAAAGTGAAGAACTCTGCTAAGAAAATAACACTGCTTGCACTTACTGCCAAGTAAACATTTGCCTCAGTGCAAGCAAAAGCAGAAAAATAAAGAGCTTTTTCACAAAGTAAAGCAAAAGGCGGAAAGCTAAATAACACTACTGACACCTGCTGTCTTGCCAGACAATTATACAATTACTTCAGTATAAGTTGAAGCAGAAAAGTGAACTACCACAGGGTGCCAGAGCCACTAACTGAACTTGGGTTGTCTAGTTCATAGTCAAGGATGTGTCTGTCACACCAGGAGAGCTGTTGGTAATCCATTTCATTTGAACTGTATCCATGGTGTCAGCCATCTTGATGAATCTACATTTGGTACTTTCTGTAGAGAGAGAGATGGAAGTCAGGCTAGATGTGCAGCGTTAGAAGATGGTCGCCAGATAATAAGGCTCTGCTTTACAGTACTTACCAGCAGTCAGAGGTGTTAATAAGATGGAAGAGGGAGAAATGTTACGTGAAATACTTTGAGAAGACAAAGTCAGGAGAGTTGCAGGTAAATAAAGCAGTCATGCATGGCAAATGGGAAACGCCACCTACCAGTGCAGAGTTCTTTCGGCAAACCAGCTGCACACCTGGCTAATTGTGGTATGATGACCCATTTGATTACAAAAGCCATAGCATAAAGCAGTCAAAAAAATGAAAGACAATATCCAAAATAAAGAAAGAAAACCACAAGGAACTTGATGATTGGTGTGTGAGAGGGCATAATGTACATAAAGAGTCATTGTATATGCTAAGAGTAGATTGGGTAGATATTTGCCAAGACAGGAGGATGGGAGGCAATGTAACTGTAGGAGAATTATGTTAACTTTAGTTTTTGCTGCCTTGGAATGGTGTGTTGGGTTGTGTAATTGTGAAGACCAAAAAGTTAATACAACCACGCTGTGGCAGTTTTGATGTTGCTTTTGTGGTTAGTATTTAATCGCACAGAATTTATTCATTGGATATTGATTGCTGGGAGGTAGATGGTCTTCCTTCTGGCTGCTTTACATTTTGATATAGGACACTGCTATAGGTACACATTAGGGATGGGTACTTTAACATTACTGTCTCACTGAGTAAAAGTGAAGACTGCTGTCTCAACCAGACTGCAGTTTGATTTTATGCAGGGAACTGGAAGAATTTCAAGTACTCTTTGCATATTAAGTCCCTAATTGCAGGGAACATCTTCCTTTTATCTTTTGTTAAAGATTAGCCTAAAATCTCCAGAAGGTGTATTTTGTAATGATCCTCATAAGGTGCATTTCTATGTCATTAACACTGGATTGTGGTAATTGTACTAAATGATTATACTTAGCATTTGTAGTTTTATATAAGTAAAGTATGTAAATGATTAGCTGGGCTGCCTAATATGTAACACATAGTGGTCCATTGAAAACCACACTATTATGGCCTAAGTCATAAGGAAGTACTTGTAAGATATTTGGTGTTACATAGAGGAGTCACATAAAGAGTTGACAATAGATTTAGCATAGTTCATAACTCCTGCTGGCAAGTGAATCGTAAGATGTGCCCTTGGTTTATATGAAATACTGCGAGGTGCACGTTTTCAGCATATTTTGAATAAATAAGATTGAGGCCCAAAGGCTACTGCAATAGTTCAACATAAAAAATAGGATCATATTGCAGTTGTTGGGTTCATTTACATGTAATTGATTGCGTCCATCTTAAATGATATTCATGTTTATCAAAGTTTTTTGATAGTATGAAGGAGTGAACCATTATGATACTGAAAAGGTTCATTGCTATTCACACAGTTGTGTTTATGAGAGTATTCTAATTAATTGCTGAAGACCAAAACATAGGTTGATGTTCATTGTGTTTCACTGTTGCAGTCATTACACTTGGGTTATCCTGCTGGCAGGTGACCCGCAGTCGGCCCGAGTTCCAAAGTCTTGGTCCGGCATCGGTTGTTGTCGCCTCTTCCCTGACGTCAGTGCACCAGGGGTATAAAATTTGCAACCAACGCCATTTTCTTCTGTCTTTCTTGCCGCGCGGTGCCCGAAGCAAAAGCAGTTCGCAAGTGCCGGTCGGCCGACTTCTTGAGATTTTCAAAATTGAATTTCAGAACCGAAGTCTTCAGTAAAGCTAAGTACCCCGTTGGGGAAACTTTTTCTTGCTCCAGACCGATGTCAGTAAAAGTTAATAATTGTATTTCTTGTGGAAAGCAAATACCTCATAAGGATTTTCACTCTTACTGTATTCCTTGCCTAGGCCCTGACCACGACGTTACTAGTTGTCAGTTTGTGCTAGATTCAATAAACGCACTATTAAACGTCGGTTTGATTTTGCTTTACATTATTTTGGACGAAGATTTAATTATATAATGCCGTCGGAACAACCGACGACCGGAATGTATAAAAAAGACAAAGAAAAAGACAGGCATCCGAGGTCCAAAACCGACGACGAAGTCTCTTCTAGGCCAGTCGCCAGTTTGCCGGTTCTCAGTGAGGTGCTTTCGCAGCCCCTGACACCCGCTATCTCAGAACCACAGGCCCAAACCGACAGCCACGTGGAGACACCAAGGCATTTGGAAACTCAAGGTATTGGGCCTACCGAAACTATACCCTCAGATGGGTCCGGAGCTGCTGAGCAGGCACCGGCTTCTGAGGGTGTTTTCAGACCTTCACAGCTTACAATTAAAGCTACTACAGCAAAGGCAAAGTCAAAAACACCATTAAAGACAAGGAAACAAGTGCAGCATTCTCCAGAACAGTCATCCATGCCAAAGAAACAGATGCTTAAAATGGCCGAAGACCTTATTATTTTAATCAGGGGCTCCCATCCCCCTTCTGACAAAAGGCCTAGGCAAGACACTGACTATGATTCCTCTGATCAGGTTTCCATTTCCTCTGATTCTTCTTCTGATCAGGGCTATTTTCTCCCTCCCTATGAGGACTCTGATGCTGAAGAGTCCATTCCTTCAGCCTCACCGCCTGAGGATTATTCTTTTGGGGAAACCCTGCACACCGTGAGGGAGCATTTCCATTGGGAGAGCCAGGATTACTCAGAATCCAAGAAAAGGCTCAGAGATTTCCTTTTATTGCCTCAACACAGGCCCCTGGCTATCCCCCCTGTGCTTGATGTTGTGGATGATGTATTTTCTGAATCCAGTCTGTCTCCAGATTCTTTACCCCCTGCTCCAGTAAAGCCAGATAGGTACTACAGGGTCCCTGACTCTCATAAATTTCTTTATAAAAACACCACTGCAGACCCAGAAACAATTTCTCAGGGTCCTAAAGGGATTAAAGCTTCCACTGCCAAAAATCCTGTCCCCTCAGATAGGGATTCCAGAGCTCTGGACAGATGGTGGGAAAAAAGTGTACACTTCTGCTACTTTAGCTGTAAGAGCTTTAAACTGTCAGTTTCACATGCTTAAATATCAGCAGTATCTCATGTCATTGTTAAAGCAGAAAATGGTTACAAATATAGAAAGTCCTGACAGTAAAGAAATGCAGGATTTATTGCATGCAGTTGAACAAGTGGGAAAGCATACTCTGCAATGTGGTTTTTATTCATTAGAGGCTTCTTGTAGAGCCGCAGTTACAGGCTCAGTAATTCAAAGACATGCTTGGTTGAAAGAACAAAGTTTACCTGACCATGTTAAAGTAAAATTATTGGATGCTCCACTACAGCATGATACTTTGTTTGGTGTTAAGGCAGAAGAGGTGTTAAAGAAAATGGAGGATAAAGCAAAGTCAATGCAAACGATGAAAGATTTCTTACAGGTTCAACCACCTAGATTTAGCAGAAACTGGCCTTCAAAAAATTGGTCCTTTCCAGTGTCAGACAGGCCACAAAGAGGCAGATACAGACAACCAAGAGGCAAATCTCAACCCCAAGGCTCCTACAGACCTAAACAATGGGGTGCTTCAGTCCCCAAAGGAGGAGAAGACAAATCACAACCTTATAGGAGACAGTCACATTGACTTCCCTCTGCAAATGCCAAGCTCTTACCAGTTGACAGCACCCGCAGGGGGAAAGCTAGCACTTTTCTCAAACAATTGACACATGATCACTCAAGACCAATGGGTGCTGAATATAGTTTCTCAGGGGTACAGGTTCCACTTCCACACACTTCCAAAACCAAAAGGTATGCCAAACCCGCCACAAAACCAATGGGCAGAGGCACAAAAACAGATTGCTGCTCTTATGGATGTGGGAGCTATTCAAAAAGTTCCACAAGAAGAACAGGGACAAGGATTTTACTCAAGACTTTTCTTAGTACCCAGAAAAGACAAAGTCTGGAGACCAATACTGGACCTGTCAATCCTGAATACCTTCCTGGATGTTCCAAAATTCAAAATGTTAACACTTCAACAACTTCTGCCCATGCTGGGCAAGGAAGATTGGCTAGTTACTTTGGATCTCAAGGAGGCATACCTGCACGTCCCAATCAGACAATCGTGCACAAGATACCTCAGATTTATAGCAGGCTCAATGCATTACCAATTATCTGCGCTGCCCTTTGGCTTATCTACTGCCCCCAGGGTCTTCACAAAATGCCTGGCACCAGTAATTGCATTTTGCAGACAAAAAGGAATTCAAATATATCCCTACTTGGACAACTGCCTTATTCAAGCAGAGAGCAAGGACATTCTTCTAAAGCACTTGGCATTTGTAAAAAGATTGCTAATTTGCCTAGGGTACACAGTAAACGAAAAGAAATCAAAACTAGTGCCCTCTCAAGAGATAATATTCCTGGGTGCAAGCTTAAATACAACTGCCCAGATGACTTATCTCACGCCAGACAAACAAAGGCAACTGACTCATTACTTTCAAATGATGGCAACAAAGACCCAGCTCCCTGCAAGAAAAATTCTGCAGGTCCTGGGTTTCATGGCATCCTGCATTCTACTAATTCCATATGCAAAACTGCATATGAGGAAACTACAATGGTATCTAAAAAGTGTTTGGACTCAGCATTGTCACAGCCTAGAAACAATCGTAACCCTGATTCCCTGCCTACAACAGGAGTTTCGATGGTAGTCCCAGGCCTGTCACTGCAACAAGGGACAGCCTTTCACCTTACCTACAGCCAGGCAGACAATAACAACAGATGCATCGTATTATGCCTGGGGAGCACATATGGCAGGAAAATGTATTCAGGGCACGTGGCCCAAGGAGCAAATGCATCTTCACATCAATCAAAAAGAGATGCTAGCTGTACAAAATGCCCTGACAGCCTTCAAGGACCGAATACATCGAGGACAACTACTAATAAAGATGGACAATACTACAGTAATGTGGTACATAAACAAGCAAGGGGGCACTCATTCCTACCCCCTATGCAGACAAGCCATGACTTTGTGGAACACAGCAATGACCTACCAGGTACATCTGCAAGCACAATTCCTGCCAGGAACAAAAAATACATTGGCAGACGAACTAAGCAGAAATCTCATGGATCCTCACGAATGGAAGCTAAATCCACAAGTGTTCAACATGATAACAAGGAAATGGGGACGCCCAGACATAGATCTTTTTGCCTCCCCTCACAATTGCCAAATACAGAAATTTTGCACAAGGACTTATCACTCTCAAGCATGCAAAGTGGATGCTCTATCATTCAGCTGGAAAAACCTGACAGTCTATGCCTTCCCTCCGATGCCTCTTCTCACCAAGGTGCTTCTAGAAGTCAGACAAGAAAGGCCAAAAATGATACTGATTGCACCAGACTGGCCACGCCAGCACTGGTACCCAATCCCAAAAACTTTGTCTCAAGGCCCACCTTGGCCTCTACCTCAAATACCTCATCTTCTGACACAGCAAAACAATCAGATTTTGCACAGTCAACTCAGAACCTTAAACCTGGCAGCATAGCAGATAATGTAGCCACTCAGACTGCACCTCTCTCTAAAGCTGTTATGGATGTAATTTTGGAAGCCAGGAGGCCCAGCACTAGGAAAACTTATGCAGAAAAATGGAAGAGATTCTGTGCTTGGAACCAGGCACATGGGCTCGACCCACTGGTACCTAACATACCTCAGATTTTGCAATACCTGACTGAGATTTTGGACAAAGGCCTATCCTTTTCACCTATTAAAATCCATGCCTCTGCTATTTCAGCTCATTACAATATGGATCCTCCTATTTTTTCACATCCTCTACTGTGACAGTACCTCAGAGGGGCAAAGAATATAAGACCCCCTAGGAGAGCACCAGTACCTACTTGGGACCTCAATTTTGTTTTAGAAAAACTAACGCTGTCTCCATTTGGACCAGCCAGCACAGCTGATCTAAAATTCTTATCATGGAAAACTGCTCTGCTCCTAGCAGTAACTTCAGCAAGAAGAGTCTCAGAGTTACAGGCATTGATAGCTGTGGAACCTTTCCTCATTTTTCATCAGGACAGGGTGTCTCTTAGGACAAACCCAACATTCATGCCAAAAGTGGTCTCCAATGTGGCCTTAAACCAAACCATTCATTTACCTACTTTCTACCCAAATCTCCAAAATAAAGGGGAAAGACTTCTGCACGCTTTGGATATACACAGGCAGCTACGATTTTACTTGGACAAAACAAAAGCTTTCAGAAAAACTGAGCAACTGTTTGTAGCTTATGCTGCAGGATCACAAGGAAAGCCTATTACAAAGCAGACACTCTCCAAATGGATAGGACACTGCATCCGCTTCTGTTATGCACAACATGGCAAATCTGTGCCTAAGGGCATTAGGCCTCATTCTACCAGAGCAGCAGCCACTTCAGCAGCTTTTCTGAGAGGGGTACCAACCAAAGACATATTAGAAGCTGCAACCTGGAGCTCAGTGCACACTTTTACCAAGCACTACCACCTACCTCTCTACTCCAAATCCAGAGCAGACTTTGCCACTGCAGATGTTCATCGTGCATACAGCTGCAGTCATCACACTAGGGTAATCCTGCCGTCAGGCGGGTCCTCGGTCGGCCGAATTCCAAAGTCTAGGTCCGGCGTCACTTCTTCCCTGATGTCAGTGCGGCAGGGGTATAAAAGAGGCAGCTGGCGCCATTTTCTTCAGTCTTTCTTGCCGCGCGGTGCCCGAAGCAGAAGCAGTTGGTGGTCGGCCAGCTCCTGAGATTTTCGAACAGTATTTCAGCGAAGTCTTCTTTAAAGCTAAGTACCCGTTGAAACTTTTCTTGCCTCAGACCGATGTCAGACAAAGTTAATAATTGCATTTCTTGTGGGAAGCAAATACCGCATAAGGATTTTCACTCTTACTGTATACCTTGCTTAGGGCCAGACCACGACGTCTCGGCCTGCCGTTTTTGTGCTAGGTTTAACAAGCGCACTATTAAGCGCCGGGCGGAGTTCGCCCTTCATTATTTTGGCAAAAAATTTAATTATATCATGTCGTCGGATACTCCGACGCCAGTTTTAGGCAAAAGACGCAAGGATAAGGATAGACATCCGAGGCCTGCACCGAGTACTGACATCTCGCTTAGGCCTACTACCGGTTCTCCAGTTCTCAGCGAGGCGCCTACGCAGCCCCTGACTACCGATGAAACTATTTTACCGGCGACTTCAGTACCCGAGGCCGCAGGATCCTCGGTTTCCATTCCCACTACAGATACCGACGCCACTCTTGGCAGGGAAACCGAAATTTTAGTGAGGCCTGCCATTTCTGAATGTGTTTTCAGGCCTACCACCTCCTCTATTAAATCTTTCACTAAGTCTAAAGCTGCATTGAAAATTAAAAAACAAGGTCCTCACACCCCCTCTCAAGGCCCCATGCCTAAAAAACAGATGCTTAAAATGGCTGAGGACTTGATTACTCTCATCAGGGGTTCTCAACCCCCCTCAGACAAAAGACCCAGGTTGGAGGAAGACTACCCTTCTTCAGACCAGGCTTCTATTACTTCATTCTGAGGACCAGGATTACACCTATTCCCCATTTGAAGACTCTGATGCTGAGGAGTCTATTCCCTCGGTCTCCCCCCCTGAGGACTACTCTTTTGGGGAAACCCTGCATACATTGAGAGAGCACTTCCACTGGGAAGGCCAAGATTACTCAGATTCCAAGAAAAGGCTCAGGGAATTTCTTCTACTTCCCCAGCATAGGCCCCTGGCTATTCCTCCTGTTTTAGATATTTTGGATGATGTGTACGCAGAAGCCAGTCTTAATCCAGACTCATTACCTCCAGCCCCTGTTAAACCAGACAGGTATTACCGGGTTCCTGATTCTCACCAGTTCCTTTATAAAAGCCATACTGCTGACCCAGAAACAATTTCACAGGGTCCCAAGGGGATGAAGGCCTCTGCTGCTAAAAACCCTTTGCCTTCAGAGAGAGATTCTAGAGCATTAGATAGGTGGGGGGAAAAAGGTGTATACATCAGCCACTTTAACCATGAGGGCATTAAACTGTCAATTTCATATGTTAAAATACCAACAGTTCATGCTATCTCAGCTGAAAGGCAAAATGACACAAACAGAACAACCAGACTTGAAAGAGTTGCAGGATTTGTTGCATGGAGCAGAACAAGTGGGGAAACATACCTTGCAGTGTGGTTTTGATGCTTTAGAGGCCTCATGCAGAGCTGCTGTCACGGGGTCTGTCATACGTAGACATGCTTGGCTCAAAGAGCAAACCTTACCAGATCATGTCAAAGCAAAGTTATTAGATGCACCACTACAAAAAGATGTATTGTTTGGTGTTAAAGCTGAGGAGGTACTAAAGAAAATGGAGGAAAAAGCTAAATCTATGCAAACAGTTAAAGATTTCTTGCAGGTGCAGCCTCCACGCTTCAGCAGAAACTGGCCTTCAAAAAATTGGTCCTTTCCAGCCATGGACAGACCCTAAAGGGGCAGATACAGATGCCCAAGGGGTAGAGGACAACCTCAAGGATCTTACAGAGCTAGACAGTGGCAAACACCAGCCCCCAGAGGTGGAGAAGATAGACCACAGTCATTTAGAAAACAGATGCAATGACTTTCCCCTATGCCTGCCAAACAAAGATATAATGGCAGCACCTTTGGGTGGAAAACTGGCCATATTTTCAAAAAACTGGCACATTGTTACACAGGACAAATGGATTCTGGATATTATAGACAGAGGCTACAGGTTCCACTTTCACACCCTTCCAAAAATGAGAGACATGCCAAACCTGCCACAAAATCAATGGGCAGAGGCACAAAGGCAAATTTCTGCTCTCATGGATATGAAAGCAATTCAAGAGGTACCTGCAAAAGAACAAGGTCAAGGTTTTTATTCAAGACTATTTCTGGTACCAAGGAAGGACAAAGATTGGAGACCCATCTTAGACCTATCTATTCTAAACACATATCTAGAGGTACCAAAATTCAAGATGCTCACATTACAGCAGCTTCTTCCCATGCTGGGCAAGGAGTCTTGGCTGGTAACGTTGGACCTCAAGGAGGCATACCTGCATGTCCCTATCAGACAAGATTGCAGAAGATACCTCAGATTTCTTGCCGGTTCAACCCATTACCAATTCTCTGCATTGCCCTTTGGCTTATCTACTGCGCCCAGAGTGTTTACAAAATGCCTGGCATCAGTAATTGCCTTCTGCAGACAACGAGGAATCCAAATCCACCCATATCTGGATGACTGCCTGATCCAAGCAGACAGAAAGGACCTTCTATTGCAACATCTGGCGTTTGTAATAAAACTGTTAAACTGCCTGGGGTACACAGTGAACAAAAAGAAATCAAAGCTAATACCTTCTCACCAGATAATTTTCCTGGGTGCCAGCTTAAATACAACAACCCAGATGGCCTACCTCACACCAGACAAATAAGGGCAACTGTCTCAATACTACAACAAAATGGCAACTTTAACCAGGCTAACTGCAAGGAAAATCCTGCAGGCCCTGGGGTTCATGGCATCTTGCATCCTACTAATACCATTTGCAAAGCTGCATATGAGGAAACTACAATGGTACCTAAAAAACTTATGGTCTCAGCACAGCCGCAGCTCGGAAACAATTATACCACTCATTCCATGCCTTCAAAAGGAATTTTTGTGGTGGGCTCAAGCATGCCAAAGAAACACAGGTCTTCCTTTCTGTTTACCACAAGCAACTCAAATCATCACAACAGACGCATCAGACTACACCTGGGGAGCACACATGGCAGGTCAGTGTATTCAGGGAAAATGATCTCAAAAAGAGATGCACCTACACATCAACCAAAAGGAGATGCTAGCCGTGCAAAATGCTCTTATGACCTTCAAAGACCTACTGCATCCAGACCAGCTATTAATAAGGACAGACAACACCACAGTCATGTGGTACATAAACAAACAGGGGGGAACCCATTCATACCCTCTGTGCAGGCAAGCCATGACCCTGTGGAACACAGCACTGGAATTACAAATTCAACTACAGGCACAATTCCTGCCAGGGAAGGAAAACACACTGGCAGACAACTTAAGCAGAAATATGACAGACCCACACGAATGGAAGTTGCATCCTCAAGTCTTGTCAAAGATAACTCAGGCATGGGGACAGCCAGACATAGATCTATTTGCTACCCACTGGAATTACCAGTTGGAAAAATTCTGCTCAAGGACTTATCATCCACAGGCTTGGAAAGTGGACGCACTCTCTTTCAATTGGACAACATTGACAGTCTATGCCTTCCCGCCTCTACCTCTGCTGGCCAAAGTCCTATTAAAAACCAGAGCAGAGAGGCCACAAATGATTCTCATTGCTCCAGACTGGCCACGACAGCACTGGTATCCTCTCCTAAAGAGCCTGTCACACTCACCACCATGGATCCTTCCTCAAGTTCCTCTTCTCTTGTCCCAGCACAACTACAACACCTTCACAGCCAACTCAGAACTCTAAATCTAGCTACATGGAGAATACCTTAACTTTCCAACAAACTCTCCTCTCCAAGGAGGTACAGGATGTCATCTTGGAGGCCAGGAGACCCTCTACTTGAAAAATCTACTCTGTCAAATGGAAATGATTTTGTTACTGGAATTAAGCAAAGGGTCAGAATCCTTGGGTAATAAATATACCTCAGATTTTACAATACTTAACTGAGATGTTAAACAGTGGCCTCTCCTTCTCTTCCATCAAGATCCATGCTTCAGCCATTTCAGCACAATACAACACGGATCCTCCTTTATTCTCACATCCTCTATTAAGGCAGTTCCTCAGAGGGGCAAAAAATATAAAACCCCCACAGAAACCACCAGCTCCAGCTTGGGACCTCAACTTCGTATTGGAGAAGCTGACACTGCCTCCTTTTACGCCGGCTTCTTCAGCAGAGCTACAATACTTGTCATGGAAAACAGCCTTCCTTCTGGCTATTACCTCAGCATGCAGGGTTTCAGAGCTACAGGCCCTCATGGCTGTGCAACCTTTCATCATTTTCCATCAGAACAGGGTTTCCTTACGAACCAACCCTTCCTTCATGCCAAAGGTAGTATCCAGTGTGGCTTTGAATCAGACTATTCATTTGCCTACCTTTTATCCAAATTCACAGAACAAAGGATAGAGGCTACTACATTCCTTGGACATTCACAGGCAACTTCATTATTACTTGGACAGAACAAAGTCATTCAGAAAATCTGAGCAGCTCTTTGTGTCCTATGCTACAGGTGCTCAAGGAAAGGCCATTTCCAAACAGACTATTTCAAAATGGATAGCCCACTGCATACGCTTTTGTTATTCATTTAATGGAAAATCAGTGCCTGTATACATCAGATCCCACTCCACCAGGGCTACAGCTACCTCAGCAGCTTTCCTCAGGGGGGTCCCTACCAAGGACATTTTGGAAGCAGCTACATGGAGTTCAGTGCACACTTTCTCCAAACAATACCACCTTCCACTATACTCAAAATCTAGAGCGGGCTTTACCACAGCTGTCCTGCAGGGCATTCTAGCCCCTCCTAATTCCGCTTAGTACCAGCCACCCTTACTTAGCTTTGGGATTCTACCCAAGTGTGATGACTGCAGCTGTATGCACGGTGAACATAGTACAGTTTTGTACCTACCATAAATGTAGATGTTCGAGTGCGCATACAGCTACAGTCCAGGTTTCCCTCCCTCCATCCCCTCTTAGGACAGGGCTTATGACAAACACCTTTAACATACAACCTTTTTGGGGTATTCCTTTATGGTGTATTTGCTTGCATCTACTGTTTTGATTTACCTACTTATGTATGTTTACATGACATCATGTTTTGCCTTCCTTTCTGGGGGCACCTGACATCTGGGGCAAGAAAAACTGAAGAAAATGGCGTCGGCTGGCTCTTTTATACCCCTGCCGCACTGATGTCAGGGAAGAAGCGACGACAACCGACGCCGGACCTAGACATTGGAATTCGGCCGAACGAGGACCCGCCTGACGGCAGGATTACCCTAGTGTGATGACTGCAGCTGTATGCGCACTCGAACATCTACATTTATGGTAGGTACAAAACTGTACTTTCTGCAGGGCTTGTTAGTCTCGCCAAATGCAATCTAGACCCAGCCACCCAACCTCAGCTTTGGGATTCTACCCAAGTGTAATGACTGCAACAGTGAAACACAATGAACATAGTGCAGTTGTGTACCTACCATAAATGTAGATGTTCAAGTGTATTCACTGTTGCAGTCCAGGTTACCCACCCACCATCCCCCTCTTTGCTGGGACTATTCACCCACCCACCATCCCCCTCTTTGCTGGGACTATTCTGTACTTCTCAACTCTATACAACCTATGTGGTGTATTTGCTTGTAGATGAAGGAAATGTTTATAGTAATATATGTATGGTTGTCTGGCATATTTTTATCTTTTCAGCCTTCATATCTGGGGGCACATGACATCTGAGGCAAGAAAAACTGAAGAAAATGGCGTCGGTTCCAGCTTTTATACCCCTGGCGCACTGACGTCAGGGAAGAGGCGACAGCATCCGACGCCGGACCAAGACTTTGGAACTCTGGCTGACTGCGGGTCGCCTGCCAGCAGGATAACCCAAGTGCAATGCCTGCAACAGTGAATACACTCGAACATCTACATTTATGGTAGGTACACAACTGTACTTTAGATATAAGCCATAATGGCCTCTTGTTTTATTGGAAAGGTGTAATAAAAAATGTGAAGTTGTTCAATCTCGACATTCATTCTTCACTGATGGATTCGGAGCCGATCCATTGACTCCGACATGGCTGTTAGCAAAGCTCAAGGTTTTCCAGTAGCTCGAGACCAAGCCCCTTATCCCAAGATGCACTGCTGGAATTACCCCAGATCTAGTTTGCCGTGGCACAGATCTCAGTGGTTCCAGTTCGCTCGAGCCTTTTTCGATATAAAAATCACTTTTTGCAAGTTATTTCATTACTTTTTTTCTATTTTTAACTAGATTTGTTTTATATTAGCTCCTGTAGTTGTCTCTTTTAGACTTATTCCCTTGGTGCTTGATTATTTAGTATAGTTGTAGTGGCCTTGTGTTGGGCCTAGTTATTCAGAGCGTGTGTGTGGTTTTCTATTACCATAGTTTTTGCATTGATAATATAGATAGTGTACAGTTATATATATATTACATAGTGCTGGTCCTTTTTTTCTCCGGGTCATTGTTAGAGTGTGTTTGATATTTAGACGTGTTATCTTGAGCCTAAGGGTAGTTGTGACATAACTTTTAGGCTGTGTGGTTTGTGATATAACCTTTAGGCTGTATTAGTCTGTGTAATTGTTTGAGTTAAGCCTAAAGTTCTTTATTAATATGTCTGAGGAAAAAGACAAGCACCCAAAGTTTGGATTCAAAAAATGTCCAGACTGCGGGCAAAAGATGTCTCTTTACTGATTGGCACGTTTAGTGCATGTATTGTTTAGGTGCAGTGCATTTGCAGGAGTCCTGCAGCATTTGCCATTCCTTTTCTTCAAGGGTTCTTTTAGAGAAGAAAAGGAAGCTTGTGGATCGAGATTTGCTGAAGCATCCTTTTGCTGAAGCTTTGTTGACCAGGATGGGGCCAGCAAGTCCTCCAAATCTTCAAAATCCTCAGCAGACACCAAGGCATGTAAAGACTCGAAAAAGTCAAAGAAAGTGGAGGATTCCGGGACTTTGGCTCCACAGCCCTCGGAGCCAAGTGCCTCTTCATTTCGGAGCCAGCCCACAGTTTTAGAGCCGGTCTCTGAAAGACCTGTATCTACACTCCTTCAATCTGCACCTTCGGCGTACTCCTTTAGGTCTTCTGTCAGCCTCTCGGATTTGGATATGGACCGATTGGTGCAGAAGCTCTTACGGGCACCAGGCCTTGCTAAATTGTTGTCGGCTCTGACCCCAGCATCGGAACCGAAAGACCACCATCCCGGATTTAACTGCTCCTCCTCCGAGCTGTACCGGATCTTCGGAGCCGGAGAGGGCCGACCTGCTGATCATGGAGCCTTTGGAGCCGAGACCTACTCTGGTGTCATCGGTTCCATCTACTCTGACATCCTCGGCGCCGACCTGGGACTCTAGGGGCCGACACTCTCCTGTCGGGTCCAGGGAGGATAGTCGCACCGACTTGTCGGTGCTGACTCTTCCTCTCGGGGCCTCAGCTTGGATGAGCTTGGCTCCTACCTCTGGCTCGCAGCCCAAGGCCTCGGTGCGGGAGGGGCTGGCGGTTCCTTCTGGTCTGACTACTCCCCATCGGAGCTGTGATGCTTTTGAAGCCATGAGGAGAGCCTTGTCCCCAAGACATCCTCGACACCAGGTCTGGCCTCTTCTTCCCCCCAATGCTCTTGTGTCCGCTTCTGCCTCCATCGTCCAGGCCAAGTGTAGAGACTAGCCCCACAGGGCACCCCTTGCTCTTCTGAGACCTCCCCAAAGGCTCCCACTGAGGAGGTCCCCAGGAAGAGATTGTATAAGAGGAGATACCTGGACATCTGACACTGACTTGGATGAATCAGAAGGGTCCCCACGATCCCCCTCTGAGGATATCTCCTTTGCGGAGATACTCGAGATCCTTAGGCAGAAGGGTGATTGGCAGTCCAAAAGCCCTACTGAGGATGAGTCAGTTCTTCTGAAGGCTTTCGGGTCTCAACCTTCCACCTCTTGGGTGTCTCCACCCTTTGATGAGCTCATGCAGCTGGTCTCGGAGGGCGTGGGAGTCATCGGAGTCCATAGAACCTGTCCCTTGGAGTCCTAACATTCATTTCTGCCCCCGTAGATAAAGGCTTTTTGTCCAAGGGAGTCCCTGTTGATGCCATGGTGGTGGCGGTGACCACCAAGAAGTAAATGTCTGAGACTTCCTCATCGATCCTTCCTCCTAACAAAGTGTCCAGGATCCTTCCTCCTAACAAAGTGTCCAGGATCATGGATTGATATGGGAAATACATGTTTAGTTCAGTGACTTTTACACTTCGATCCCTGAACTATTTGACCCACTTCACCAGACTGCAAAGAGATCTCCTTAAGGAGTTGGGAGATGCTCTTCATGGTACTGTAGTACAGGGGCATCCGACAAAGGTGCCCCCCAGCTTGCTACCCTAAATTCCATCGTGAACTCATCCATGCGTGTCATATCATATGCAGTCAATGGGACGAGTAGTGCAATGGGTACAGAATTTGCTCTAAGAAGACATTCCTGGATGCGCTTGTGTTCCTTCGTGGATCCCTTTAAGTCTTCATTTGTTAACACCCCTTTTGATGGCTCATCTCTCTTTGGGCCCAAAGTGAAAGAAACTCTCACCAGGTGTGAGCAGGAAGGAAGGACTCTGTCTGCTGTTGGAGTCTGTTTTTCCACCCCTACTCGGCCTTACCCCAAAGGCCAACGGGGAGGGAAAATGTGGTTCCGAAAAGCCCAAGGAGCCTTTCAGGGCACACGTGGTCAACCCCCTCTAGGCGCAGAGGAGGGGGTAACAATGGAAGATGCCGTCGTCATGGCAGAGGGGGTCCTCAACACCAGGGTGACAGTGATCACTTCTCTGGTCAACCCTATCAGCGCTCCTGAAGGGAGACCCGACTGTTCTGCTCTGGAGGCAGTTGGGGGTCACTTATCTTTGTACCCAGATACCTGGCAAAATATAACAAATGACAGCTGTGTACAAAGTATTATTTCCAGAGGGTATTTCATACCATTCTTCACCCCACCCATGCCCCGAAGGAGAATCCCGGACGTTCCATCCAGTTACAGGGAACAAGCAACTATAAAGGTCCACAAGTTGCTAGAAAAAAGAGTCATCCAGCCAGTCCCAGCAGACCAAATAGGATCTGGAACTTACTCAAGATTCTTTTTTTTTGTTCCAAAGAAAGCAGGGGACTGGAGACCTATTTTGGACCTCAGCAGCCTCAACCAATTTGTAAAGAAAGAGAAGTTCCGGATGGTCACGCTACAGTCTATACTTCCCCTTTTAGGGAGAGACAATTGGATGTGCTCGATAGATCTCAAGGATGTGTACTACCACATAAAAATGGCCAGGCCATCCAGAGATCATCTGCATTCCGGCTGTGAGCCAATCATTATCAATTTCGAGCCCTGCCTTTTGGTCTCATTACAGCCCTCAGAGTGTTCACCAAATGCATGGCAGTGGTCACGGCTCATCTGAGGCGTCTAGGATTTCAGGTGTTTCCGTACCTAGACAATTGGCTCCTTACCTCCACCACCAGGCATCAACTGATTCAGGCAAGGGAATACACTATGATACTCTGCCATCACTTAGGCATTACAGTCAACTCAGAAAAATCTGCCTTGTCGCCATCGCAGCATATCATCTTTATAGGGGCAGAGTTAGACACTTCAACCACCACTCTACGACTACCAATCAAGAAGGTCTTTCTTCTTCGCCAGCATGTCAGTTCATTAGTGTCGAAGGACAGAGCACCAGCTGCTGAAGTCTTAAAAGTATTAGGTTTGACGGCTGCAGCAATCTTGGCCATACCATTAGCAAGGATGCATATGCGGATTCTTCAGTGGTTGCTGTTCACCCAATGGTCCTATCAGGAACTTCCAATGAGTCATATGATTTTAATTACAAACTCTTGCAAAAGAGATCTCCAGCGGTGATTGACCTCTCTTCATGTAACCATAGGACGCCCCTTTGTACTACCCCCTCCAGTAGCCACTGTGACCATGGATGCTTCCCTGATAGGGTGGGGGGTGGAGGGTGGGTCATTTTCAGGGAAAGACTGCCCAAGGCACATGAACGGATCAAGAATCACACCTGCATATCAGTGTTCTGGAGATGAGAGCAGTACTTCTGGTGCTGCAGTATTTTCAGGACTCTCTTCCTCTAGGGACGATTGCAGTTCAGACAGACAACATGTCGGTAGTCTGGTACTTGCTACAGTTCGGGTCCAGTTGGCTGCTATATCTAACTTTCATCTCGGAGTGGACGAGCTAAACATAATGTCCCACAAGTTGTCCAGGGCCTTTTTCAAAGGGACCTTCCACATGAGGCCTCCAGTGAAAACTCCTTATTCCCCTTGGAACCTAAACTTTATGCTATCTCGCATGATTCTTCCACCGTTTGAACCAGCATCATCTTGTGATCTCAAATTTTTGTCACGGAAAACCATTTTTCTGGTGGCTATTACTTCTGCCCACAGAGTGTCAGAACTTCAAGTCTTATCTATCAGCCCTCCTTATTTGATTTTTCATGCTAATAGAGTATCTCTTAGGACAAACCTCTCCTTTTTGCCCAAAGTTTGTTTGGAATCTAATATCAACCAAGTCACTGAGTTGCCAGTCTTCTTCCCTAACCATTCTAATAACCTTGAGTACATGCTGAACTTGATGTTCACAGACAGCTCAGAAATTATTTGGACAGAACAAAAGATGTCAGAAGATCAGACCAGCTCTTTGTGTCATTCTCTGAAGCCAGAAAAGGTAGACCAGTGGCTAAAACAATGCTTTCAAAATGGTTTTATTACCTTTGTTTATTCAGCTGCTAAGATGCCCTTACTACGTAAGATTAAAGCTCATTCTACCAGGGCAGTCTCTACATCATCTGCATTTCAAGCCAGATTGCCCCTTGATAACATTTGTGCTGCAGCCACTTGGTCTAAACCTCATACCTTTATCACTCATTACAAAGTTGATAAGGCCTCCAGGGACAGGGCTTCCTTTGGGTCTACGGTTTTGAAGAATGTACTCCCGTGAGCCACCCAAGATTGAGGGTGCTAGTGATGCTACCCATCAGTGAGGAATGAACGGCGAGATTGAACAACTTCACATTAAGAAGTTAGGTACTCACCATAACGTTCCATGTGAGTTGTTCCATCTCTCCTTCATTCTTACGTCCCTCTCTCCATTCCCCACCTGGCTGATAGTTGACCTAGAGGCTGGTCTCATCCTGGTTATTCAATCCTTCTTCCTCTCTTGGGAGAGTAGTTCTCTTACAGGGATATGGTACACACAGCAAACAAGATCTGAGGTAATTCCAGCAGTGCATCATTGGATAAGGGGCTTGGTCTCGAGCTACTGGTAAACCTTGAGCTTTGCTAACAGCCGTGTTGGGGCCAATGGATTAGCTCCGAACCCATCAGTGAAGAATGAAGGCAAGATGGAACAACTCACATGGAACGTTATGGTGAGTACATAACTTCTTATTTGTGGATCCCCTTTGAATGTGTGTGTTTTGGTTCTTGTATGTGATCTAGTAAGCTTAGCATTTTCAAAGAGAAACTACAATGTAGCTTGAAGATCTCTGACACAGAAATGGTTTTATTAATGTTGTGGTTTTTATTAATGCTGTCTAAGCGAATGGTGTCAGTATGCCCTAGAGCTCCTGCACTTTTTTTGAGGTATGTGCCCAGAACGTTGGAAGGCCATTCAGAAAGCTTGACTGCTTGCTGCAATCAAATGATGTGATTGCATTTCTTCTTTTTGTATATAGTTCATAGGTGGTTACTAGGTTAATGGCCCTACAGCCTTTACAAGCCAAGCTGTGTAAAAAACCCATGTACTCTAATTGAACATAGTTAGATGGTCGTTGTTAGCAGAGCAGTTCTGTGATCAGCACTGACTACCCCTGTCCATGAAGGACATAGGTGCCACCCCCTGGGTGAATTTATGGTCACCCATCCAGTTGTTAAGGTTGCACTTAAATAGGGTTATTGAGGAGCTCTGCTTCACATGAAGTGGGAGCTTATTCCAGAGGAGTGGCAATCTCTGAGAGATATATCTGTCTCTCCAACATGTTTTGTTAATGTCACAGGCTAGGTTGAAATACCTGGAGCAAGTGGCTCTTGTCCCATTTGGTTTGCAGATGTGCAGCATTTCCATTAGGGCAGGGTCAGAGACTGCTCTGTAGGACAGACACAAGCTGCCTCTTAGCAGCCTGTATGATACAGACTACAGTGACAGTGCTTTCAGTCTTTGCATGTAAGTCATGTTTTGGAGGCCTTGGATTCTCTTGGTTAGAAACCTCTGTGGTCTCTCCAGTTGCTGCAAATGTCTGGTGAGATGTATACAGAAGAGAACATTGTACTCAATTAGTGATCTGATAAGGGTCGAGTACAGGGGAATTATAACCTCCTTAGTCTTGGATGCAATGCCCTTATTTATGAGATGTGCAATGTAGAAGGCTTTCCTTACCATTATGGAAACATGGTGATCGAAGTTTAGATTGCTGTCAACCTGTGTTCCCAAGTCTTGCACCACTGGGTTTGAACTTAGAGGGGTACTGTCTATATCATAATTAGCAGGGGCTCCTCCTTTGCCAAAGGAGATAATGAGGCTTTTTTTGCATTTAGTTTTAGTCCATGATTTTGGCACCAGTCATTTGTCTGTGTCTGCCCCTACTGTAATATGTTTACATTGTTGGGGGAGTCAATAATTGCAACCAGTTTGCAGTCATGTACAAACATGGTAAGCCATAGGCCATCTACTTTCACCTGGACCTCAGAGAAATAGATTCCAAACAATGGATGGCCCAGCATAGATCCTTGTGGTACCCCACTGGTAGCTGGTCTACTGGTGGAGATGGACTCCCCAACTTTGTCAGTGTGTGTTCTGTCAGTGAGCCAGTTGGCTACCCATCTAGTGATGTCTCGGTTAATCCCCAGCTGGGAGAGTTTCTTAGTGGTCCTTGAGTCTGGGGTTGTGTCAAAAGCCTTGGCTAAGTCAAGATAGGTGGTATGTACTGCTTTACCCTTACCCAGGACTTTGGTGACATTCTCAAATAAGTACACCAGCTGTAATAACAAGATTTACCTTTGACAAAACCAAACTGGGTTGGGTCAAGAGTCTGAAGGTTGCCTGTGTCCTTGTTGATGAGGTCCATGATGATTCTTTCCATGGCCTTGCAGATAAGGCTGGTTAGGCTTATGGGTCAGTTGATAGACCCCCCCCCCCCTTTGTGCAAGGGGATTACTGTTGCTGTTCTCCATTCTGCTGGAACAAAGCCAATGCTCAAGCTATGGTTAAAGAGAGTGCCAAGTGGTTATGCTAGTTCTTGTTTTAGATTGTTTAGTAAGCAATCTAGGATGTTATCTGGTCCCATAGAGGCCATGTTTTTGGCCTTGGAGACACTCCGTAGAGGACTGGTGTCAGAAATGCTTTTGGATATGGCTGGTGGGGACAGGAGAAGTGGAGTTATTGCCAAATCTGTCAGCTAGTAGATTGGCAATTTCCCCAGGTTTAGTGTGAGTTGTGCCATCTACTGTAAGTTTGGCACACAGCTGGGCATTCCCTTTTAGGTTTTGGACATAGCTAAAGCATGCGTTATAGTTGTCTTTAGCTAGGGATGCTAATTTAGTCTCATAACTATCCTTAGAGGGCTTTACAAGATATCTGCTTTGCTTGTTCAAGCTGTAGAGGGTATTCTTTCTCTGTTGAGTAAGTTCCCTCTTGTTCCTAGATATCAGTTTCTTTCTTTTGTTATATAACTTATTTATACTTACAGTCCACCAGGGTGACTTGTTTTTCGGGAGGACCTGGTTTTAGTCCTGTCAGGTACAGCTGAGTCAATATATTTGTTTAAGTGGCTATGGTAGGTATTTGTGTACTATTCTTCATGAGTTATTGCTGGCTGTGTTAGCAGGGGCTTTGAAACTTTTTCTTCCATCGCTTAGTAGGCTGTACTTTGCTTTGGAGAAATGTTTAATTTTTTTTTTGCTCCTGTGGGGGTGTCAAGTCTGGTCTTTACTTCAAATGAGACTGATTTGTGGTCAGACCTTACCAGGGAGGGCAATACACAGGGAGTAGTACAGTGTGAGCACTAGATCTAGGACATTTGAGCCCCCTGTAGAGATGCAGACTAACCATTCCAGGGCATTTGAATTAGCAAAATCCAGGAACCTCAGAGCGATCATGTTTGTGCCTGTGTAAGTTGCCCAGTTGATGAAAGGATAGTTGAAATCTCCCATGACTAAGGTGTTTGGCTGTATACTGAGCAACCCTAGCAAGTCTGTGTAGGTGGTGTGCTTCTTCTTCTTCGTGGTGGGGGACCTGTAGCTAGCGATGATGTGGTAGGGTATTTTGTCTATAGTTATTTGGACCTGGAATAGCTAAAGAGAATAGTACTGTTTTATCAGTCTGAAGGTGTATTTGGACTTAATGAAGATAGATACACCTCCACCTTTGGTTCTTTCATGCTTGTTCTGAGGTCTGAATATGTGAAAGGCATTGTAGCCTGTACGGCCAGGGTGCTTTCTGCAGCCTTGAACCAAGTCTCAGTGACTGCACAGACGTCAGCATCTTACAAGGTTAGGAGTGCTTCTAGGGAGTGTAGTTTACTTATTAGGCTCCTAGCATTAAGCAGCATGACCTTGAGTTTGTCTCTAGTGGATTTCTTTACGTTGGAAGTTTTGTTGTTTTGACATTGCCTAAAAACGTCACTAAGGAGGAGGCAAATGTCTTTGCCAGTATCCAAAAGCCTTGAGGAGACAGGTGAAGTCCATGTCTGGCAAAGCAGCGTGGTCTGTCAACTATGTCTTCCCAGGCTGTGAGATACTGGATCCCCCTGGAATGACAGCAGAAGCTATGCCAATTATTGACATTGTTTTTTGTCTGTATTGTGGCATCATCCTAGGTGAAGGTGGAATGCTGCTTACTTAGGGTTAGAGACGTACCTGCCTGGGAGAGATAATCTGAGAGTTCAGTCATGTCTTTGTTCATATAGTCCAAAGAAGTACTTCTCGCATCATTCACTCCAACATGTACAATAACAGTCATAATGGTAAATGTTGCTGAGTGACTTGAGTTCGTGCATGATTTGACAGATCCTAGTACGTGACAGGCAGCTGACCATGACCTTCTCCTTGTCCAACCTTGTGATGGGGCATCTGTGTGTCTCACTATTGAGTCGTCTTTGACTAAGACATTAGGTTTTGAGGTGTTTTGCCTTGGGGGTTTAATTGTTGAGACACTGTTATGTGTAGTGGTGGATTCTGTTCATGTACCAGTATGTATAGTTTATTTGCGCTTGGGAAGTCTGGTCTTTTGGTAGGCTGTTAGTGAGTACCTCTGCATATGTGGGTTTTTGTGTCTTGATCTTATCTTGTGTGAGTGGAGAGGTGTGTGTGCTGACAGTCTGTTTGATGTCTTGTTTATTGTTATGTGAGAGGACTGATTCTAGTTTCATGGTAGAGTTACATCTCTCATATATTGTATTTGTTTTAGGAGCAAGTGGTTGTCGGTATACTTGAGGCAGTTGCTACATTGCCTCAGGATGCTCATGTCAATCAGGCTGGCTGGAGAAATTTTAGGAAACTGGCTGTCCATAGTAGCAGGTAATTAAGTACTAATTTGTGAAAGGGCAAATTAGATCAGCTGTTGCTATGGGATTAATAAGGGAACTTATTCTGTAGAAGATCGGGGATAAAAAGTAGGGTGATGCTCTTCAGTGCTCAGCTGATTTGCCTGAATGCAGAGGTGCAAAGCTACATTGCCTGCAGAGCAGCAGGGAACCTGGGAGGGTTTCACTGACTGGTGTCTAAGGAAAAAATAGTTTATTGGCATTTGCATCTATACAAGGCACCACTAACCTCCATTGTTCAGTGTGCAGCTACAAGTAGATATGCGGGTTATATACAAGGGAAATTAAACAGTTTTAAAGTAGTCTGCTAACAGGAAAATCACACAGTGATCCTTCCTCCAGCAATCTCCAGCACAGACAAAACTACATCCACACACTTCTGCCACAAGGGTGCAGGGATCCCTTCTTAATGTAAGGGGTGGCTGGAAACTAAACATTATATCAGTGCAAAACAAGTACAGGTAATAAGCAGGCACAAACAGTAAAAACAGTCAAAAGGCACACTTTAATACAGTAAAACAGTAAAATACAGATGAAAAAGTGCAGATCAAACTAAAAATAAGCTTACTTTTTTGTTGTTCGCGTTGGATGGCTTGGATTCAAACAGAAACATTCTGGTTCTCTAGCAAAGGATGCCAAACACAGAGTAGTTCCAGTTAATTGAGCAGCTGTGATGTGTTAAATGTTCTAAGGCTGGGATTGGTTAAAGATTCTTTCTAAAAACATTTTTTTTTTGCTGAAGTGGTTGTTTTGTTTGACTTGGTATAACCTTTGAGAATGGGTACCCTGTTATACACATCAAGTTCATTAAGATTTTTTAATCCTTTTTCAGTGTCTTAGCTGGGAGCAAGATCTTTATAGGCATAATTATTAGCGTCACCATGAAGCTAAGCTGCAAGTGACCATGAGATCCTGCCATCTTAAGTGTGCAGGATATTTTTTGGGGTCTATATTAGAACATCCAAGTTTCAGAACTTCGAATGTTCTAATATCGACCCCTAGTAACCGAAAACTGATAACATTGAAAATTCAGAACAGCAAAATTTTTCCCAGGGAAAAAATTTGCTGTTCCAAAACACATACACACAACACAAACACACCAAACAAACAGCAATCCACACACATATACCTACAATCTTACATCTAACCCTACACTAAGCTGTACATACACCACTATTTACCCACTTACCTTAACCCAAACCTTAACCCTAAGGTTCGTCACTATTGCGCACACACCTCACCCGCGCCCTAACCCTAACTCACCTACCCCGCCCTAACCCTCACGTCCACACATTCGCACACTTACCTGACCCGCACCCTAACCCTCACGTCCACACAATCGCATACTTACCTGAACCCGACCCGTAACTTTCCACCACAGCGCTGAAAATAGTGAAGCGACAGAACGGACAACCAAATTCTTTCCCTAGGAAAGAATTTGGTTTTCTGAAACTTCGCTATTTTCAGCTTTCACTTATTAGGGGTCGATATTAGAACATTTGAAGTTCTGAAACTTTGATGTCCTAATATAGACCTTATTTTTTGCCTGGCAGAGATTAGAAGTGTGGTTATGTAGAGACGGGAAATATCAGTAACTCAAGACTCATTTAAAAGAAATAATTAGGACACGAGTGTGTAATTTTGGAATGCCAGTGGATTGACGAATCCTGTCAAAAGAACCAGGATATTAATTTTTACTATGCAGTACTCTCCAGCTGATTTGCCTTCAGGAGAAAGTTTGGGGAAGCAAGAGAACATGAAGTTTAATGGGATGGGCTACGTTCTCAAATACCTTTTTCAATAGGAGGATGCCGGGAAAGGGGTAATGATAAATGGCCCTTCTAACTAACACGGGTGCTTCCGTTAGACTTAGTAAATGCCTTTTACTTAACTAAGGTAGATATGTGGCAGTTAGAATAAACTGGAGGCCTGACATGGTAACAGTAGCATATATTTATAGTTCTGCTCTAACATTAATGAGCTTAGAATCACATTAGAAGAAATGTTGTTTTTCCGGAATAGTTTCTTCTGATGGTAGGAGGTTAGAACCTATTGACATCCTGACATATACAAGCAGTTTTTAAATATGTTAAGGATTCCCAGACCAAATGCCCAGTGTCCATATGCTACTCTCCAACCCCCCCCTCCCCCCGGACTTGCTGTCTTATTGTTGGGGCCAGTTGTGGATCCTGAAGGTGCCCTGGAGACTCTGCTTGTCTATGCTTCTTTGGGGGAGGGGGTTATTTTTTTATGATTTACCCACTCTCTTTCCCCACTTTAATTTTGATTATGAACAGAGTTAAATTCAAACCTCACAAAAGTGACTAGTTTCTTCATGAAATCATAAGATTCATTGTTGTGATAGCTTTTTGAATGTATGTGTGGTACTAGCTGAATGTAGTTGCTGATTAACAGAACATTGCATGCAAAGGTTTTAATTTTACGTAGTACAATGTATGGTGCTTTTATTCTTGCATGTTTTCATGATATTTAGTGCATTAATTATTAAAACAGTGGAGAGATTTTTCACTCCATCAGTGATGTATTGATTTTTTTTCTGCCTTGCTGCCTGCCAGCTATCAAATCCTCTGTCAGGTATTTGTCCCATTCATTTCTCCTTCACTGGAGGAAAGTGCCATCTGAGAGGAAATGTAATTTAGGCAGCCATCAGCTTTATTTGTTTCTTATTTAACCCTAACCCCTAGGCATCTGCCTGGTAGCACTTTTAGGAGACAGCACTGTGGTCTCTGATTTGCAGTGGGGATTCTGCCATAGGATCTTGCACTGTGTAGATATGTCTCCCCACCCCCTGCAGATGGGAGAGCTCACTTAGTTTTATCACTTCTTCCACTAGTTACGGCAAGCATCAGAGCTGCTAATGGACTTTTATTGCCTGGGTAGTAGCCAAGGATTGGTTACTCCATGCCAACAGAGATGGTTGGGTGATGCACTGCTGCTGTTGCATTACACTGTGATTTATAAGCAGTCAAACTGTGTCTGGGGCTGTTGAGGGTGGGTGAGAACACAGCATTCCCAAAGGGCACTGTTGCAATTTGAGAAGTGACAGAAAATGTGTTAGCTGAGGTGTACTAGTGCTGTCTCCTTGTTGGCTACATTTAAACCATGGGTAAAGGTGTAGTGGCATAGAGAACTCCTTTGTATAGCTGAGGTTTGCTGACACTCTACTCACAAGATGCCCACAGTCAGAAACAACACTTGTAGTGCCCTTGGTCCACTATAGACTGCATCGTTGTTTCCTTGCAGATCATTTTACTCACTAGTTATCCAAGTAAGCTTTAGCCAGGCTGAAAGAATTATAATGTGGTGGCATCACAGTCATGTGCTGGAGAAGGCTTCTGATACAACTATCATCATGTGGGTGCAGATCTTAAATGTGTTGTGAAACCATTTTAACTGTAATATGTGAGAATGAAGTGTACTTTTCACTCCAGAATGGTATTTTGTAGTCCTTAACAAGTAGAGAACCATTATCTTATCTGTGTGGGCCTGTGTTTTTAAGTTTGGCAGACATAACCAAGTGGGCTGTTTTTGAGAGGCTGCCATCTGTTTGCAGGCAACTTTAATAGTAAAAAATATACATATGTTGTGTGTGCATAGGTGTGTGTGTGTGTATGTATGTAGAGAGACATTTAAGTCTTGTGGTTTTGTCAGATGTAATATACTGATCATGACAGAACTTCCATCAGTGATTCAGTATAGCAAATTCAATTTGTTGGAGCTGACACGGGGAAGGGAGGAGTGATGCAACTTGGCTAGCTCCCCTCTGTTTGGGGAGGGGGTGGAATATATGTGCAGGGCGCTTGACCCAATGATACAATCCCTAGTGGATACCAAACACCACACAGGAGTTAAGGCTTCATAATGGGGATGGGATCAAGGTAGTCTTGAGGGGGTATGTCATTATGTCATTTATAAAAGCAACCTCACTTATACACATTACATACCCTGCCCCAGGGAGGTTTACTGAATGTGTGCAGTGAAGGTTAGGGATTAATGTAGAATAGCAGAAAACCCTTATTGATGATGACATCTCTCTCTGCCACTCAGTTCTAGCCCTGAGAGGAACAATTAGCCTATATAGAGCTTTCACCTGTTAGGGAACGAATGGGCCTATAGAACAGGTGGAGGGGAGGTTTGATGGTATCAAGGGTAGGAGAAAATAAAGTAACAAAAATACTCCTATATAATTCCAATAAAGAGCCATTTAATTTGTTAGTCTTGGTTTTATCAGAGCTGAAATCACTGGAAAACTGCAGTGATCAATGTCCTTCCTTATCACTGTTGTAGTATTCTTTATACTTGGGATATCTTGTAGATACAAACTACAAGGAAGAAAAAGTAAGAAAGAAAGAAAAAACAAACAGGACACTTATCTTTAGAAGGCTTCGTAGGTGAACCAGCTGAATGAAGTAGCATTTGGACTGGTGGCAAAGAGTTAGGCATCCATATGTACCTTACATCTTGCACGTAGGACATACGTCTAATGTAGAACACCAGGATGGTGTAAAGGCTTTGGCATGCTGGCTAGATGTTAGGCTATCATCTGCAGGATAACGCAAATGTAAAGAATGCTACAGCAGTGAGAAGGAGAACATTTGCTGTTACGGTAAGATCTTACTCAGCTGTACTTTTGTTTCATTTGAACTTTCAGTATCTTTCACGGAGAACACATAATAGTGGGTGTTAGGAAATTTGTACTTGGCCCACTGTTCTGTAGTCTCAGGAGTAATATATTTAGAAACACAGAAGTGTGCTCGGTTCCCAACTTGGGGAATGTGGGAGAGTTACCATCTTACAAAAAAAAATCTATTGTGGGTTTTCTTATTTTTGTAAGGCTCAGTTGTATGTTTTTTATTATTTTAGTGAAGTCAGGTAACAGAAAAAAAATGTGTTTGTTATTTTCCCTACTTTTTTGCAGCCTTTGATTTAGTATATACACACACGTGTTTGTGTGTGACTGAGTGTGTTTTCTGTGTTCTTATTTTCAGGTGAATAGTTCTCAATGGTTTGATTGAACAGGATTCAAGGACTGCTTAGGTCCACATGGCTGGGGCAACAGAAGTAATGGAGAGGCTCTTCTTCACTTCTCTCTGGGAAATGGCATAAAGGCGGCCAGGATATAGTTTGCCAAGAGAGAGAGACTGTCACAAGATCACACACAAGTGGTCTTCATGCAGCTTAGGTAGACTTCCCTCTAGTAGAAAGGGGTATTATAGTTGAATGAGAGATTGCAAAGTCTTCCCTTGTGAAACATTCAGCCCCCAGCATAAATCAGTAGGCCACAATCAGTTGCAAGTGATCAAGGGAGACACTAAAATCAAAACAGACTAGACTGAAGACCTGAAAGTTGACCTGGCTTCAGCACCTCAAAAGAAGACGAAATAGGTGGAGAAGGAAACAATGGCTTTGTCTAAAAGCAGCATGTGTAAAGCTGATAGAAAGATATACAGTTATGTCAGGCGTAGAAATAAGGTACATAATAAAAGGTGGTGGTAGAATACAAAAGTCCATAAAGTTTTGAAAAGGAGTACAGGCGGAGTGAAAGTCAGAAAAGATGGAGCAGACTAAAAAGCAGTACTAGTTGCCTAACAAAAGGGGTAAGAGAGCAGTCAAAGTAGCAAGCAACAACTAATCACTTACCTATATCAGCTTGTAGAAAGTGTTCAGCAGACCTATCAAGTTGTAATGCAGTAACAGAAAGGCAAAAAACAGTCAGCAAATATCATTTGTAAGAGGTGCTAACAAAGGTCTGACTACTCAACAGTTCAGATGGTATCAAGTGCAAGTGGAAAGAGTGTTTCAGGAAGCTTCTTATAGGTTCATATGTGTTTACTAGACATTTGGCCATGCATTCCAAATCTTTGACAAGTTCTGGTACCCTTTATAAGTATAAGGAGTGGCTTGGGAGATGAAACATTTACAAGCAGGGGCCTGGGAGATGAACCATTTACAGGTTGCCTATGTCCATTTAAGACGTAGGTGCTAAACCAGGGATGAATTTCCCCATCCAATTGTCCAAGTTACACTTGAATTGGGTTAGGGAGGAAGTCTGCTTCAAATGGATGGGGAGCCTGTTCCAGAGATGGGGTGGTCTCTGGGATACATACCTGTCTCTCCAGCAGGTCCTGTTTATGTCACAGGCAAGGGTTAAGTCTTTAGAACAGGTAATTCTGGTGCTGTTTGTTTTGTGGATGTGCAGGGGGTCCATCAGAGTGGGGTCTGACAATGCCCTGTATAAGGAGTTCCTGTTGATGCCATGGTTGTGGCGGTGCCCACTAAAAAGGAGCTTGTTGAGAGTTCCACTCTTCATCCCCCCAACAAGGAGTCTCGGGCAATGGTCAGGTTTGGGAAGCGTGTCTATGCTTCAGTGACCTTCGCCTTAAGGTCACTGAATTATTTGGCACATTTCACAAGGTTATAGAGGGATTTGATTAAGGAACTTTCAAATACCCTGTCAGGATCCATTTCTGAAGAAGTACAATCATCTGTTACTTCTCAGTTGGCCACCCTGCCATCTATTCCAATTCATCCATGAGGCTCATTTTGCATGTAGCCAAAGGAACCTCAAGGGCAACAGGTTCAGGCATTTCCATCAGAAGGCATGCCTGGATGTGCTTATGGTATTTTGCAGAGCCCTTTAAGTCTTCATTTATTTATTGCTCCATTTGAAGGCACAGCTCTGTTTGGCCTGAAAGTGAAAGACACATTATCCAGCTGTGAGATGGATGGAAAGACCCTGTCTGCCATGGGCATATGTTTTTCAGCACTTCAAAGATCCTTTTCCGGGAATCAAAGAGGTAGTTGAAAGACGTGGTTCAAAAACTCTCAGGGACCTTTCTAGGACAGACGTGGAGAAAGCTCGGCCAGGTGTAGGGCAGGAACGCTAATGTTAGATGCTGCGCCCACAGCAGAGGTAGCCTGCAAAACCAGGGGTCCAGAGATTAATTCTTTTACAGACCCTTCCAGCACTCCTGAAAGGAGGCCCAATTGCTCTCCTCTGGAGGCATTCAAGTGTCTACTATTGCTGCACCAGAAAGCCTGGCTAGAAATAACAGATACTTGGGTGCAGAGGACTATTTCCAGAGGTTATGTAATACCTGTCCCTTCCTTCTCCAATTTCAAGAAAAGTCCCTGATGTCCCACCCAGTCAGAGGGAGCAAGCAGCAATTCAGGTATAAATTGCTAGAAAAAAGAGCCATCCAAGAGGTCCCACCAGACCAACTAGAATCCGGAATTTACTCAAGGCTCTCTTTAGTGCTAAATAAAACAGGGGACTGGAGACCAATTTTGGATTTCAGCAACTTATAGGTTCATAGATGAGTACTAGGCTAACTTCCCTTGAGGGCCATTTTAAGCCTAGCCAATTACCCCATGACAGAATCAAACCCTGCACCTTGTGTTTCAAAGGTAAGCACCTTAACCATTACGCCAACCTCTTGAACGAGTCAGTTCACTGCACCAAGTTCCGGATGGTCTCTGTTCAGTCCATTCTCCCTTTTTTGGGCAAGGACGACTGTATGTGCTTGATAGACCTTCAGGATGCGTACTATCACATAAAGATGAACAGGTGATCCAGAATGTATTTAGTCTTCTGGCTGGAGCCAGTCTTTACCAGTTCCGAGTTCTGCCCTTTGGTCTTACCACAACCCCCAGGGTGTGTACCAAATACACCAGACTACAAAGCCAGCAAAAAAGATTCCACCAATCTTGTATTAAATAGTTTATTCACACTGAATAACACTTTAGCACCTCGGCACAGCCTTCCTGAAGTTGAAATGAAATCAATTATTTGGATGTTGTCTTGCAGTATGATCAGGTTCAGGGTATACTGGTTTCAGGAATCTATAGAAAAGCCACCTTTTCTAATGCATACTTAAATTATTCTAGTTGGCACCCCAACCATCAGAAAAAAGCTATTGTAAAGGGACAGATGGTTAGGGCGGCCAGGATGGTTAATGAGCTAGGAAAATTTAAGGAAGAACTGGAAAATATAACGGGTATGTTCATTAGAAGGGGCTATCCTATTAATTTGGTTAATGACATCAAGGATGAAATTTTATTAAAAAGAACTAAAGGACTTTATCAGCCATTATTAAAGTTGGAAGTAGGTTCTTGAAAAGTTAATTTGGGCACAAATATTAAGTTAAATCTTGTTAATAAGGATAGGGAGTTGATAAAAGACAGTTTATATTTTATTACTACATACACTTATGATACGGAGTTCATAATTAGGGTCATACAGAATAACTGGGAATTGTTAAAACTGGACAGTAATGTATACAAAAGATTGAAGAAATCACCTAGTAATGTTTTTAGAAAGGCAAGGTCTTTTAAAAATTTATTGGAGAGGGGTATCCATGTCAATAAAGGTTATTTGTCACACAGACCAGTGGGGAATTTTAAATGTGGTAGATGTAGTCTTTGTTCTTATATTTTGGCAACTAAAAATAAAATTATGGTGAGGAACGAAATAATTTTTATTAAGGGGCATTTTAATTGTTACACTAAAAATGTAGTTTTTATGGCCAAATGTAACGAATGTTTAGCATTTTATATAGGGAAAACCTGTAGAGCATTTAGAGATAGAATAGGGGAACATATTTTAGATATTAGGCATCATAAGAATACTAATGCCCTATTTAGGCATATTACACAACATCCGGGGCACAGTTTTTTGCTATTATACAACAAATAGCAAAGGATGTACAAGGACGTGTTTTAGATGTTCACTTGGACCTCTGTGAAATGAAATGGCAATTGAGACTTGATGCCACCAGATATCCCGGTTTAAATGATAGTATTAGCATTGCCCCTTTATTAAAGTTGAGATACATTAATGGTTAAATGTAATACAATTTTTGGCTGGGTGACTGTGTGTATTACTTTTCAATATTTGTTGATTTTTCAACAATTGATGACATTTTATAATTTATATGTATTTTATAGAATTTAAATGTATTATATTATTAATTTTATGTATTTTTTCTTTAATTATTTAGGTTTGACATGTAGTTGGGTCATAATGAGTATTTTTAAGTGGTAACAATGATGATATGGATTGCATTATTTGTTACATGGGTTTTAGTAGAGTTTTATGTAGTTTTATGATGTTCTTGCAAGGTTTAGTTTTTACTTTAAGGATTCATTGTTAATTAAGGGTGATCGGTAATTAATGAATGTATTTAAACAGGAGATCAGTAGCATGCATTTGTTCTGAAGAAGTCTTACGTATTAAGACGAAACCTAGGTTAACTATTGTCCGCCTTTGTTCTGGTTTGTTTAATTGTATTAAAGCGGATTTTGGTTTTCTAACGTGGACTATTTCCTTTATTCATTCCACCATTGGTCCGAGTGTATGAGTTACTGCAGCCCTTGGTGTTTTTCTGGTTGGTTTTGTTCGTTGTTTTGCAGTTTTTTCAATGCACCAAGTTCCGGATGGTCTCTGTTCAGTCCATTCTCCCTTTTTTTGGGCAAGGACGACTGTATCTGCTTGATAGACCTTCAGGATGCGTACTATCACATAAAGATGAACAGGTGATCCAGAATGTATTTACTCTTCTGGCTGGAGCCAGTCATTACCAGTTCCTAGTTCTGCCCTTTGGTCTTACCACAACCCCCAGGGTGTTTACCAAATACACCAGACTACAAAGCCAGCAAAAAAGATGCCACCAATCTGTATTAAATAGTTTATTCACACTGAATAACACTTTAGCACCTCGCCACAGCCTTCCTGAAGTTGAAATGAAATCAATTATTTGAATGTTGTCTTGCAGTATGATCAGGTTCAGGGTATACTGGTTTCAGGAATCTATAGAAAAGCCACCTTTTCTAATGCATACTTAAATTATTCTAGTTGGCACCCCAACCATCAGAAAAAAGCTATTGTAAAGGGACAGAAGGTTAGGGCAGCCAGGATGGTTAATGAGCTAGGAAAATTTAAGGAAGTACTGGAAAATATAACGGGTATGTTCATTAGAAGGGGCTATCCTATTAATTTGGTTAATGACATCAAGGATGAAATTTTATTAAAAAGAACTAAAGGACTTTATCAGCCATTATTAAAATTGGAAGTAGGTTCTTTAAAAGTTAATTTGGGCACCAATATTAAGTTAAATCTTGTTAATAAGGATAGGGAGTTGATAAAAGACAGTTTATATTTTATTACTACATACAGTAATGATACGGAGTTCATAATTAAGGTCATACAGAATAACTTGGAATTGTTAAAACTGGACAGTAATGTATGCAAAAGATTGAAGAAATCACCTAGTAATGTTTTTAGAAAGGCAAGGTCTTTTAAAAATTTATTGGAGAGGGTATCCATGTGAATAAAGGTTATTTGTCACACAGACCAGTGGGGAATTTTAAATGTGGTAGATGTAGTCTTTGTTCTTATATTTTGGCAACTAAAAATAAAATTATGGTGAGGAACGAAATAATTTTTATTAAGGGGCATTTTAATTGTTACACTAAAAATGTAGTTTATATGGCCAAATGTAACGAATGTTTAGCGTTTTATATAGGGAAAACCTGTAGAGCATTTAGAGATAGAATAGGGGAACATATTTTAGATATTAGGCATCATAAGAATACTAATGCCCTATTTAGGCATATTACACAACATCCGGGGCACAGTTTTTTGCTATTATACAACAAATAGCAAAGGATGTACAAGGACGTGTTTTAGATGTTCACTTGGACCTCTGTAAAATGAAATGGCAATTGAGACTTGATGCCACCAGATATCCCGGTTTAAATGATAGTATTAGCATTGCCCCTTTATTAAAGTTGAGATACATTAATGGTTAAATATAATACAATTTTTGGCTGGGTGACCGTGTGTATTACTTCTCAATATTTGTTGATTTTTCAACAATTGATGACATTTTATAATTTATATGTATTTTATAGAATTTAAA
Source organism: Protopterus annectens (assembly GCF_019279795.1). Taxonomy (NCBI): domain Eukaryota; kingdom Metazoa; phylum Chordata; order Ceratodontiformes; family Protopteridae; genus Protopterus; species Protopterus annectens. The sequence continues at coordinate 1,644,522,602 of NC_056732.1, forward strand.
TGTATTATGTTATTAATTTTATGTATTTTTTCTTTAATTATTTAGGTTTGACATGTAGTTGGGTCATAATGAGTATTTTTAAGTGGTAACAATGATGATATGGATTGCATTATTTGTTACATGGGTTTTAGTAGAGTTTTATGTAGTTTTATGATGTTCTTGCAAGGTTTAGTTTTTACTTTAAGGATTCATTGTTAATTAAGGGTGATCGGTAATTAATGAATGTATTTAAACAGGAGATCAGTAGCATGCATTTGTTCTGAAGAAGTCTTACGTATTAAGACGAAACCTAGGTTAACTATTGTCCGCCTTTGTTCTGGTTTGTTGAATTGTATTAAAGTGGATTTTGGTTTTCTAACGTGGACTATTTCCTTTATTCATTCCACCATTGGTCCGAGTGTACGAGTTACTGCAGCCCTTGGTGTTTTTCTGGTTGGTTTCGTTCATTGTTTTGGAGTTTTTTCAATGCACCAAGTTCCGGATGGTCTCTGTTCAGTCCATTCTCCCTTTTTTTGGGCAAGGACGACTGTATCTGCTTGATAGACCTTCAGGATGCGTACTATCACATAAAGATGAACAGGTGATCCAGAATGTATTTACTCTTCTGGCTGGAGCCAGTCATTACCAGTTCCGAGTTCTGCCCTTTGGTCTTACCACAACCCCCAGGGTGTTTACCAAATACACCAGACTACAAAGCCAGCAAAAAAGATGCCACCAATCTTGTATTAAATGGTTTATTCACACTGAATAACACTTTAGCACCTCGGCACAGCCTTCCTGGAGTTACAAAATATGCCACGCCATGCATCCATATATATACACACATATATTTCCTGAGTTATAACATTATAAGTTGTCACTAAGAAAACTTTCTTCTGCTCTCCATTTATGCTATGCTAACCATAGTTAAAAAAGCACGCAGCTTGTGGCCTATGCTCCTAAAGGATAACATTTTGAACTCTATACTACCTGATTTTGTGAGAATTGCATATAAAAGAGCTAGAAATATATCTGGTACATAACCAGATGTTCTTCATCTCACATTGCTGCAGTCCTTACACTTTGTAGTCCGCTGTCCTCGGTCGGCCCGAATATCAAAGTATAAGGCTGACGTCGGTCAAGGCGCATTAGACTGACATCAGGACGTCAGGGTACAAATGCGCATGACCGACGTCATATCCTCAGTCTTTTTTGCCGCATGGTCCGATGCAGAAGCAGCGTTGCAAGTGCTGTTCGGCGTTCTGAAATTTTTCGAATTCGGAGTTTCAGACCGAGTCAAAGTTGGCTAAGTACCCCGTTGGGGAATATTTTAGTTTTTTCTTGCCTCAGTAGTTTACCGGATGTCAGAAAAAGTGAATAACTGTATTTCTTGTGGGAAACAGATACCGCATAGAGATTATCATAATTTGTGTATACCTTGTTTGGGACCTGAGCACGACGTTGTTGGGTGTCGCTTTTGTGCTAGGTTCAATAAACGCACTATTAAGCGAAGGTTAGATTGTGCCAGGTTGGTCTTCGGGAAGCGGTGCAATTACAATATGCCGTCGGATGCTCCGACGCCTGCTTCTTCGAAGAAGCGCAAAGACAAAGCAGCTAAACCCAGACTAGAAGAGTCGTCCGAACCGGACGCCGGTTCTTTAGAGGCGTCAGTGGAACCGGTGGTTCCGACGGAGGCCTCTCTGGAGTCCCAGGGGGAAACTTTGATTTTGCAGGATGTGGCCTCCCAGGAGGCAGGTCAGGCTGAAGGGGCTTCTCAGGTAACTGTACTCCCCTCCCTTCCTAAGGTGATTAGGCCCTCTCCTTCTGTTTCCAAGGCTTCTCCCAGAGGCAGGTCAGGTTTAGCTTCTGTGGGTGTCACTCCTAGTTCTTCAGGTTCTGTGCCCAAGAAGCACATGCTTAAAATGGCAGAAGATTTAATTACCTTAATTAGAGGTTCTATGCCCCCTCCTGATAAGAGGCCTAGGGTGGAACCAGAGTTGGGGGGTTATGAGCAGGCTTCGGATGTGTCTGAGTCTTCGGCTGAAGACTTGCAGGAGTATTCTCCTTATTCTGATTCTGATGTGGATGATTCTACTCCTTCTGCTTCTCCTCCTGAGGATTTTTCTTTTTCAGAGACCCTTCATTCCATGCGGGAGCATTTTAAGTGGGAAGGTCAGGACTTCTCTGATTCCAGGAAGAGGCTTAGGGAATTTTTGTTTTTACCCCAGCATAGGCCTTTGGCTATACCTCCTGTTCTGGATGTTGTGAAAGATGTGTTTGCAGAGGCTTCTCTTAATCCTGATTCTTTGCCTCCTGCTCCTGTTAAACCGGATAGGTACTACAGGGTGCCTGAAGCTCATAAGTATCTTTTTAAGAGCCCTAGGGCGGACCCAGAAACTGTTAGTCAGGGGCCTAAGGGTGTTAAGGCTTCTGTTGTTAAAAATCCGGTTCCTCCAGATAAAGAGGCCAGGGCTTTGGATAGATGGGGAAAGAAAGTCTATACTTCTTCCACACTAGCTATGAGGGCTTTGAATTGCCAGTTTCACATGTTGAAATACCAAAACTATCTACTTTCTCAATTGAAGTCTAAGGTAGATGCTCTGGCGGAAGGTATTCAGTGTAAAGAGTTACAAGATTTAGTACATGTTTCTGAACAGGTGGGTAAGCATTCTTTGCAATGTGGTTTTGATGCTGTACAGGCCTCGTCTAGGGTGGCTGCCACTGGGTCAGTTCTTCGCAGGCACGCCTGGCTGAGGGATCAGAATTTATCTGACCATGTTAAGACAAGGATTTTAGATGCTCCTTTACAATCTGATGTGTTGTTTGGTTCACCTGTTGAGGCAGTCTTGAAGAAAATGGAAGTCAAGGCTAAGTCTATGCAGACTGTTAAAGATTTTTTGCAGGTTCAGCCTCCGAAATTTAGTAGAAATTGGCCTACTAAGGGGTGGACGTGTCCTTCTTATGATTCCCAGTCTAGGGTTAGATCTAGACGTGGTAGGGGCAGAGCTCAGGGATCATTCAGGCCTAGAACAGGGAGTTCACCTGCACAGTCTTCGGGTGAGGGCAGGGGTCAGTCCTTTCGTAAACAGACCCAATGACCTTCCTTTTCAGCTGCCAGAGCCTTCTCGTCTGGCAGCACCTTTGGGAGGGAGGTTGGCACTTTTCAAGGAAAATTGGAGTTTAATTACCCAAGACAGATGGGTATTGGACATTATATACCACGGTTACAGGTTTTATTTCCATACCCTGCCTCCTTTCAAAGGCATGCCAGACGTTCCTCCTCAGCAAAGAATAGAGGCTCACAAACAAATTTCTCTGTTACTTCAAATAGGGGCCATACAGCCGGTCCCTATGCCAGAAGTGGGCCTAGGATTTTATTCTCGCCTGTTCCTAGTACCAAAGAAGGGGAACACGTGGAGACCAATTTTGGATTTATCTATCCTCAACACTTATCTGGACATTCCCAAGTTCAAAATGCTGACGTTACAACAGCTTTTACCTCTGCTGGGCAAAGATCATTGGATGGTAACTTTAGATCTCAAAGAGGCTTACCTTCATGTTCCTATCAGACTGAGTTGCAGGAAATATCTGCGTTTTCGGGCTGGGGCTTCTCATTATCAGTTCTCTGCATTGCCCTTTGGCTTATCTACTGCGCCCAGAGTGTTCACGAAAGTTCTGGCTCCAGTGATAGCTTTCTTCAGGCTAAAAGGAATACAGATCTATCCTTGTTTGGACGATTGCCTGATTCTGGCTCAAGGAAGGGACGAGCTTCTTCATCATCTGGAATATGTGATAGCAGTGCTAAGATGCCTGGGGTATTCTGTGAACGAAATAAAGTCCAGTCTAGTACCCTCTCAGGACATGTGCTTTCTGGGTGTAAGACTGAATACAGCATCCCAGATGGCCTTTTTGACCCCGGACAAACAAAAGAATCTTTCCCTTTACTTTCATCAATTGTCTCATCAGTCCAGGCTGACTGCAAGGACAGTCCTTCAAGCCTTGGGGTTCATGGCATCTTGTATTCTGGTGCTTCCCAATGCCAAACTGCATATGAGGAAGCTGCAATGGTATCTCAAGAATGTATGGACACAGCACTGCCAGGATCTGGACACTGTCATTCCAATAATACCTTGCATTCAAAAGGAATTTTTGTGGTGGGCTCAGGAATGTCACCTAAACAAGGGACTCTCTGTGACCCGGCCAGAGGCGAGTCAGATTCTAACGACAGACGCCTCAGACAAAGCTTGGGGAGCTCATCTGAATGGAAAGTGGATACAAGACAAGTGGCCTGTCAGACTACAACATCTACATATCAACTTGAAGGAGATGTTAGCAGTCCAGTTTGCATTAATAGCTTTCAAGGATTTACTTCTTCCAGGGCAGGTGTTGATTCTAACAGACAACACAACTGTCATGTGGTACATCAACAAGCAAGGGGGAACACATTCTTATCCTCAATGCAGGCAAGCGATGATTTTATGGGAGACTGCTCTCAGTTTACAGCTCAATCTTCAGGCAAGGTTTCTGCCGGGAGCACAGAACTCCTTAGCAGATGTGTTGAGCAGACGAATTATGGATCCCCACGAGTGGAAATTGGATCCTCATGTATTTCAGAAATTGACAGTGTCATGGGGAACTCCAGACATAGATCTGTTCGCTTCTCCACTAAACCACCAGCTACCAAAGTTTTGCACGAAAAGGTTTCATCCCACAGCTTGGAAAGTGGATGCACTTTCTTTCAATTGGAGAAATCTTCATGTGTATGCCTTTCCACCTCTGCCTCTCCTCCCAGAGGTACTTCTAAAGGTCAGACAGGACAAGCCAAGGATGATTTTAATAGCTCCAGATTGGCCTCGACAGCACTGGTACCCATTACTGAGAAGTCTGGTACGGGAGCCTCCATGGCCTTTACCTTCGATTCTACACCTATTGTCTCAGGAGGACAGTCATTTACTCAATGTCAAGCTTCACTCTCTTCACCTAACAGCCTGGCATATTCTGTTTTGAACCATAGAGGGTCTCAACTTCCACAGCAAGTTTTGAATGTGATTTTGGAAGCTAGAAGGCCTAGTACAAGGAAAGTGTACGCAGATAAATGGAAGAGATTTTTATTTTGGAGTGCAGCAAAGGATTTTGATGTTTCTGAGCCTAATTTAAGTGTGGCTCTTCAATATCTTACTGAGTTACTGGACAAAGGTTTGTCCTTCTCTTCTATTAAGGTTCATGCTGCAGCAGTTTCGGCTCACTATGACTGTGACCCACCATTGTTTTCTCATCCATTGTTCAAGCAATTTCTTAGAGGGGCAAAGAATATAAGACCCCCACGTAGAGCTCCTACTCCTGCTTGGGATCTCAATTTTGTGTTGGAGAAACTCACTCTACAACCTTTTGAGCCTGCAGCTACTACTGAGTTGAAATATTTGTCATGGAAGACTGCTTTTTTGTTGGCCATTACCTCTGCAAGAAGGGTTTCTGAATTGCAGGCCCTTATGGCGGTTGAGCCTTTCTTAATTTTCCATAAGGATAGGGTATCCTTGCGTACTAATCCTTCCTTTATGCCTAAAGTGGTTTCTAGTGTGACTTTAAACCAAACTATTCATTTGCCTACTTTTTATGCAAATCCCCAAAATAAAGGGGAAAAGATTTTGCACACTTTAGATGTACACAGGCAATTGCGTTATTATTTAAGCAGGACTAAGGGGTTCAGGCAGTCTCAGCAGTTGTTTGTTTCTTTTGCTTTGAGTTCTCAGGGCAAGCCTGTGTCAAAACAAACTATTTTTAAGTGGATTGGGTTTTGCATTGCTTTCTGTTATTCCCATCATGGCAAGGAGATTCCAGCGGGGATTAGGCCTCATTCCACTAGGGCTACTGCCACTTCGACAGCTTTTTTAAGGGGGGTGGCAACTAAGGATATTTTGGAGGCAGCTACTTGGAGTTCAGTGCATACTTTCTCTAAGCATTACCACCTTCCACTTTACTCTAAATCTAGGGCTGGTTTTGCCACTGCTATTTTACAGGGTATTTTGGCAGCTCCTGCTTCTTTATAGTTTTGCCATCCTCCCTTACCTCTGCTTTGGGATACTACCCAAGTGTAAGGACTGCAGCAATGTGAGATGAAGAACATAGTACAGTTTTGTACCTACCATAAATGTAGATGTTCGAAGATCCACATTGCTGCAGTCCAATTTACCCTCCCTCCTTCCCCTCTGTAGTTAGAGGAGGTTGTATGGGTGGGGTTGTAAATATTGTGTTTATTGTATATATTGTACATATTATTAGTGCAAGGGTGGTTGGTTAGTTGTTTGCTGTCTTTTGGTTTTGACCTTTCTTTTTGGGTCTTCTGACATCTGGGGCAAGAAAAGACTGAGGATATGACGTCGGTCATGCGCATTTGTACCCTGACGTCCTGATGTCAGTCTAATGCGCCTTGACCGACGTCAGCCTTATACTTTGATATTCGGGCCGACCGAGGACAGCAGACTACCCAAGTGTAAGGACTGCAGCAATGTGGATCTTCGAACATCTACATTTATGGTAGGTACAAAACTGTACTTTTTCTTTACCAGATGTTAATGTCAGTCAGAGCTTAAGCATAAATAAAGGCACTGTTCCATGTGACGGCTGTTCCATCTGTCAGTATGTAGTAAGCTCTTTTCCCTGTATTAATGGCATCAAGTTTACAGCTAGACTTAAATACAGTTGTAACAGGGAGGGGTTAGTGTATGTGCTGAGATGCAGATGTAAGAAGTTTTACCTAGGGGAAACTTATAGGAGTTTTAGGGTCCAGTTGCAGGAACATATTAGGGACATAAAAAATAAAAAAATTAGAGAGGCCCTTGGGAGTAATTTTTTGATAGCACACAACTCTAACCCTGATTCTCTTAGGGATTGTGTCTTGGAAAAATTGCAAGTTGGCATAGGTGAATGTGTGTCTTTAAAAACAAACTCTTAAAAAAAGAAACCCTGCTGATTTTAAAGTATGGTACTTTGGAGCCTCATGGACTCAACAAAGAATGTAATTGGAAGTATGTGATTTGAATTGTATGCTTAATTGATTAATTGTTTTGTGCAATATGCTGTATATAAGCAAACAGTCTTTTGTAGTGTTTTTACTCTTGGAAGGCTGTGTAAGCCGAGGTGCTACATATTTCATTAAATTCGCTTACTTCTTGGATTGGTCGTCTTGGTGGTATTTTATCATTTTATTTTTTTGTTTTTTTTAAGTTGTATTTGTTACATTCACTATTTAAACCTGCTGGAGATAGTGTATTAAATTTTAAAATATATAAAGTTTTTTGTACAATAATTTCTTTTTCATTAACACTTCATCTGTTTCTGAAATATGTTCCAAAATACAAGCTTTTAACAGTGAAAAGTATCTCTTTTAAGAGAAGTAGGAATATTAAAGACATGGTGGCACACAATGGATTTGTTTCACCTGGCGAAAAGTTAAACCTACAGGTTGATGAATGTGGCACCTTCCCTTGTGGAAGGTGTTCGGTTTGCCCCAGCATTACCAAATGTTTTGAAAAAATAAATGGTGAAAATTCTGTTCCACTTCTGCTTTTACATGTATAACTAAATCAGTGGTATATGCTCTGTCTTGCCCCTGTAATTTGTTTTATATAGGGGTGACTAAAAGAATGTTCAAGCTACGGTTGCAAGAACACATTAGAGACATAAAAATAATAATGCTATGAGCCCTATAGCTTTACATTATTTTTACTTGTCATAGTGACTTTTCACTGTTAAAAGCTTGTATTTTGGAACATATTTCAGAAGCCAAGGAAGTGTTAATGGAAAAAATTATTGTACAAAGAAACTCTATATATTTTAAAATTTAATACACTATCTCCAGCAGGTCTAAATAGTGAATGTAACTGGAGAGTGTTTCTGTAAAATGTATATATGATTATTTTAATTGATGGTTGACTAATTAGATGATTGTTTAATTAATCGTATTTAAGTGAATGTGTGTGTGTGTGTGTGTGTGTGTGTGTGTGTGTGTGTGTGTGTGTGTGTGTGTGTGTGTGTGTGTGTGTAACTCCAGGAAGGTTGTGCCGAGGCACCAGAGTGTTATTCAGTGTGAATAAACTATTTAATACAAGATCAGTGGCATCTTTTTCGCTGTCTTTGTAGTCTGGTGGGTTTAACAATTGCTTGGTGTTTTTTTTTATGTGCGTTTACCAAATATATAGTAGTAGTAACAGCCAACTTGAGACTGCAAGGATTCCGGATGTTTCTCTGTCTAAATGACTGGCTCATTACCTCCTTGAACAGGCATCAGTTAACAAGGGCAGGAGATCAGGTTCTCTAGACATGATCACATCTGGGGATGACCATAAACTATGAGAAGTTTCAACTAGAACCAACCCAAAATTTAGAGTTTATAGCAGCACTGTTCAACACAAAGTCAATGATAGCCTTGCTGCCTTTTTCATGGGTTCAGGCTGTAAGGTCTCAGGTCAGAAAAATAATCTACAGTACCAGGTTTTCAGACCACTTGGTCCTGCAAGGTCTAAGATCAGTGTCAGTGGCTACAGCAGTAGTACCTTTAGCCAGATTTTACATGAGGATCCTTCAGTGGATGCTAGCATCACAGTAGTCGATACTTTACCACCCCATGTCAACCCTAATACGAATCATCCGCGCAAGCAAGAGGGATCTCGAATGGTGGATTCAGTCAGACCCAGTTCTACAAGGCTGTCTGTTCATTCCCCCTCAGCCCAAGGCCATAATGACCATGGACGCTTCCAAGTTGGGTGGGGTGGGGGCATTTTATGGGAAAAACATTCCAAGGCATTTGGTCCTCTGAAGAGGTCAACTTGCATATCAGTATCCTAGAGGTGAGAGCAGTGCTTTTAGTGTTGCAGGCCTTTCAGAATGCTCTCCCTCTGGGGAAGATTGCAGTTCAAACGGAAAATACCACAGTAGTGAGCTATATCAGCAAACAAGGCGCAACCAGATCTCATCCCTTGTGTTAAGAAGTGCTCAAGGTATGTCAATGGTTGCATCCAACCGCGTTCTCATAGCAGCGCACATTTTGGGGAAGACTAATGTGATGGCAGACAAACTGAGCAGGTGTGTTCTTCATACCTCACGAATGGTCTCTCAACAAGAAAGTAGCAGAAATTATTTAACATCAGTGGCGGGATCTTTTTTGCCTCTCCCCTAAACAACAAATGCAGCAGCTACTTTGCCCTAATCCCCCCCCACAGGGGGAATCACCAAGGGATGCTGGTCTTCACGATTGCCCCCCCCAGTCTGCTTTAGGCTTATCCTCCAATTCCTCTAATTCTGAAACTCCTACAGAAAGCTGCCACGATGAAGAGCAAATCCATCCTCATTGCACCTTATTGACCTCGACAGATTTGGTTCCTGTTCCTTTGGCCTCACTTACTTCACCAACCTTTCTGACTGCAGACCTTCTGTCTCATTGGACAGGCATGATTCATCCAGACTAATCAAACCTCAGGCTGGCGGCCTGGCTTCTCCAATTCCATTAATAGTCAGACAACCTATGCTCTCTTCACTTGTCTGACATATTCTTTTGTTTTCCCATAAACCCTCTACATGAAAGCTCTACTCCAGTAAATGGAAAAGGTTTGTTTACTGGGCTTGCCAAAATAATGTTGATCCTTTTTCAGCTCCCATACATGACATCCTGGAATTTTTGACTATACTTTTTAAAGAAGGAGCTAGTTCCTCAACAGTTAAGGTTCATTTAGCAACAATATTGAATTTTCACGTTGGATTTAAGGGTTCCTCGGTTGCTTCTCATAAGTTCTGCAAATCATTTTTGTGAGGCACTCTTCTTCTAAGACCTCCCTTTAAAGACCCTACTCCTCCATGAGACCTGAATCTGGTACTGCAAGCTCTTACTCATTCCCCCTTTGAATCAGCAGTGAAGTGTGACCTTAAATATCTTTCTTGGAAGATAATTTTTCTGGTAACCATTACTTCTGCCAGACAAATTTCTGTGATTCAAGCATTGTCCTCAAAACATTTGTACCTGATGTTTCACAAGGATAGAGTTACAATGCAAACCAATGCATCCTTTCTTCCTAAGGTGGTATCAGAATCTAATATCAATCAGTCCATTAATTTGCCAGTATTCTTTCCTGTATTTGCTAACAAGGGCGAGTACATGTTAACATTTATTGAATGTTTAAAGACAATTAAATTTTTACCTAAATAGAACAAAAGACATCATAAAATCTCACCAAATGTTTGTCTCTTTTTCAGAAGTAAAATTGGGAAAGCAAATTGCCAAAGTAACTTTAGCCAGATGGCTGGCTGACTGTATTTCATTTATTTATAACAAATTGGTCATTACCTTACTAAAATCGTTACTGGCTCATTCAACTAGATCCATGGCAACTTCCTCATTTTTTCAGTCTAGAATGTCCTTGGGTGATATTTGTGCTGCAGCAAGATGGGCCACTCCTAATACCTTTGTTACTCATTACAAATTGGATCTGATCTGCAGAGGTAGAGCATCATTTGGTTCAGTCGTGCTCAGGAATATCCTTCCTTAAGTCCACCTGGTATTTTAGGCAGCTAGGGACTCTGTCCCATCAGTTGAGAATAGAATGAAAATTGACAACATTAGATAAAGACGTTATGTACTCACCATAACATTCCATCCCTGTTGTCCATTTTCATTCTTCCTCAACTCCCTACCCACTAAGCCCCAGCCTTTCTAAACTCCTGGAAGAATAAGTGCTTTATGGACATTATTGCCTTTTATATTGAGCTCCAGATATAGTCTCCTTCATACTTGTCTACAGATATTTCTTTTCTAGTAAATCAGCAAACAAGGTCTAAGGTACCTGGGATTGGAGCATTATGGGTAAGGGAGAAGTTTGAGAGTTTTTGATTGCCAAGAGCTTTAGCAATGGCCAAGTTGGATCCAAACCCACCAGTTGAGGAAGAATGAAAATGGATAACAAAGATGGAGCATTATGGTCAGTATATAACTTCTTTATATTCTATAGTGACATGAGTCCAGTTCAATTGTAAAAGAGAAGACAAACCATTGCAAAGATTTTTTTTAATGCATTATACAACTGTGATTTCAGTCTTAACAATTATCAGTTTAACATTACATAGATTGCTCAAGTTATCCCATTCCTCCTCCTAAACATTGTTCTGCATGTATTGTTCCACAGATTCCATTTATTTTTATGTAGTTTGCTCCGTCCCTTTTCTAAAGTCACACCTCCACTTCTTTTATCTCCTTTACAACATTCAATAGTTGTGTTACAGCTGGGTTTGTATTTTAGTTACACTTTTTAGTAATTGGTTAAACTCTCAGTAACATTGGTAGAATTACTGCAAGTCCTCTACAAAGACCCAGTGATAAAAGTATAGAGGAATGCAAAACAGAAGGCAGATGGGATGACACTTGGCACAGACAAGACAGTTGTCATGGCAACAAGTGGAGAAGTTAGAAGAAGCTGAAAAATGAGATAGAAAGAAAATAATGGAATAGGTTAACCGCCTCATATCTGATAGGTGTGGTTCAGGAGACAGTAGAGCTGAATGAGGAGGTCAAATTAGGGTTGCTGCAGCCAACTGACAAAAAGATTCAGGTGTAGACTGTGATGGAAAAAATGCCAAAGAAGCTGAAAAGTAAGATGTACAAAACAGTGTTGCAGCCATTCTTATGTATGGTACAAAAACCTGAGCAGTAAAGTCAGAACAGCTGAGGAAGCTTAAGGTGATGATATTGAAGTTCCTGAGACGAGCAGTAGGATGCCCACTGTGGGTCAGCAAAGAAATGAGCATCAGATCTGAAGCCAGTGTGGCCATAATTGCAGAGAAGGTTAAAGAAAAGACATGACAGTTGATGTTCTTCGTGTTTCACTGTTGCAGTCATCATATTTGGGTTATCTGCTTGCAGTAGCCCTCATTCGGCCTGGTTATCAAAGTCTTGAGTCCTGCGTCGGTTGCTGTCTCATCTTCCGTGACGTCAGGTAGTCAGGGGTATAAAGCATGCAGATGATGCCATTACATCAGTCTTTCTTGCCAAGCAGTGCCCGAAGCAGAAGCAGTTCGCAAGTGCCGGTCGGCCGACTCCTGAAATTTTCGTTTTCGAGTTTCAGAACCGAATTCTTCAACTAAAGCTAAGTACCTCGTGAAACATTTTCTTGCTCTAAACCGATGTCAGTAAAAGTCAATAATTGTATTTCTTGTGGAAAGCAAATACCTCATAAAGATTTTAATTTGTACTGTATTCCTTGCCTAGGCCCTGACCACGACGTACCTCACTGTCGGTTTTGTGCCTTATTTAAACCGCAAACTATTTGTCGTCAGTACATTTTTGCTTCTAAATGTTTTGGTACTCGATTCAATTATCCAGATATGTCTTTGGTAAGCCACCTGACTACCGACATTCCAAAAAAACGCAAAGATAAAGACAGAGACAGGCCGCCTAGGTCCAAAGCTGCTGAAGATGCTTCTCCTAAGCTAGTCACCAGTTTGCCGGTACTCAGTGAGGCACTTTCGCAGCCCCTGATACCCGCTACTTCAGATTCGCAAGACTTTACTGAGACCCATTCAGAGTCCGGTATGTCATGAGATGCTTCAACTGTGGAGCCTGCAGATGTCATGTGTCTACCTTGGATGGGTCCAGAGCCGCTGTGCAGGCACCGGCTTCTGAGAGTGTATTCAGGCCTACTGACTTGGATATTAAACTGATGCCATCTTCTTCTTCTAGGCCTAAAACTCGAACCATGCCTAGGAAACCAATGCCCAGACCACATGGTCAGGCCTCTATGCCTAAAAAACAAATGATAAAAAAGGCTGAAGACCTTATTACTTTAATCAGGGGAAGCCAACCTTCCCCCTCAAAGAGATCTAGGACTGAATTTGCTTATCATACTTCTGACCAGGATTCTGAAATTTCTGTCTCCTCCGATGACCAGGATTTACCCTTATCTACCTAAGAGGATTCTGATGCAGAGGACTCTATCCCCTCTGCTTCTCCCCCAGAGGATTTTTCTTTTGCTGAAACCTTGCATACTCTTAGGGAGCATTTCAAATGGGAAAGCCAGGATTACTCTGATTCTAAAAAGAGGCTTAGAGATTTCTTACTCCTGCCCCAACACAGGCCTTTAGCTATCCCTCCTGTGCTGGACATTGTTGACGGTGCCTTTTCGGAATCTAGCTTGGCCCCTGACTCTTTACCTTCTGCTCCCAGAAAACCTGATAGATATTACAAGGTTCCTGATTCTCACAAGTACCTTTTTAAAAATCCTATTGTGGATCCTGAGACCATTTCACAGGGACCCAAGGGCATTAAGGCTACTACTGCCAAAAATCCTACCTTTTCTGATAGAGATTCCAGGGCCCTGGATAGATGGGGTAAGAAGGTATACACCTCTGCAACCTTGGCAATCGGGGCCTTAAATTGCCAGTTTCATATGTTAAAATATCAGCAGCATATTATTGGACTGCTTAAACAGAAAATTATGTTGATTCCTGATTGTGCTGAAAATAAGGATGTTCTTCATTCCACATTGCTGCAGTCCTAACTATTGGGGTAGTCCGCTGTCCAGTCGGCCCGAATACCAAAGTATATGGCTGACGTCGGTCAGGGCGCATTAGACTGACGTCAGTACGTCAGGGTACTAATGCGCATGACCGACGTCATATCCTCAGTCTTTTTTGCCGCATGGTCCGATGCAGAAGCAATTTTGCGAGTGCAGGTTGGCGTTCTGAAAGTTTCTGAAGTCAGAGTTTCAGACCGAATCAAAGTTGGCTAAGTACCCGTTGGGAATATTTTGGTTTTTCTTGCCTCAGTATTTAACGGATGTCAGAAAAAGTGAATAACTGTATTTCTTGTGGGAAACAGATACCTCATAGGGATTACCATACTTTGTGTATACCTTGTTTAGGGCCTGAGCACGACGTTGTTGGATGCCGCTCTTGTGCTAGATTTAACAAACGCACTATTAAGAGAAGGTTAGACTGTGCCAGGTTAGTGTTTGGGAAGCGTTGTAATTATAAAATGCCGTCGGATGCTCCGACGCCGGCTTCGGCTAAAAAATGCAAAGATAAAGCAGCAAAGCCTAGGGTGGAGGAACCGACAGTCCCAGACGTCGGTTCTTTGGAAGGCTCAGTGGAGCCGGAGGTTTTGCCAGGTGTCTCTTTGGAGTCTCAGGAAGAGACTTTACTGTTGCAGGATGTATCCTCTCAGGAAGTAGGCCAGGCTGAGGGGCTTCTCAGGTGGCTGTTCTTCCCTCTCTTCCTAAGGTGGTTAGAGCCTCTCCTTCAGTTTCCAAGGCTTCTTTGAGGGGCAGGCCAAGTTTAGCTTCTGTGGGGGTTTCTCCTAGTACTTCAGGATCTCTGCCTAAGAAACATATGCTTAAAATGGCAGAGGATTTGATTACTATGATTAGGGGTTCTATGCCCCCTCCTGATAAGAGGCCTAGGGTGGAACCTGAGTTTGAGAGTTTTGAGCAATGCTCGGAGGCTTCGGAGTCTTCGGCTGAAGACTTGCAGGAGTTCCCTCCTTATTCTGATTCTGATGTGGATGATTCTACTCCTTATGCTTCTCCTCCTGAGGATTTTTCATTTTCAGAGACTCTGCATTCCATGAGGGAGCATTTTAAATGGGAAGGTCCAGATTTCTCTGATTCCAGGAAAAGGCTTAGGGAATTCTTGTTTTTACCCCAGCATAGGCCTTTAGCTATACCTCCTGTTTTGAATGTGGTGGAAGATGTGTTTGCAGAGGCTTCCCTGAATCCTGATTCTTTGCCTCCTGCCCCAGTTAAACCAGATAGGTATTATAGGGTGCCTGAAGCTCATAAGTATCTTTTTAAGAGTCCTAGGGCAGACCCAGAAACTGTCTCTCAGGGGCCTAAAGGTGTGAAGGCCTCAGTTGTTAAAAATCCTGTCCCTCCTGATAAAGAGGCAAGGGCTTTGGATAGATGGGGAAAGAAAGTGTATACTTCTTCCACTTTAGCCATGAGGGCGTTGAATTGTCAGTTTCACATGTTAAAATATCAGAATTATCTTCTTTCACAGTTGAAATCTAAGGTGGATGCTCTGGCTGAAGGTATTGAGTGTAAAGAGTTGCAGGATTTAGTTCATGTGTCTGAACAGGTAGGTAAACATTCTTTGCAGTGTGGTTTTGATGCTGTGCAGGCCTCCTCCAGGGTGGCTGCCACTGGTTCTGTTCTTCGTAGGCACGCCTGGCTGAGAGATCAGAATTTAGCTGAGCATGTTAAGACAAGGATTTTGGATGCTCCTTTACAGTCTGATGTGTTGTTTGGTTCGCCTGTGGAAGCAGTTTTGAAGAAAATGGAGGACAAGGCTAAGTCTATGCAAACTGTTAAAGATTTTTTACAGGTGCAGCCTCCGAAGTTTAGTAGAAATTGGCCTACTAAGGGATGGACTTATCCTGCTTATGATTCCCAGTCTAGGGGTAGGTCTAGGCGTGGTAGGGGCAGAGCTCAGGGTTCTTTTAGGCCTAGGACAGGAGTTCCCCTGCTCAGACTTCTGGTGAGGGCAGGGGTCAGTCCTTTCGTAAGCAGACCCAATGACCTACCTTTTCAGCTGCCAGTACATTCTCGCCTGGCAGCACCTTTGGGAGGAAGGCTGTCTCTTTTCAAAGAAAATTGGGATTTAATTACCCAAGACAGATGGGTTCTGGATATTATTCACCACGGTTACAGGTTTTATTTCCATACCTTGCCTCCTTTCAAAGGCATGCCAGACATTCCTCCTCTTCAAAGGACAGAGGCTCACAAGCAAATTTCTCTGTTGCTCCAAATAGGGGCCATTCAGTCAGTTCCTGTGCGGAAAGGGGCCTAGGATTTTATTCTCGCCTGTTCCTAGTACCAAAGAAGGGGAACACGTGGAGACCAATTCTGGATTTATCTATCCTCAACACTTATCTGGACATTCCCAAGTTCAAAATGTTGACGTTACAACAGCTTTTACCTCTGCTGGGCAAAGATCACTGGATGGTAACTTTAGATCTCAAGGAAGCTTACCTTCATGTGCCAATCAGACTAAGTTGCAGGAAGTATCTGCGTTTTCGAGCTGGAAATTCTCATTATCAGTTCTCTGCATTGCCCTTTGGCTTATCTACTGCCCAGAGTATTCACAAAGGTTCTGGCTCCAGTGATAGCTTACTTCAGGCTAAAAGGAATCCAAATCTATCCTTACTTGGACGACTGCCTGATTCTGGCTCAAGAAAAAGAAGATCTTCTACAGCATCTGGAATTTGTCATAGCAGTGCTAAGATGCCTAGGGTATTCTGTGAGCGAAATAAAGTCCAGTCTAGTACCCTCTCAAGACATGTGCTTTCTGGGTGTGAGACTGAATACAGCAGCCCAGATGGCCTTTTAACCCCGGACAAACAAAAGAATCTTTCCAGTTACTTCCATCATCTATCTCTTCAGTCCGGGCTGACTGCAAGGACAGTCCTTCAAGCCTTAGGGTTCATGGCATCTTGTATTCTGGTGCTTCCCAATGCCAAACTGCATATGAGGAAGCTACAATGGTATCTCAAAAATCTGTGGACACAGCACTGCCAGGATTTGGACACTGTCATTCAAATAATACCTTGCATTCAAAAGGAATTTTTGTGGTGGGCTCAGGAATGTCACCTAAACAAGGGACTCTCTGTGACCCGGCCAGAGGCAAGTCAGATTCTAACGACAGATGCCTCAGATGTTGCTTGGGAGCTCATCTAAATGGAAAGTGGATACAAGACAAGTGGCCTGCCAGACTACAGCATCTACATATCAACATGAAAGAGATGTTAGCAGTTCAGTTTGCATTAATGGCTTTCAAGGAGTTACTTCTTCCAGGGCAGGTGTTGATTCTAACAGACAACACAACTGTCATGTGGTACATCAACAAACAAGGGGAACACATTCTTACCCATTGTGCAGACAAGCAATGATTTTATGGGAGACTGCGCTCAGTCTGCAACTAACTCTTCAGGCAAGGTTTCTGCCGGAGCACAGAACTCCTTAGCAGATGTATTAAGCAGACAAATCATGGATCCCCACGAGTGGAAACTGGATCTTCATGTATTTCAAAATTGACAGTGTCATGGGGAACTCCAGACATAGATCTGTTCGCTTCTCCACTAAACCACCAGCTGCCAAAGTTTTGCACGAAAGGATTTCATCACACAGCTTGGAAAGTGGATGCTCTTTCTTTCAGTTGGAAAAATCTTCATGTGTATGCCTTTCCACCTCTGCCTCTTCTTCCAAAGGTGCTTCTAAAGGTCAGACAAGACAAGCCAAGGATGATTTTAATAGCTCCAGATTGGCCTCGGCAGCACTGGTACCCATTACTAAGGAGTCTGGTAAGGAAGCCTCCATGGCCTTTACCCTTGATTCCACACCTGTTGTCTCAGAGGGACGGTCATCTGCTCAATGTCAAGCTTCACTCTCTACATCTAACAGCCTGGCATATTCTGTTTTGAAAGACAGCAGGTCTCAGCTTCCTCAACAAGTTTTAAATGTGATTATGGAAGCCAGAAGACCTAGTACAAGGAAAGTGTACGCAGAAAAATGGAAGAGATTTTTATTTGGAGTGCAGCACACAATTTGGAGATTACTGAGCCTAATTTGAGTGTGGCTCTTCAATATCTTACTGAGTTACTGGACACAGGTTTGTCTTTCTCTTCCATTAAGATTCATGCTGCAGCTATTTCAGCTCACTATGATTGTGACCCACCATTGTTTTCGCATCCTTTGTTCAAGCAATTTCTTAGAGGGGCAAAGAATATAAGACCCCCACGTAGAGCTCCTACTCCTGCTTGGGATCTCAATTTTGTGTTGGAGAAACTTACTCTACAACCTTTTGAGCCTCATGGCTACTGCTGAATTGAAATACTTGTCATGGAAGACTGCTTTTTTGTTGGCCATTACTTCTGCAAGAAGGGTTTCTGAGTTGCAGGCCCTTATGGCAGTGGGGCCTTTTTTGGTTTTTCATAAGGATAGGGTATCTTTACGTACTAATCCTTCCTTTATGCCTAAGGTGGTTTCTAGTGTGGCTTTAAACCAAACTATTCATTTGCCTACCTTTTATGCAGATCCCCAAAATAAAGGGAAAAGATTTTGCACACTTTAGATGTACACAGGCTATTGCGTTATTATTTGAGCAGGACTAAGGATTTTAGGCAGTCTCAGCAGTTGTTTGTTTCTTTTGCTTTGACTTCAAAGGGCAAGCCTGTGTCAAAACAAACTATTTCTAGGTGGATTGGGTGTTGCATTACATTTTGTTATTCCCATCATGGCAAGGAGATTCCAGCTGGGATTAGGCCTCATTCCACTAGGGCTACTGCCACTTCCACAGCATTTCTAAGGGGTGGCAACTAAGGATATTTTGGAGGCAGCTACTTGGAGTTCAGTGCATACTTTCTCTAAGCATTATCACCTTCCTCTCTACTCTAAGTCTAGGGCTGGTTTTGCCACAGCTATTTTGCAAGGCATGTTGTCAGTTCCTGCTTCCTTATGATTTGCCAGCCTCCCTTACCTCTGCTTTGGGATTCTACCCAATAGTTAGGACTGCAGCAATGTGGAATGAAGAACATAGTACAGTTTTGTACCTACCATAAATGTAGATGTTCGAGGATCCACATTGCTGCAGTCCAATTTACCCTCCCTCCTTCCCCTCTGTGTTTAGGGGTGGTTGTGTAGGTGAGGTTATATTCTGCTAATTGTGTATATATTGTATATATATTTTTTGGTGCAGGTATTTTGGGAAGTTTTTGTTTTTGGCCTTATCTTTTCAGGGTCTTCTGACATCTGGGGCAAGAAAAGACTGAGGATATGACGTCGGTCATGCGCATTAGTACCCTGACGTACTGACGTCAGTCTAATGCGCCCTGACCGACGTCAGCCATATACTTTGGTATTCGGGCCGACTGGACAGCGGACTACCCCAA
This sequence comes from Protopterus annectens, assembly GCF_019279795.1. Lineage (NCBI taxonomy): Eukaryota > Metazoa > Chordata > Ceratodontiformes > Protopteridae > Protopterus > Protopterus annectens. The sequence continues at coordinate 1,644,541,500 of NC_056732.1, forward strand.
TAGTTAGGACTGCAGCAATGTGGATCCTCGAACATCTACATTTATGGTAGGTACAAAACTGTACTATTTACAGGATTTACTGCATTCTGCTGAACAGGTTGGAAAACATACTTTGCAATGTGGTTTTGATTCACTGGAGGCATCTTGCAGGGCTGCTGTCACCGGGTCTGTACTTAGAAGGCATGCTTGGCTTAAGGAGCAATCTTTGCCAGTTCTTGTTAAAACTAAATTGCTGGATGCTCCCTTAAATCAGGACCGCCTGTTTGGCGACATAGCAGAAGAAGTTCTTAAAAAGATGGAGGAAAAAACTAAATCTATGCAAACTGTTAAATATTTTTTACAAGTGCAGCCTCCTAGATTTAGTGGGCATTGGCCCTCAAAAAATTGGTCCTTTCCTGCCTCTTCCAGGCCTTCTCAGTTCAAACCCAGAACCAGCAGAACACCCAGGCTTCAGTCCCAGGGTACGCACAGGACCAAGCAGTGGGGGGCTCCCACTTCCAAATCAGGGAGTAGTAAGACTCCTCCCCCCTATGGTAAGCTGCCTCAATGACTTAATTTTAAAATTTCCAAGCACTTCTCAACTGACTGCTCCTTTAGGGGGAAAGATTGCTCTGCAAGCAAAAAATTGGGAGGTCATTATCCCAGACAAATGGGTTTTAAACATAGTTTCCCAAGGTTACAGATTTCACTTCCACAAATTACCAACCCCAAATGGTTGGCCAGATCTACCCCCAAATCAATGGGCGGAGGATCGAAAGCAAGTGCTCTGTCTCTTAAGATTAAAAGCTATTCAGACTGTATCAGAAGAGGAAAAGGGACAAGGTTTCTACTCAAGACCTTTCCTGGTACCCAGAAAAGACAATTCATGGTGTCCTGTCCTGAACCTGTCTACCCTAAACACTTTTTTGGTGATTCCAAAATTCAAGATGCTAACTCTTCACCAGTTGCTTCCCATGATAGGCAAAGATGCCTGGTTGGCAACACTGGATTTAAAGGAAGCCTACCTGTACATCCCAATCAGGGAATCTTGCAGAAAATGCCTATGCTTCAAAGCAGACTGTGCATGCACTATCAGTTCTCTGCACTGCCCTTTGGCTTATCTACTGCACCCAGGGTATTAACAAAGTGCCTAGCTCCAGTCATTGCATTTTGCAGGCAAAGGAATATTCAAATATACCCATACCTGAACGATTCAAAGCCAGGACATACTTCTGAATCATCTGGCATTTGTACAAAAGGTGTTAACCTGTCTGGGGTACACCATAAACGAAAAGAAATCACATCTGGTACCCTGTCAACAAATTATATTCCTGGGAGCAGCTTGAACACACCTTCCCAGATGGCTTTCTTCATGCCAGAGAAACAAATTAATTTGACAAATTACATCAAACTAGTGGCCACAAAAACCCTGATATCTGCAAGGCAAGTACTGCAAGCCTTGGGGTTCATGGCCTCTTGCATTATACTAATTCCATATTCAAGACTGCATATGAGGAAACTACACTGGTATCTAAAGAGCCAATGGTGTCAACATTCTCAGGATCTAGAAGCAGTGATTCCTATCATACCTTGCCTACGGTTAGAATTCCTTTGGTGGGCAGAGGCCTGCCACCAAAACAAGGGACTACCATTCACTCTACCCCCTGCTGCCCAAACCCTAACAACAGATGCATCAGACTCTGCATGGGGGGCTCACCTGGCAGGGAAGTGCATTCAGGGCAAATGGATCCCAAGTCAAATGTACCTGCATATCAATCAAAAAGAAATGTTAGCTGTACAGAATGCTCTGACAGCCTTCAAGGACCACGTTCTTCCAGGAGAATTAATGGTAAAGACGGACAACACCACTATTATGTGGTACATAAACAAGCAGGGGGGTACCCATTCTTACCCCCTCTGCAGACTAGCCATGGCTCTGTGAAACAAAACCTTGAGCTACCAAGTGCATCTACAGACTCAATTCCTGCCAGGAAAACTAAATACGCTGGCAGACGAACTAAGCAGAAATCTCATGGACCCACATGAGTGGAAACTGGAACCAAAGATTTTCAACATGTTGATCAACAAATGGGGGACCCCAGATATAGACCTGTTTGCCTCCCACCGAACTACCAATTGGACAAAGTCTGCACAAGAACTCCCCACAAACAAGCTTGGAAACTGGATGCTCTGTGCTTCAGCTGGAAAAATCTATCAGTTTATGCCTTTCCTCCTCATGCGTCTCCTCTCCAAAGTACTACTAAAGACCAAACAGGACAAACCAAGGATGATACTGATTGCACCAGACTGGCCACGCCAGCACTGGTACCCCCTCTTGCGCAGTGTGTCACAGCTGGCTCCATGGCACCTACCTCAGACCCCTACCCTGCTGTCTCAGCAGGAGAGCCAGATTCTGCACCCCCAGCTTCAAACCCTGAACCTGGCAGCCTGGCTAATTACCTAATCTCTCCGTTACCATCCCTCAATAAACAAGTGTTGGATGTCATTTTGGAGGCAAAGAGGCCTAGTACTAGAAAATCTTGTGCCGAAAAATGGAAAAGATTCTGTGCCTGGAATCAAACTCAAGGGTTGGCCACTGCAGCACCCAATTTATCTCAGATTCTTCAATACTTAACTGAGATGCTTCACAATGGCCTTTCCTTTTCCTCCATCAAAATTCACGCCTCAGCCATTTCAGCTCATTACAACACAGAACCACCCCTCTTTTCTCACCCACTGCTCAAGCAGTTCCTCAGTGGGGCCAAAAACTTAAGACTACACAAGAGAGCCCCAACTCCAGCCTGGGACCTTAATTTTGTATTGGAAAAACTCGCTCTTCCTCCCTTTGAGCCAGCTGCAACTGCAGAGTTAAAATTAATTTCTTGGAAAACAGCTTTCCTTTTAGCAATCATTTCAGCAAGAAGGGTATCTGAATTACAGGCCCTGTAACCACTCCCACTGCCTTCTCTTTTCCCCCACCCCCCATCTTTCCTCAAACAGGTTAAACTGCTACAATTCAATACAGGCATAATTTTCAAATCTAGGTGCTTAGGATTTCCCTCTCTCTTCCCTCCTTGGCTGACCTGGTGTGACTTAGTGTAAGTTTCTTCATTGTATGGATCTTTTACTGTTTTTTGTGTAACTGAATGACCTGCTGCTAAATTCTGATTCTGCACAGACTGCTCTATTTTTTTTTCAGAGGCTCTATAAGTAGCTAGTGACTTTACTGAATTTCTGTGGTAATATTTGTGTTTAAACTGAACCTGTACCTAGAGAAAGTGTATAATCAGAGCTCCTCCTTGCTGCATGTGTTTTTTAATGTTTAAATTACACACACACATTGAAGAAGTGCTTTTATGACTTGAATAACTTGGACTAGCTATACCTGAAGTGCTTTTACTGGCAATTTTCCAGTTGTACAATTGTGAATAATTGATTTAGTTTTTCTGGTATATCCTTAAAATCTGGCAAGTGTTTATTTACTGCATTGCTCTCTTGCTTAGGTTTCTTAGCTATAAATCTTAGTTCATTCTGAAGTATGCTACTTTACCCCCCCCACCAAACCTTTCTGAATGCATTATTATATAATAACTGCCTGTTGTTGCCTCATGCTTACCCTAGAATCTCTGCTTTTCTCTTTTCCTAGTTGAACTCTACAGTTCCCTACAAAACGGTGTCTACAGGACTGCAATCAGTTTCTCTCAACATTTAAACAGAGTAGGTTGCACACACAAAAAGCATTTGTTAAGCTTTCACTTACAGTGCTTTGTAATTAAGCAGGTCACCATACTGGTCAGCCATAGGGCTCTGTGTTTCTACTTGAGTGGTTGCCTCCTTCCCCTGTAACTGAAGTAAATTGATTCTTACATTAAGAGCTGTAATACTTACCTTATAGCTTTAGGACACCTTAGGAAACCTTGTAAACTGCAATAGCCCCGCTACGTTCACCCTCGCTTTCGGGCTCTCGCTCCCTCCCTGCCCCCAATTCCCTCCCGCCCCAGTACCTCTAAATTTATAGTACTATAGCCACTCCCCCACTGCCTAGATTCTATCTGCTTTCATCTGGGATAATTCCACCCACCCCCATTCTACTACCTACATTTTAATAGCACCTATTAGCTTTCATCTGGCATTCTCCCATCCCCCTTCCAGTACCCTTACCTCGCCACTCTATCTTCGGGTGTTGCATCACCAGGTAAAACAGTTCCTTAACTCACTAGCTGAGTCACAGATAATGATATACTCCTCTGTACTACCCCTCTTGTTCACACCATACCTCCTTACCTTGTATGAAAACCAGTTTCTCGTGGGATTTCAGGTTCCTAAAGGCCATACTATCACCCCAGCTGTACATCCTTCCACCTTCAACTATACTTACAGTACCAGATCCTGTCCAACATCTTGTTCAGTCTATCAACATCTCAACCCCAGGCACATTAGCTCTAGATCCAAACACTACCACAAACTAACAAACAAATTCCTGAAGTTCATCACCAAGTATAGACTCAACCTAATACTTGGTGGTGATATTCACCCCAACCCTGGACCACTCACTTCAGATAAACATACCCCCTCTACTTGCAATCTAAGCTACAAACCTACAATTAATAGGCCAACTAACTCTCTCCTAGTCTGTCATCTCAATATTAGAAGCATTAATAACAAGGTACATGAATTGCATGCACTTCTGGATGTCCACTTCCCTGAGATTCTCTGTTTATCTGAAACCTGGTTAAAACCTAACACTAAAGACAATGAAGTGTTACCACCTGGGTACAACATACACAGGCTGGATCGTGCTTCAAGGAAGGGGGTGGGGTAGCTGTACTCTATAAATCTGAGTTAAATGTCACCATAGATGTAATACAACCTCCTCAGATTAATAACTCAGAGATTCTTGCCACCAAATTGCAACTTAATAAAAATAAATGCATTAATATCATCTGTATATACATTCCCCCAGGTAACAATATATCTACATTTGAAGATATCCTGCACTGGCTATCATGTCACTACCCCCAAAAAACCCTACTACTGGGAGACTTTAACATAGACTGGGACACCTGTTCCTCAGAATCCCCAACCACCCATATTAACCTGCATGCATTTACACAAATCATATCCACCCCTACCAGGATAGGTAAACCCAACCAAAAAGAAAGTATACTTGACTGGGTACTCATAAACAGTCACCCCCAACTGTACACCTCTGGTACCCCCCTTAATGGCCTAAGCGATTACCTACTCACATATGTAATTAAGCACAAAACCATTAATTCCCAACAACCCTTACTCAGAAATGTTAGAAACAATAAAAACTTTGACCCTGCCAAATTCCAACAAGAACTAAACTCATGTAATTGGTCTATTCTAAAACACCTCCCCTTAGAGGAAGCAATAGCATACTTTAACAACAAATTCCTTGAGATCCTTGATTTGCATGCACCTGTTCGTTCAAAGAGAACCAAGGCAAAAACTGCACCATGGCTTTCTATAGAGTCTAAACTCAAAATTACCCTTAGAAACAAAGCATGGGCTTTATGGCATTCTTCTAAAGACCCTCAAGATCACATTAAATAAAGGCAATCCAGGAACGAAACCAAAAAATCAATTTTGCAAGGCAAAAAACAATACTACTGTAATTTACAGACAGTAAATCAAAATAACCCTCAGAAGTTTTGGGCAGGTTCAAATAATCTACTACATCCTGGACAAACTTCAACCCCAATCCCTGCTGCTACTATTGATAAAACCCCTGAAGATGTTTCTGATAGTTTTAACCGATTCTTTACTGAGACAATTCAAGCCCTAGCTAGCCAACTACCTCCTAGCTCCCCTGGTCCTGAAAGTAGAACCCCTAGAAACCTACTCGCGTTCAGCTTTCAACCAGTTGCCACTTCACTTATCCGTACTTTGATCAAAAAATTAAAACCCACTACACTTTCTGCTGATCAACTCCCTGCAGAGTACCTACAAAATTCAGCTGATGCTATTGCTTACCCCGTCTCAATACTAATCAATCGAACCATAGTAGAAGCTAAAATTCCCACCATCTGGAAAATATCCTATGTAAACCCACTTCACAAAGGAGGCAGCTCTACTGAATTCTCCAATTATAGGCCAATAGCTATACTCTCTCCACTTGCAAAGATAATGGAAAAATGTATTCATAGACAACTCATGCACCACCTAATCCAAAATCGCCTTATGGCAGACACTCAGCATGGCTTCTGTCCTCATCACAGCACTACTTCAGCCCTCCTAGCCTTTACTAACACCATAAACCATAATCACAACAATAACTATATATCCTCAGCCCTCTTTTTGGATCTTTCCAAGGCATTCGATATGGTTGATCACCAACTTTTAATCCACACCCTGCAAACATTCTGTCTAGATACTGGAGCCCTCCAATGGTTTCAATCCTACCTGAATGGTCAACAGCAGGCTGTCCTCTGGCAGAACAAACTCTCTAACCTTCTACCTAACACACTTGGAGTACCACAAGGCTCTATACTAGGGCCCTTGCTGTTCTCCATCTTCATTAACGACCTTTATACTGTCATCCCAAAAGTCAGCTGTATCCAATATGCTGATGACTCTACTCTGATTTGCTCAGCCACATCTCCAGTAGAGTTATGGTCAGCTACCCAGACCACCTTTAATACAATAGAAAACTGGCTTTCTGAACATCGTCTGATCCTAAATCCCAAAAAAACTAAAATGCTGTTATTTTCACCAACACGTAGGTCTACCGCTTTCACCTTTACCATAAAATCAAATGATGGCACAGTAATCTTCCCTGACCCATCTACAAAACTATTAGGTGTCATCGTAGACAATAATCTAAAATTTGACCTACATGTTAACCAAACTATCAAAACCATCAATAAAAAACTAGGGTCACTTTACAGAATAAAAGCCTTCCTAACCCCTCCAGCTAAAATTGCCATAGCTCGCTCTCACCTTCTTTCAACCCTTCTGTATGCATCCCCTCTACTCTCGAATTTAAACAAGACTGTCCTTAACAAACCCTCAATTTGCTACAACCACATTGTCAGGTTTGCCACTGGGCTGCCTTTTAGGACACATCATTGCATCAATCTAAATAAGCTTGGTTGGCTTGAACTACCCAGCCTAATCCAATATAACCAACTGATTATGGCCTATAAAATCCTCTATAATCCGGACAATACTCCTGCACTTAAAAATATTATCACCCCCTATAACAATCCTAGACCGCTTCGATCCTCTAACAAACTACTAATTCAGACTAACAAAATTAATAACACAGCCGGTGATTCTCTCTTTGCAAACTCTGTAAGTAGATCCTGGAACACTCTTTCAGCTGATATTACCTTACTTTCCACCTTAGGTCAATTTAAAACTAGACTCAAACAACATTTGTCACTTAACTGGCTATGTCAATGTATCAAGCCTGGCTAACTCTCTCTAGAATGTCTAAAAATTTGTTAACCAGTTTACTGTGTAATTTAATTTAATCCTGACTTGTGCTCAGGATTAACTGTAACCTGTGGAACTTGTTTAACTTGCTTACTTATATAATCTCTGTAAATAATCTGTTTGTACTATGTAATGCTGTATCTGCTTACCCTTGGAGCTTTTCTCCCCGGGCCTCCACTGAAAATGGACATGCATCCAGTCGGACTATCCCGGTCAGCAAATGTAAAATAAAATAAATAAATTATGGCAGTGGAGCCTTTCATCATCTTTCATGCGGACAGTGTGTCCCTAAGGACGGATCCCTTTTTCATGCCCGTGGTGGTATCCAGTGTGGCTCTTAACCAGTCCTTTCATTTGCCAACCTTCTTTTCTAATCTACTGAACAAAGGGGAACAGATACTGCATTCCTTAGACGTGCACAGACAACTTAGATTTTACTTGGACAGGACTAAACCTCAAAGGAAATCTGAACAACTGCTGGTGGCATTTCTGCAGGGGCAAAGGGGAAGGCTATTTCAAAGCAAACCATTTCTAAATGGATATGCCATTGCATTCATTTCTGCTATAAGCACCATGGAAAACCTATCCCACAGGGGATTAGACCCCATTCAACCAGGGCTGCATCTACCTCTACAGCCTTTCTCAGAGGTGTCCATACCAGAGACATCCTAGAAGCTGCTACCTGGAGTTCTGTACATACTTTCACTAAGCATTACCATTTGCCAATTTTCTCCAAATCTAGAGCTGGCTTTGCCACTGCAGGGCCTTATAGCTGGTCCTAATGCTATCTAAATTCCTCCTTCCATCCTTAGCTTTGGGAATCTACCCAAATGTGATGACTTCAGCAGTGAAACACAAAGAACATAGTACAGTTGTGTGCACTTACCATAAATGTAGATGTTCGAGTGTATTCACTGTTGCAGTCCTGGTTACCCTCCCTCCAGCCCCCTGACTTCTTTTGGCTATACCTCTATTCTCCTCTACTATATTTTAAAGCTTTTTGGTGTATTTGCTTTTTTGTTCGAGGTATAACCTTGTATATTTATATTTAATTGCCTCCCATTAAGGGGGGCACCTGACATTTGAGGCAAGAAAAACTGATGGAATGGCATTGGCTGCATGCTTTATACCCCTGACTACCTGACAGTGAGACAGCAACCGATGCAGGACCCAAGACTTTGATAATCAGTCCGACTGAGGGCTACTGCAAGCAGATAACCCAAATGTGATGACTGCAACAGTGAATACACTCGAACATCTACATTTGTGGTAAGTGTACACAACTGTACTTTTGGTCACATATGCAAGAAGGTCAGGGATGCTTTTACAAAGCAGATCTGAGAGTGACAGGAGGAGGAGGGACACAGAAGATGGTAACGTCCAGCCAAGAACTGGCTTAGCATCTTGAGAAAAGACCAGCAATATTCAGGGAGTAAAGTGGCACTGAATCAAGGGAGGTAGTGACAAATAATCTGGCATCCCAACTGTGTGTAAAAATGGGGAAAAACGCAGTTCATGGTTATGAATTCACTCTCATTGGCTTGTCTGTAATGTATCAGACCTCAAAGAAAGCTCCACCAGAGATGGAATTTAGACTATGTATATGTTTGTGCCTGAGTATCATTGTTATAGTTTGAATTTTTCCTGTTGTTCTACTCTGCGGGTTCATACAACCATTCTTCTAACATGTACAGGCCCAAATTGTGGTCTATATTAGAGTATAACAAAACTTTTCAAAAAATACAGTATTTAAATTGATTTAACTGGGTTGCGGGAATATTAACTGAACTGGAAGTTTTGACTCTGCTCTTCATTTAGTCCCACCCACCCTCCCTGTGTTTTTGTTTTGGTGTTAATCTTAGTGGCCTTGAAACTGCCCGCCCCTCTTGTAAATTTGTGTTTGGATACTCCTGGGCCCATCTAATTTTCTCACTCAACTGAGTGCAGTGAGATCATATTCTGATTTCAGGCACTCCTACTGTGTACAAAGAGAGCATCTGGGAAACAGAAAAAAAATTAAGCTTGTTTCCTGCCTTTCCTGTTAAGTGGTATAGACTATTTGTAGGCTTCTGAGCCCCCAAGCCCTTCTGTGCTGGAGGGAAGCCTTCTAGCTTAGTTTTTTTCTAATAACTAGCCAGTTTTCTAGTTTCAGCACTCAAATCTGTTTCTTTGATCTCAGCACTTGTTCAGAACTCATTGTAAGCACTACATAAGCTGCAAATTACTACAGCACTCAACTTTCCTCACTTGTCTAGTGGAAAGCAGTTTTTAGTACTTAATAAATAAGCACTTATCCAGGCATGTCTAAGGGTCAGCTCCCAGTGATTTCTCCTGTCTACCTGATGAATCTGGGCATCTTGGGGCAATGCAGCAGTTGCCTCATGTACACAGACAACCCTCTCCTCCTACCACCCAACACTACAACCTGTGAGAGATGCACTTATATAGCCAAACTGGAAGCAAAGCTCTCTTCACCCAAGACTGGACTAGACAGTCAAGAGGAGAAGGTAAACACTTGTACCGCACCACACTCATCACATAGTCCCTCAAAACCTACACCACCAAAACACAGACATAGAAACACAAAACACACACCTACATTCGCGGAGGCTCTCAATAAAAACCTGCCCAAGCATCAGGGACATCTAAAGCATAAATGCAAGCAAACTCCACCCCCCCCAACACAACCCAAATGACACATAGCCCACAAACTCAGTGTGCCACTCAACCACAGCCCATAAGGCATAACAACGTACCCAACACTCTAGTCATAGGTGACTCTATAGTCAGGCACACTGATGTTCCACTCACTAGACTAAACAAGGAGAAAGTTACTGTCAGCTGCCTGTCAGGTGCCAGGATCCACCACATAACGCATGCACTCAGGTCATTCCACAATAAGTACAAATATGACCCTGTCATTGTCCATGTTGGTGTGAATGACCTGAGACGTACCTCCCTGGACTACATGAAAAGAGACATGGAGGAGCTCTCCGATCTTGTATCCCAGGCAGGTATGACCCTAACCCTGAGTAGCATCCTGCCATCACCCAGAATGATATCACAGTACAAGGACAAAATGATTAACTTCAACAATTGGCTAAGCTTCTGGTGTAATTCTAAGGGGATCTAGTATTTGTCTGCCTGGGACGACATGATTGACAGTCCACGATGCTTTGCCAGAGATGGCCTGCACCTGTCGCCCTTAGGATTCCGGATACTGGCTAAGACTCTTGCAACCCCTATAGTGCCTTTTTTAGGCAAGGTTCAAATGACAAATTCACCACCGTAACAGGTACAAGCAAGCAAAATCTGAGGATAATGCTACTCAGTGCTAGAAGTCTAAACCTCAAAATGCACTCACTCAAGGCATTCCTTAAAATGGAGAACATTGACATCTGTGCAGTAACAGAGACCTAGTTCAAAGCTCCAGAGAGCACCCCTGCATTACCAGGCTTCAATTCATACCACACCTTTCGGCCACCTAACCCAGAAAGAAGCATTAAAGGCGGAGGCGTGTCCATATTCATTAGGGATATCCACACCTCCAGGCTAGTTGCACAGCATAATGCATCCGAGATTATCCAAGTGCAACTAACTCTGGGCAAGACCGCAATCCAAATTGTAGCTTGCTACAGACCCCCCACCATGCCCCACGATTCACACTCCTCATTTCTTGATACACTGGAAAGTATTATGGTACAACCCAACACCCTAATAATGGGTGATTTCAACTAGCCCACCATTAACTGGGAAAACTACTCGTACCAACTCTTTTGCTCAACGTTCTCTAGAATTCATAAATTCCAATGCCTTGGATCAACTTATTCACACCCCCACCAGGGGCAGCAATATCCTAGACCTGGTCATTACCAACATGGGAAACCGGTGTTCCACACCAGAGGTCAATTCCTCGTTGGTCAGATCCGACCACAAGCTAATCAGCCTAGACATCCACATCCCACCCCAGGCCCCAATTAGGGAAACCATCGTAAAAAACTTCTCAAAAGCCAACTTCACACTTAAGACAGAAGTGGCAAACTTCATGATACCCATGCAGACGGACAGTAGAGGTATGACTGTCAAATTTTACACAAATGCACTTTATAAGCACTTACACGAGTGTATGGATCATGCTATCCCTAATAGAACCAAGATGTTATCCTCGAAAAAAAGGAAGCCAATCTGGTGGACCTCTGCCATAAACAAACTCTACAACAGAAGAAAGAAACTGTTGCAAAAAAGAGTAAAATCCCATGACTGGAGGAACTCCCTGGTCAACCTCAGTAAGAAGCTGAGATCCCTCATAAAATCCTCCAAAGCTAGTTACGAAAACAAAATTGCCACTGACTCTAAAGACAACCACAAAGCATTCTATAGCTATGTCAAGAATCTAAATGGGAACACTCAGATCTGCTCTGAGTTACAGCATAATGGCACTAAATATACAGAACCAACTGATATTGCCAACATCCTAGCAGATAGGTTCAGTGCTAACTTTACCCCCCTCTCACCTCCTAGAGGGCCCATCTCTATACCTGAAGAATGCAAAGTTCCTATAATCACGGCTGCACAGGTACAAAACACACTCTCCAAAGCCAAGAACACAGCATCCATGGGACCTGACAATATCCCAGGCTGCGTCCTACATGAACTACAGAATGAACTGGCACCCTACCTTAGTACCATGTTCATTCATAGCCTCGCCTCAGGCTTTGCACCCACTGAATGGCACACCGCGACAGTTATCCCACTCCACAAAGGGGGAGCCATGACGGACCCCGGGAACTACCGCCCCATTAGCCTGACGAGCCTGGTCTGCAAGGCCATGGAACGTATCATCATGTAACTCATAAACAAAGACATTGGTAATCTCCAAACTCTGGACCCTACACAGTTTGGATTTGTAAAAGGCTCATGTCTCCTAAACCTGATTGACTTCTTTGAAGCAGTCACCAAAGCCATAGATGAGGGTAAAATGGTTCACACAGCTTATCTAGATCTCACCAAGGCTTTCAACACTAAACCCCACTCTGGAATTATAGATAAGCTCACTAAACTAGGTATAAATCCCTATGTCACAAGATGGGTTGCCAACTGGCTCACGGACAGAACCCACACTGTGAAAGTAGCGGATTCCAAATCCGACATCAGACCAGTGACAAGTGGAGTACCACAGGGTTCAGTCCTGGGTCCTCTCCTGTTTGGTATCTACTTCTCTGAAGTGCAGGCCAACACAGAAGGTCTTTGGCTAACAAAGTTTACAGATGACTGCAAATTAGGAGCCATAATCGAAACTCCCAACGATGTGGACAAACTACAAAAGGGCCTCAATGAGACAGATACCTGGTGTCAAAGCCATGGCCTGAAGCTCACTGCCAAAAAGTGTATTGTCATCCCCTTTGGTAAAAACTCTGTACCCATGAACTACCACATAGCTGGTAGTCTTCTTAATGCCGAAAATGTGATGAGACCTTGGGACACAGGTGGACAGTAACCTCTCCTTTAATAATCACATCGCCACAGTGGTCAGGAAATCCTTCTACGTGGCTCATCTCATCACAAAAGGATTCTCATCCAGAAAAAAAGAGGTCATTGTTCCCCTCTACTCATCACTCATTAGACCCATTATAGAGTACAACGCCCCTTTTGGTATGTACCTCACAAGACATCTACAACAACTGGAAAGACCACAGAAATACCTCACAAAGAGGATTACTGGCCTCAAACATATGCCCTATGCAGACCGTCTCAAAAAACTACAGCTTTACTCCATCACATATCGCCTACTCAGGGGCGATCTCTGCCTAACATACAAAGCTATGTCAAACCCAGAGCTGTTGGACATGCTCCACTTAAAGAAATCCCAATCCCTCCGAGCTACATGCTCTAGGGACCTTACCCTTGTCATCACAATAAACAGAACATGCTGGAGGGATAGATTCCTGTCCCAGAGACTTCCCATACTCTGGAACAGATTACCTATCTATGTCAAACAGAGCTCCTCATTAGCACTCTTCAAGAAAAATCTTGATGATTGGATGGGAAATGGGAAATTCACCCCGGGGATCACTTCTGTGGCTCTGCTCAACAGGGGCACAGGAAAATAATTTTCTTGGGTGGCGAAAGCCAGGGTACATTTTTTGGCTAGGCTTGTATGGGCCCTAGGGCCGATAGCCTTGTACCTACCTATGAACCTATGACTGCAGTTACTAGAGATATGTTATGACTCCCATGTATGGAAATACACCACGCATATCTTATTGGCAAGAAAAGGTTTTATGTAGATGCTGTTTGTGTTTCACTGTTGCAGTCTTCACATTTCAGTTATCTGCTTGCAATAGCCCTCAGATGGCCTGATTATCAAAGTCTTGGGTCCTGCATCAGTTGCTGTGTCATCTTCCATGACGTCAGGTAGTCAGGGGTATAAAGCATGCAGCCGACACCATTACATCAGTCTTTCTTGCCCTGTGGTGTCCAAAGCAGAAACAGTTCGCAAGTGTCGGTTGGCCGACTCCTGAAATTTTCATTTTCAAATTTCAGATCCGAAGTCTTTAAAAGCTAAGTACCCCGTTGGGGAACTTTTTTCTTGCTCTAAACTGATGTCAGTAAAAGTGAACAATTGTATTTCTTGTGGAAAGCAAATACCTCATAAAGATTTTCATTCGTACTGCATTCCTTGCTTAGGCCCAGACCACAACGTACCTCGCTGTCGGTTTTGTGCCTTATTTAAACCTCGTACTATTCATCGTCAGTTTATTTACGCATCTAAATATTTTGGTACTCAGTTCAATTATCCAGAAATGGCTTTGGTAAGCCACCCGACTACCGATATTCCGAAAAAACAAAAAGTGAAAGACAGAGACAGACTGCATAGGTCCAAAGCTGCCGACGACGCTTCTCCTAAGCTAGTTGCCAGTTCGCCGGTACTCAGGGAGATGCTTTTGCAGCCCCTGATACCCACTACTTCAGATTCGCAGGCCTCTACTGAGATCTATTCTGAGTATGTCACGAGATGCTTCTTCGACTGTGGAACCTGTGGATGTCTCTACCTTGGATGGGTCCGGTGCCGCTGTGCAGGCAACGGCTTCTGAGGGTGTATTCAGGCCTACTGACTTGCATATTAAACCAACGCCATCTTCTTCTTCTTCAAGGCCTTAAACTCGATCTGTGCCTAGAAAACCGACACCCAGACCGCATGGACAGGCCCCTATGCATAAGAAAAAATTATAAGAATGGCTGAAGACCTTATTACTCTAATCAGGGGAAGTCACCTTTCCTTCTCTAAGAGACCTAGGACTGATTTTCCTTCTGATCAGGATTCCGAAATTTCAGTTTTCTCTGATGATCAGGATTTGCCCTTATCTACCTATGAGGATTTTGATGCAGAGGACTCCTTTCCCTCTGCTTCCCCTCCAGAGAATTTCTCTTTTGGTGAAACCTTGCATACTCTTAGGGAGCATTTTCGCTGGGAAGGCCAGGATTACTCTGACTCCAAAAAGAGGCTTAGGGAATTCTTACTCCTCCCTCAACACAGGCCTTTAGCTATCCCTCCTGTACTGGACATTATAGGTGATGCCTTCTCGGAATCTAGCCTGGCCCTTGACTCTTTACCTCCTGCCCCCAGAAAACCTGATAGGTATTACAGGGTACCTGACTCTCACAATTTTCTCTTTAAAAATTCCGCTGTGGATCCCGAGACCATTTCACAGGGACCCAAGGGCATTAAGGCTACTACTGACAAAAATCCTACCCCCTCTGATAGAGATTCCAGGGCGCTGGATAGATTGGGTAAGAAGGTATACACTTCTGCAACCTTGGCCATTAGGGCCTTAAACTGCCAGTTTCATATGTTAAGGTATCAGCAGCATATTATTGGATTGCTTAAACAGAAAATTATGTTGATTCCTGACTGTGCTGAAAGTCAAGATTTACAGGATTTAATGCATTCTGCTGAGCAAGTTGGAAAACATATTTTGCAATGTGGTTTTGATTGATTAGAGGCATCTTGCAGGGCTGCTGTCACTGGGTCTGTACTTAGAAGGCATGCTTGGCTTAAGGAGCAATCTTTGCCAGATCATGTTAAAGCTAAATTACTGGATGCTCCCTTAAACCAAGACCGCCTGTTTAGCAACAAAGCAGAAGTAGTACTTAAAAAGATAGAGAAAAAAGCTAAATCTATGCAAACTGTTAATGATTTCCTGCAAGTACAGCTCCCAGATTTAGTAGGCATTGGCCCTCTAAGAATTGGTGCTTTCCTGCTTCTTCCAGGCCTTCTTAGTCCAAACCCAGAACCAGCAGAACACCCAGGCATCAGTCCCAGGTTACTCACAGGCCTAAGCAGTGGGGGGCTCCCACTTCCAAAGCAAGGAGTAGTAAAACTCCCCCCTATGGTAAACTGTCTCAGTGACTTAACTTTAAACCTTCCAAGCCCTGCTCAACTGACTGTTCCTTTACGAGGAAAGATTGCCCTGCATGCAAAAATTTGGAAACTCATTACCCAGGACAGATGGGTTTTAAATGTAGTTTTCCAAGGATACAGATTCCACTTCCACTCCTTACCAACCCCAAACGGTTGGCCAGACCTACCCCCAAATAAGTGGCCAAGGCTCAAAAGCAAGTTGTCTGTCTTTTAAGCATAAGGGCTATTCAACCTGTCCCAGAAGAAGAATGGGGGCAATGTTTCTACTCAAGACTTTTCCTGGTACCCAGAAAAGACAATTCCTGGCATCCTATCGTGGACCTGTCTATCCTAAACACATTTTTGGTAATCCCAAAATTCAAGATGCTAACTCTTCATCAACTGCTTCCCATGCTAGGCAAAAATGCCTGGTTGGCAACACTGGATTTAAAGGAAGCCTACCTGCACATCCCAATAAAGGAATCTTGCAGAAGATTTCTGCGCTTCAGAGCAGGCTACTTGTACTGTCAGTTCACTGCACTGCCCTTTGGCTTATCTGCTGTGCCCAGGGTATTCACAAAGTGCCTAGCTCCAGTCTATGCATTTTGCAGGCAAAGAAATATTCAAATGTACCCATACCTGGACGATTGTCTAATTCAAACAGAAAGCCAGGACATACTATTAAATCATCTGGCATTTGTAAAGAAATTGCTAACGTCTCTGGGGTACACCATAAATGAAAAGAAATCACATCTTGTACCCTGCCAACAAATTGTATTCCTGGGAGCAAGCTTGAATACAACTTCCCAGATGGCCTACCTCACGCCAGAGAAACAAATTCAGTTGACAGTCTACTTCAAACTACTGGCCACAAAGACCCAGCTATCTGCAAGGAAAATACTGCAAGCCCTGGGGTTTATAATTCCATATGCAAGACTGCATATGAGGAAACTACAATGGTATCTAATAAGCTTATGGTGGCAACATTCTCAGGATCTAGAATCTAGGATTCCTATCATACCTTGTCTACAGATAGAGTTCCCTTGGTGGGCAGAGGCCTGCCACCAAAACAAGGAACTGCCATTCACTCTACCCCTGCTCCCTAAACCCTAGCAACAGACGCATCAGATTATGCATGGGGGCTCACTTGACAGAGCAGTGCATTCAAAGCAAATGGAACCAATATCAAATGCACTCGCATATCAGTCAGAAAGAAATGTTAGCTGTATAGAATGCTCTGACAGCCTTCAAGAACCACATTCTTCCAGAACAATTATTGGTAAAGACAGACATCACTACTGTTATGTGGTACATAAACAAGCAGGGTGAACCCACTCATACCCTCTCTGCAGACTAACCATGGCTCTGTGAAACACAGCCTTGAGCTACCAAGTGCACCTACAGGCTCATTTCATGCCAGGAAAGCTAACTACACTGGCAGACAACCTAAGCAGAAATCTCATGGACCCACACGAGTGGAAACTGGAACCAAAGATATTCAACATGTTGAGAAACAAATGGGGGAGCCCAGAGATAGACCTGTTTGCCTCCCCCCAGAACTACCAATTGGACAAATTCTGCACAAGGACTCCCCACAAACAAGCTTGGAAAGTGGATGCCCTGTCCTTCACCTGGAAAAACAGTTTATGCCTTTTCCCCTCTGCCTTTACTCTCCAAGGTACTACTAAAGATCAAACAGGACAAACCAAGGACAATACTAATTGCACCAGACTGGCCACGCCATCACTGGTACCCCCTCTTGGGCAGTGTGTCACTGCTGGCACCATGGCACCTGCCTCAGACCCCTGCCCTGCTTTCCCAGCAGGGAGGCCAGATTCTGCATCCACAACTTCAAACCCTGAACCTGGCAGCCTGGGTAATTACCTGATCTCTCCATTACCATCCCTCAGTAAGCAAGTGATGGATATCATTCTGGAGGCAAGGAGGCCTAGTACTAGAAAATCCTCTGCTGAAAAATGGAAAAGATTCTGTTCTTGGAGCCAAACTCGGGATGGGCACAGCAGCACTCGATTTACCCCATATTCTTCAATACTTAACTGAGATGCTCCACAAGGGCCTTTCCTTTTCCTCCATCAAAATTCATGCCTCAGCCGTTTCAGCTCATTATAATACAGAACCATCCCTCTTCTCTCATCCACTGCTGACACAATTCCTCAGAGTGGCCAAAAACTTAAGACCACCCAGGGGAGGCCCTTCTCCAGCCTGGGACCTTAACTTTGTATTGAAAAAGCTCACTCTACCTCCCTTTGAGCCAGCTGTAACTGCAGAGTTGAAATTCCTTTCTTGGAAAATAGCCTTCCTTCTAGCCATCACTTCAGCAAGAAGGGTGTCTGAATTATAGTGCCTCATGGCAGTGGAGCCTTTCATCATCTTTCATGCTGACAGGGTATCCCTTAGGACCAATCCCTCCTTCATGCCCAAGGTGGTATCCAGTGTGGCCCTTAATCAGTCCATTCATTTGCCAACCTTCTTTTCTAATCCACAGAACAAAGGGGAATGAATACTACACTCCTTGAACATGCACAGACAACTTAGATTTTACTTGGACAGGACTAAGCCTCTCAGGAAATCTGAACAGCTGCTGGTTGCATTTGCTGCAGGGGCAGAGGGGAAGGCCATTTCAAAGCAAACCATTTCTAAGTGGATAGGCCATTGCATCATGGAAAATCTACTCCACAGGAGATAGGACCACGTTCAACCAGGGCTGCATCTACCTCTACAACCTTTCTCAGAGGTGTCCCTACCAAGGACATTTTAGAAGCTGCTACCTGGAGTTCTGTACATACCTTCACCAACCATTACCACTTGCCAATTTCTTTCTAAATCCAGTGCTGGATTTGCCACTGCAGTCTTGCAGGGCCTTATAGCTGGTCCTAATGCTATCTAGTTACCTCCACTCATCCTTAGCTTTGGGAATCTTACCCAAATGTGATGACTGCAACAGTGAAACACGAAGAACATAGTACAGTTGTGTACACATAAATGTAGATGTTCGAGTGTATTCACTGTTGCATTCCTGGATGTCCTTCAAGGATGCATCTGCAGTCATAACATATGGGTTGTCCTGCCTCAGGCAGCCCTTCGGTCGGCTGGATTCCAAAGTCTGGGTCTGGCCTCGGCTGATGTCGCACTTTCCCCGACGTCAGAGCGTCCGGGGTATAAAAGCATCAGCCAACGCCATTTTCCTCAGTCTTTCTTGCCGCGCGGTGCCCGAAGCAGAAGCAGTTCGCAAGTGCCGGTCAGTCAGATCCTGTGATTCAGCTACCGAAGACTTCGAAAAAGCTAAGTACCCTGTTGGGGACTCTTTCTTGCCTCAGCCGATGTCAGATAAAGTAAATAATTGTTTAACTTGTGAGAAACAAATACCTCATAAGGATTTCCACTCTTACTGCCTCCCTTGCTTAGGCCCAGACCACAACGTCTCGGCCTGTTCAGCCTGTGCTTCCTTCAACCGACGAACTCTTAGATGTTGGTCGGAGTTTGCAGAGGAATTCTTTGGGGCTAATTTTGCATATAAGATGCCATCGGAGACTCCGACATTGCATTTGGTGAAAAAACGGAAGGACAAGGACCGACACTCACGGCCCGTGGTTTCGGCTGAAACCACGGTTAGGCCTACCGCGAGTGTCTCGGTTTCGGCTGAAACCGAGTCCTCGGTACTTCCTTTAACCGAATCCACTCAACCAACCACCACGGCCCTGGAGGCCCCGGCTGAGTCGGCTACTGAGCTACCTACTGAAACCAGTGCCCAGGAAATGTCCGACACCATTCCTTTGAACAAGTCTACTCCTGCACGTGGTGCAGCCAGACCCCCAGCTTCCATGTCCATTAAGGCTTTTTCCAGGGCCAAAGCTGCTCAACTTACTAAAGCTTTGCCTCCCAAGTCTACCTCTCAGAGACCTTCTTCTAGTTCTCAGATCCTCAGCCTTGCAGAGGATCTTATCTCTTTAATTAGAGGTTCTCAGCCTCACCCGGACAGAGGCTCTCAAACACCACCAGACAGAAGGCCCAGGACTGAGCCCTCTGACCAACACTATTCAGATGAGTCTACGGATGGATCTGAGTTGTCAGATCACCAGGAGGAGGCTTATTCGGCCTACGAGGATTCTGATGCTGAAGAATCTATCCCTTCGGCCTCCCCTCCTGAAGAGTTTTCTTTTGGTGAGACACTACACTCTATGAGAGAACATTTTCAATGACAGGGTCAGGAATTTTCTGATTCTAGAAAGAGATTAAGGACCTTTTTACATTTACCTCAGCATAGGCCCTTAGCTATACCTCCTGTTTTGAATGTTATTGATGATGTGTACAATGATGTTAGTACAGCCCCTGATTCTCTCCCTCCGGCACCTGCCAAACCTGATGGATACTACAGGGTCCCGTATTCTCATCTACATCTGTACAAGGCCCATTCTGCAGACCCAGATACTATTTCTCAGGGCCCAAAAGGGGTTGCAGCTGCCACTGCCAAAAATCCTCTACCTTCTGAAAGGGAGTCTAGAGCTTTAGAGAGATGGGGAAAGAAGGTATATACTTCTGCAACTCTTTCCATGAGGGCATTAAATTGTCAATTTCATATGATACAGTACCAAGAGTATTTGTTAGATGAATTGCATAAGAAGCTTTCCTCTTCTGAACCCCTTGACCGTAAATCCCTTCAGGATCTGGTACATAACTCACAGCAGGTTAGTAATCATTTTTTGCAGTGTGGTTATGATGCACTGGAAGCTTCATGTAGGTCAGCTATGACTGGGGCAGTTATTCGTAGGCATGCCTGGCTGAAGGAACACTCTTTACCAGACCAAGTTCATAGGTTCATAGGTTCATAGGTTCATACTAGGCTATCTGCCCTAGGGCATTTATAAGCCTAGCCAGAGTGTGTGTGGCTTTCACCACCCCTTAGGATGAGAATAATATACCCATTAGTTTGCTGTGCCTCTGTCCAGCAGTGATACAGAGATGATTCCCGGGGTAAACCTACGATCTCCCATCCACTCGTCAAGATTTCTCTTGAACAGAGTCAGTGAGGGTCTCTGCCTCACATGGACTGGGATTCTGTTCCATAGTGTAGGGAGTCTCTGGGTGATGAATCTGTCCCTCCAGCACGTCCTATTTATATCCGTGTTGAGGTTTAAGTCTCTTGCTCTCGTGGCTCTGGTGGATTTGGATTTTTGAGGTGGAGCATGTCCATTAATTCCGGGTTGGACATGGCCTTGTATGTCAGGCACAGATCACCTCTGAGCAGATGGTATGCGACTGAATAGAGCTGGAGTTTCTTCAGTCGGGCATCATATGACATATGTTTGAGCCCCTTTATCCTTTTGGTGAGGAACTTTTGGGGTCTTTCCAACTGCTGCAGGTGTCGGGTAAGGTACATTCCGAATGGGGCGTTGTACTCAATCATTGGTCTGATAAGTGAAGAGTACAGGGGTACAATGACCTCTCCTGATCTGGATGTGAATCCCTTCATGATCAGGTGGGCAATGTAGAAGGTCTTCCTAACCACTTTGGCAATGTGAGTGTCAAAAGAGAGGTTACTGTCAACTTGGGTCCCCAGGTCCCTGATAACTTCTTCCGTGTTTAATGGATTACCACTTATGTGGTAATTAGGGGTTACCTTGTTTTTCCCAAAGGGTATGACTATACATTTTTGGCATTTAGCTTAAGGCCATGACTCTGGCACCAGTTATCCATTTCTATGAGACCTTTCTGGAGGATGTCTGTGTCTGATGGAGTGTCAGTTATGGTGCCCAGTTTGCAGTCATCTGCAAATTTTGTCAGCCACAATCCCCCTATGTTTGCCTGCACTTCAGAAAAATAAATGCCGAACAAGAGGGGGCCCAGGACTGAGCCCTGTGGGACACCGCTCGTGACCGGCTTAGAGTCTGACATGGCACCAGCAACTCTAACCCTGTGTGTTCTGTCCTTGAGCCAGTTTGCAACCCATCTTGTGACATATGGGTTTACATCTAAGCTGGTGAGCTTTTCTATGATGCCCGAGTGGGGTATTGTGTCGAACGCTTTTGCTAGGTCAAGGTAGGCTGTGTGAACTGCCTTACCCTCATCAGTGGCCTTAGTGACTGTTTCGAAAAAGTCGACCAAGTTCAAGAGGCAGGATCTGCCCTTGACAAAGCCAAATTGGGTAGGATCCAGTGTCTGTAGGTCCCCAATGTCTTTATTTATGAGTTCCATTATGATCCTCTCCATAGCTTTGCAGACAAGGCTCGTCAAGCTTATGGGGCAGTAATTTCCAGGGTCCGTAGAAGCACCGCCTTTGTGGAGTGGGACCACAGTTGCCGTACGCCATTCTTTGGGTACGTATTCTGTAGTAAGGCTAAGATTAAACAGCAGCCTTATGTGTGGGTTTAGTTCCTCATTGAGTTCATGTAGCACACAGCCGGGGACACCGTCCGGTCCCATTGATGCTGTGTTTTTTGCTTTAGAGAGAGCAGCTCTCACCTGGGCATCTGAGATGTTTGGGAGGCTAGACTCTGGTGGGATAGATATTTCTCCTTTTGTGGGGGAGGGAGGGGAGAAATTTGCACTGAACCTGTCTGACTGTATGTTGGCAATGTCTGTGGGTTCAGTGATTTTTTTATCATTTTGGACTAATTCTGAGCATATCTGGGAGTTTCCACCCAGGTTTCTAACATAGCTAAAGAAGGCTTTATGATTGTCTTTTGTGTCATTAGCGATTTTTCTCTCAAAGTTGGCCTTGGATGATTTTATGAGTGATCGTAGTTTTTTGCTAGTATTGATCAGAGATGCCTTCCCATTTAGGGATTTTGCTCTGTCATGTAGTAGCTTTCTCCTCTTGTTGTAGAGTTTGTTTATGGCTGGAGTCCACCAGTCCGGGCGCCTGCCTTTGGTGGAAAGGGTCTTGATTTTATTAGGGATTGCTTGATCCATACATTCCTGGAGGTGCTCGTAGAAGGCATTTGTAAGGGTTTCAGCAGCGTGGGTTGTGGTTTCCACTGGCTCGGGGCCTTGAAGGATACCACTCCAGTCTTAAGAAGTGTGAAGTTTGCTTTTGAGAAGTTCTTCACTGTGGTCTTTTGCTGGGGTGGGGGCGGATGTGGATCTCCAGTGAGATTAATTTATGGTCTGATCTCACCAATGAGGGATATACTTCCGGTGTGGAGCATTTTGTCCCCATGTTTGTGATGATCAGGTCTAGTATATTTTCTCCTCTTGTGGGAATGGTGACTAATTGTTCCATAGCATTTGAGTTTATGAACTCAAGGAACCTTTGGGCTAGGGTGTTGGGGCTTGAGTAATGTTCCCAGTCTATATTTGGGTAGTTGAAGTCACCCAATATGATGGTGTTTGGAGAGACATTCATACTCTCCAGTGTCTTCAGGAAGGCTGTGTGGGTTTCCTGAGTTTGAGAAGGTGGTCTGTAGCATGTTACAAACTGTAGGGCAGTTTTACCTATGGTTAATTGCACCTGGATGGTCTCCGATGCTTCGTGCGTTGCCACTAACCTGGAGGTGTGGGTATCCTTTATGAATATGGATACTCCCCTCCTTTTGTGGTTCGGTCCGGATTTTGGGGCGAACGCATGATATGAGGTATAACCTGATAGTGCTGGGGTGCTCTCAGGAGCCTTGAACCAGGTTTCAGTCACAGCACAGACATCGATGTTCTCCATACCGAGGAGGGCTTCGAGGGCGTGCATCTTGAGATTTAGACTTCTGGCATTGAGCAGTATTACCCTTAGTTTTTCTCCATTTTTGTTTTCTAGGGCGGTAGGTTTATCATTTGAGCCTTGCCTAAAAGAGGCACTATGGGGGTGGCAAGAGCCTTTGCCAATATCCGGAAGCCCAGGGTGACAGGTGCAAGCCGTCCCTTGCGAAGCAGCGTGGCTTGTCAAGCATGTCATCCCAGGCAGACAGACATTGGATCCCCTTAGAATAACACCAGTAATTAAGCCAATTATTAAAGCTGATCATTTTGTCTCTGTATTGTGGCATCATTTTTGGTGAGGGTAGGATACTGCTCAGGGTCAGGGTCATACCGGCCTGGGCTACATAATCTGAGAGCTCCTCTATGTCTCTTTTCATGTAGTCCAGGGAGGTACGTCTCAGGTCGTTCACACCGGCATGGACAATGACTGAGTCATACTTGTACTTGCTGTGGAGTGACCTGAGTGCTTGTGTTATGTGGCGGATTCTAGCGCCTGACAGGCAGCTTACTGTGATCTTTTCCTTGTTCAGTCTGGTGAGTGGGACGTCAGTGTGTCTGACTATGGAGTCACCTATAACAAGTGTGTCTGGCATTGTGTTTGGCCTTAAGGGCTGTGACTGTTTAGCACACTGACTTTGAGAACTATGTGTTGCATGTCTTATGTCTTGAGGTGGCAGTTGCTTGGGTGTCTGCTTTGGAGGTCTCTGTAGTTTTGGTAGATTTTTGATCAGTGCCTCGAGTATGTCTTTGTGTGTTTATGTGTTTGTTTTGCAGTTGTGATAGTTCTATGTGAAACTGGGTTTGTGGTGTGCGTGGTTTCCTTCTCCTCCTGTCTGGTCTTGCCAGTCCTGAGTTGAGAGAGCTCAGCCTCCAGTTTGGCTATATAGTTGCATCTCTCACATGTATTTGTGATTTGTGGGAGAAGGAGTGGGTTGTCTGTGTACATGAGGCAATTGTAACATTGCCTCAAGATGCCCAGATTCACCAGCTGAACAGGAGAGGACGCTAGCAACTGACCCTTCGACATGCTGGAAAAAGTGAAAAAGTTTGCTGTGTAACTGAGTCAGAAGGGACCTATAGGGAAATGGGTACTCAAGGGGATTCTAGGCTAATGTAGTACTTTGTTTAGTATACAAGTACTTTACCTATATAAAAATGCTTTAGGAGCAAGTGCTGAGCTTTACCTATATAAAAATGCATTAGGAGCAAGTGCTGAGCTTTTGAGATAGAGAATAGACTGTTTAGTTTGCAAGTAGAGAAGTTCTAAGGGAAAAATTGAAAAGCAGACTTTACGTAGCCAGAAATAGTTTAACCGGCGCTGCCCGATGGTGCTCTATGGGCAACTACGCGCTAAATCACGCGAAAGCGCGCTAAAGCAGGCTTTATAGCAGGGGGTTGAAAAGAGCTAGGAATTTACCCAAAATGGCCAATAGACTACAAGTTTCTGGCTGGAACCACTGCTCTAGGGACAAATAGGCTGCTCAGTGCTCCCCACTCCCACTGGTGAACAAAGAAGATTCCCTTTATCCAAATAAGGATATGGAATAGCACAGGAACCAAGCCAAAGCCCAGAGATCAGCAAACTCTGAAGACTGGACTATTCTAGTTCAGTAAGGCAGGAAAACAAGATTTTTTTTTTTTTTTTTTTGCAGAAAACAGAGGAAAAACAGACAGTAAATGCTTTTAAACGGCTAGCGCACTTGAGTGTGTTAGCCTACAGGTAAAATTAAACAACAAATAACTTTTTTAAAAGTGCAAAACAGTTAATCAACACAAAAACAGTTTAAATAGAATGCAGAGCTGTATAAACAGGCGAAAATGCAGTCACTAAGCAGTAAATAATCAAAAAGCCAGAAAAAAATACTTAAATCAGGAAAAAGTCACTCTTTTGCTCTCTGCTGCTTGTAGAACTCTGCATGACACCACGAGGAGCTGTGTTGAGGTGAATACAAGCGAAAAAGCGCGCTAAAGCGGGCTTTATTACAGGGGGCTGAAAAGAGCTAGGAATTGACCCAAAATGGCCAATAGACTACAAGTTTCTGGCTGGAACTACTCCTCTAGTGACAAATAGGCCGCTCAGTGCTCCCCACTCCCACTAGTGAACAAAGACGCTTCCTTTTATCCAAATAAGGGTATGGAATAGCACAGGAACCAAGACAAAGCCCAGAGATCAGCAAACTCTGAAGACTGGACTATTCTAGTTCAGTAAGGCGGGAAAACAAGATTTTTTTTTTTTTTTTTTTTTTCTTTTTTGCAGAAAACAGACAGTAAATGCTTTATGTTAAAGCTAAACTCCTGGATGCTCCAATGGAAAAACAAAAATTATTTGGTTCCTCGGCTCAGGAGGTCTTAAAGAAGTTTGAAGAAAAGGCAAAATCTGTGCAAACAGTTAAGGACTTTCTGCAAGTACAACCACCGAGATTCAGCAGAAACTGGCCTACTAAGAATTGGTCCTTTCCAGACTCGGACAGATCCCAGAGGGGCAGGAACAGGCGTCCCAGAGGTAGAGGGCAAGCTAGAGGCTCTTACAGAGGCCGTCAGTGGCAGCCTACCAACCAGAGAGGTAGTGCAGGAACAGCAACAACAACTACTACACCTGGACAGACTCAATGACTTTCCTTTGATTCCGCCGACCAGGGCTCAATTGGAAGCACCATTGGGGAAAGCTTTCTTTATTCTCAAAAACTGGCATTACATTACAAGGGACACATGGACACTGCAAATAATAGACAAAGGATACAGGTTCCACTTCCACACTTTGCCAAGAAGAAACGGAATGCCAAACCTGCCACCAAATCAGAGGGCAGAGGCTTTAAAGCAGATCAACAACTTAATACAAATGAAAGCCATAGAAAAGGTACCTCTTTCAGAACAAGGCCAAGGATTTTACTCCAGATTATTCCTTGTTCCAAGAAAAGAAAATCAATGGAGGCCTATTCTCGACCTGTCCGCACTGAATACTTACCTCATTGTGCCAAAATTCAAGATGCTGACCCTACAGCAACTTCTTCCCATGCTGGGCAAGGAGTCTTGGCTGGTGACTCTAGATCTCAAGGAGGCATACCTGCATGTCCCTATTCGACAAAGTTGCAGAAGACACCTCAGATTTCTTGCAGGATCAGAGCATTATCAATTCTCAGCATTGCCCTTTGGCTTATCTACTGCACCCAGAGTATTCACGAAATGCCTGGCATCAGTAATTGCACACTGCAGACTTCAGGGGATTCAAATCTACCCATATCTGGACGACTGCCTTATACAAGCGGACAACAAGAAAATTTTGATAAAGGACTTGGACTATGCCATCCACCTATTACAGGCCTTGGGATACACAGTCAACATCCAAAAATCAAGACTTGTTCCATCCCAAAGGATAACCTTTTTGGGTGCAGATCTAGACACAACCACCCAAATGGCCTTTCTCACAGAAGAAAAACAAAACAACTTCCGGATTACTTCATGAATCTGACAAGACAAACTCAGCTAACTGCAAGGAAAATCCTGCAGGCCCTGGGTTACATGGCATCCTGCATAATTCTGATTCCACAAGCCAGGCTGCATATGAGAAAATTACAATGGTACCTAAGGAGTGTATGGTCTCAGCACAGTCACAGTTTGGAAACTTTGATACCAATCATTCCTTGCCTTCAAAAGGAATTCCTGTGGTGGGCTCAAGCCTGCCAGTCCAACAGAGGGTTGCCTTTCAACAAACCAAAAACAAAACAAACCATCACCACGGATGCTTCAGACCGAGGATGGGGAGCACACATGGAGAGCAAATGTATCCAAGGCCTTTGGTCTCAAGGGCAGCTGCACATGCACATAAACCAAAAGGAAATGCTGGCAGTGATACACGCCATCGAGGCCTTCAAACCTTTCCTCCATCAAGGCCACCTGTTAATAAGGACAGACAACACCACAGTCATGTGGTACATAAACAAGCAAGGAGGCACGCATTCCTACCCTCTATGCAGGCTGGCCATGAATCTGTGGGAACTATGCTTGAAACTCAATATCCAACTACAGTCCCAGTTCGTGCCAGGGAAAGAAAATGCACTGGCAGACAGCTTAAGCAGAACTACCATGGATGCACACGAATGGATGCTGCACCCAGACATCTTTCTACTCATAACACAAACATGGGGAAAGCCGGAGATAGATCTGTTCGCCTCGCCCCACAATCATCAACTGAAGACATTCTGCTCAAGGACATACCACCCACAAGCTTGGAGGGTGGACTCTCTCTCTTTCAGCTGGAAAGCTCTAAAAGTATATGCCTTCCCACCTCTCCCATTAATGTCTAAGGTTTTACTGAAGATCAGGGCAGAACAGCCAAGAGTGATTCTGATGGCTCCAGACTGACCAAGGCAGCACTGGTACCCACTATTGAGGAGCATGTCACAGACAAAACCATGGCCTCTTCCCCCTATGGCCTCTTCTTCTGACGCAGAACAATTTCAAGATCATGCATCCCAACTTGAAAACATTGCAGCTAACTGCCTGGAAAATTTCATAAACCCCCCTCAAAATAATTTATCACAGAGAGTCAAGGACATTATTATGGAAGCTCGCCGGCCTTCCACAAGGAAGACATACTCAGCAAAATGGAAAAGATTTCTCATTTGGAACACAACAAAAGGCTGAGATGTGACAGTGGCGAGCATGGCACATATTCTGGAATACTTAGCAGAATTGTTCCACAATGGCCTGTCCTATTCTTCCATTAAGATTCATGCCTCAGCAATTTCAGCAGAATACAATGTTGATCCACCTATCTTCTCGCATCCTCTCCTCAGGCAATTTCTGAGAGGAATCAAAAACATCAATCCTCCAAGGAAATCCCCTTTACCTACTTGGGATCTCAACTTTGTGCTGGAGAAACTAACACTTCCTCCCTTTGAACCAGCAGCATTGACGGATCTACAGTTTCTGTCTTGGAAAACTGCATTCCTTCTGGCCATAACTTCAGCAAGAAGAGTATCTGAGTTACAAGCTTTAATGGCAGTACAGCCTTTTCTTATCTTCCATCAGGACAGACTTTCATTGAGAACCAATCCTACTTTTATGCCAAAGGTGGTATCTAGGGTATCCCTGAACCAAGCTATTCACTTGCCTACATTCTTCCCAAATCCACAAAATAAAGGGGAAAAACTTCTACACACTCTGGATATACACAGACAACTACGCTACTACTTGGACAGAACTAAAAGTTACAGAAAGTCTGACCAACTCCTTGTAGCATATGCTGCTGGGGTACAAGGAAAAGCAATTTCCAAACAGACAATTTCAAAGTGGATAGGAAATTGCATTCGATTTTGTTACTCCTTTCATGGAAAGACGGTTCCTGCAAACATTAGGCCTCATTCCACGAGGGCCACAGCCACCACTACAGCCTTCCTAAGAGAGGTGGCTACCAAGGACATTTTAGAAGCTGCTACATGGAGCTCCGTGCATACATTTGCCAAACATTACAATTTACCTTTATACTCCAGATCCAGAGCAGGTTTTGCTACAGTAGTCCTGCAGGGTATCTTAACTACACCATCCTTTTCTTAGTACCTCCTCCCCCAGATTGGCTATGGTATTCTACCCATATGTTATGACTGCAGATGCATCCTTGAAGGACATAGTACAGTTTTGTACCTACCATAAATGTAGATGTCCGATAGGTATGCATCTACAGTCAGGTTTACCCTCCCTCCTTCCCCTCTGTGGTATTCCTAGGGTGCTTACCCCTCCATTAGCTAGCTGGGGGATCTATTATGGTGTATTTGTTTGTATATAGATGTATATATTTTGGAAAATGTTTGGAATTTATTGCATTCCTCAAAATTTGGCCTTCCTAGAGGGCACCTGGCATCTGGGGCAAGAAACACTGAGGAAAATGGCGTCGGCTGATGCTTTTATACCCCAGATGCTCTGACATCGGGGAAAGTGTGACATCAGCCGAGGCCAGACCCAGACTTTGGAATCCAGCCAACCGAAGGGCTGCCTGAGGCAGGACAACCCATATGTTATGACTGCAGATGCATACCTATCGGACATCTACATTTATGGTAGGTACAAAACTGTACTTTACCTCCCTCCAGCCCCCACACTTCTATTGACTATACCTCTATTCTTGTTTAGTATGCTTAAAGCTTTTTGGTGAATTTGCTTTTTGTTGGAGGTGTAACCTTGTATATAATTGCTTCCCATTATGGGGGCACCTGACATCTGGGGCAAGAGAAACTGATGTAATGGCGTCGGCTGCATGCTTTGTACCCTTGACTACCTGGCGTCATGGATGATGAGATAGCAACCGACACAGGACCCAAGACTTTGATAATCAGGCCGACTGAGGGCTACCTATAACCCAGATGTGATGACTGCAACAGTGAATACACTCGAACATCTACATTTATGGTAAGTGTACACAACTGTACTTTCTGATTTCTTTCACACAGGTACTTCATTCTTTCATACAGGCACATAATTGGCATTTTTTTAAACTTGGACTAGTGACTGCAATTCATTGAAGAACTTTCAAGTGGGCCTGTGTTTTATTTTTGACAGTAGCACTGTATTTTATTTCTATTTGCTACCATATATTATATGGATAGTTTATATACTGTATGTATTTATAGAAGTCCCAAGATAAAAATAGACATTTACATTTCTGAAGCTATCATCTAAGACTTGTAGAGGTGAATCTTCCTATAGTACAGCTACTATGAGTTAATGGAAACAGAAGTGAAGAGCAGGTGTTGTTCAGTCATCCAAGAGGATTATCAAAGAACAATCATTCAATCATCATGTTGTTAAGTTGAAGAAATGTGTTATGATAGTACAATAGCTTAAACAAGATGCATAAAAACAAAAGTTATCCCAAAGGGCACATTCATACCTAAAATACACAGGTGATGCTACTGTTAATAGAAATTTTCTAAACAAACATTGGAAAGTGTGTATTGATGATGAGGTAATAGAAAGTAAAGTTAGTGAGCATTCTCGAAGTATATTTGTATAAAACTGTAGTCTTCATAATCCATTTGAATCACATGGTCTCTACCAGCAAAACATAAGAGATACCTTAAAGTATGGTACGAGCAATCTGTGTAAATGTATTGTAAATAGAAGCTATGGTTTTAGACATCCAGTGAATGGAAGGTTTTATGAGTCCAGTTATTTCTGTGACGGTAACACAGAAAAAAAACATTGTTTATTTATCCAAGTGTTGGTATGTAATCTTTTATGTAGACTGTAAATTTAATGATAAAATCAGTAGATCATATTTATGACCGTAATAATAAAAACAGAAGCCATACCCTTAATATAAACACATTTACAGTTAAGGAAATGAGCATAATTTTACGTTTCAAGGTGTATACAGACTTTTTATCAACAGCAAGGTGACATGCTAAAGAATTGTTTGGCTAGAAATGATTTGGCAGACTCTTTTAAATATGCATGCCTGTTCAAGATTAAATAAAACAGCATTATTTGCTCCTTTCCTTAAACTCACATCAGTTTGTTTGCGTAATTAAATGTTTAAAGTTGTTTATTAGTTGTTTTAAAATGTCATGCAATAGGCTAGGTTTTAAACATTATGTTGTTAGGATAATTGTTACCTTGAGAAAACACAATTGTAAACAGTTTCCAAAATATATGTTTGTAGACATTTTTCAAGCCAGAAGACTTGGGTAGTTAGAAAAAATAACTTCTTTAACATGTATACTGCTGAACTGATAAAAACTGTTTAAGAAGCTGACAAATAAAAGACTGGAATTCGTTAAGAAAAAAAGTTTCATCTTGTATAGATTGTGGCACATCTCCTTTGTCTTCATCTTCTGTGGCTGGAACATATGCCAGCTAACGTCATCAGGGAATTGAAGTTGATCTTTTTGGTGTCTGAGTTTAATATCAGGCAAACATCTTTGCTGATAATTAAAAAGAAAAAAAAAGTGAATAAGGAACTAAAAATGACTGCCCACACAAGGTTAATAGTTGACCGCTTTCTTCTGTTTTAATATGAACGAACTTCTTCAGAACTAACAAACAATCTCAAGTGAGCCATTTAAATACATAAACATCAGTTGGTGATCCAATCAACTTTCATCAGCTAAATTAGTCAATTAATACAATAAATTTAAAAATATATATAGTCAAAAAATATAACAACACCTAAAATAAGCTTATAAGTATAAAATAAATGCTTCAACAGTATAGTCTATCATTTAAAAGGCACTTAACATTTAAAGTGCTATTTAATCCAGGAATTTTTTGAATTCCGAACAACACACCTAATACTGGCTCCTCAACATAAAGAACTTCATATGTGGCCAGATTAATATAATTCTTGTTCAGCAGTTCCATCAATTGGTGGTCAATACTAATCAAACTTCTTCTAACCATGTCTTTACTAACCAATTGGTAATTCTTTTTGTCACTTAACATATTTTTGATGTGGGTTTGATAATGAGACACCTTCATAATGACCAGCCTCTGAAAATATATTTTATCCTTATATTGGGAAAATGGTGACTAGTAAAGGTAGATTCAACTGTAAAAGCTGTGGGATAGTGTATTTAGCTTCTTGCACCACGTTCCATAATTTTTATGTGGGTAAAATTATAAGAGCATTATATAAAAAGATTTATGAGCATTGCTTGTATATTAAAAATAAGGATTTGAACAATGCTTTAGCCAAGCATGCCTTAGAATGTGTCAACTTTAAGAAATTTGTTTTTTTTTCTATTGGATTGCATTGATTTATTGCCTTATGTGACAGGATACAACAATGCTCTTGAAATTAAAGAATTAAGATAGCAAGTGTTTCTGAAAGCTGATCAAACTCTTGGATTAAATGGCACTTTAAATGTTAAATGCCTTTTAAATGATAGATTATACTATTGAAGTATTTATTTTATATTTGTAAGCTTATTTTAGGTGGTGTTATTTTTTTTGACTATATATATATATATATATATATATATATATATATATATATATATATTTTTTTTTAATTTATTGTATTAATTGACTAGTTTAGTTGATGAAAGTGTATTGGATCACCAGTTGATGTTTTTTTATTTAAATGGCTCACCTGAGATTGTTTGTTAGTTCTGAAGACGTTCGTTCATATTAAAACGGAAGAAAGCACTTAGCTATTAACCTTGTGTGGACAGTCATTTTTAGTTCCTTATTGACGTTTTTTTTCTTTTAAAGTGTTTCATTTTTTGTGAAGTTGGTGGTGTTTTATTTAATTAATATTTGCTGATAGTAATGATAGCCCAGATGTCAGTCTCCCTTAGTATTACATTGGAAGTGAAGGAACATGAGCCTCAGGTTTCTTTTAGGAACAGCCTGAAAAGGTTATGCTTTTAAGGCTTCTTCTTCCTTCACCAGAAGCATTTGTCTTCTAGCATCTTCTCTACCCGTTATTGTTTTTAACAATTTGACAGAAGACATTCTTTCAACCTTTCTGAGAGGTCTGAAGTACCACTATTCATCCTTTTTGGGGACTGATGTAGATTTGAGTTCAGATTCACTTAGCACCTATATTTTTGCCTTCAGAGACTTTATAAAAAATAAGAGATGCATTCTTCTGCTTTATTGTGTTTTGTTTTGTCATCCCTATTGTATTGCTTGAATGTGTATTTTGTGTTTTGATAAAACTTTACCAACTATATGGATACTTGTGTGCTTTTACGTATGTTAGTGTAGGCTTTACAAGCTTCTTTAGCCTTTAAGTACACTTGTTAATATAATTGCTCCGTGTACCACATATTAGGCACAAAATAAATAAATAAAATAATCCAACTCCTTTAAACCAGGGAACCAGCCTGCTCATTCAGCTAAAGTTCATTTGTATTTCTGCAACACGGATCCTGTTATTTGACTTGTAAGTGTTTTTATTAGTGCAGCAGTAGTTGGTATGTGGGTAAAATCAATCCCACAGTGAAACAGGCATTACATGATATAGCTTATTCTTGGCGGGGTGTATTGTAGAGAAAGGAAAGGTGGGTTCTTATAGTGGTTTGAATACAGTGTCTTATAATAAGCTGTTTACAAGGTGCTTCTTGTGGTACAGGGTTTGATTCCCTCAAACTTCATTTGTGCACTGTGCGACTATAGTAAATCCCCAACAAAAGCTACCATAGTTTTTTATTATAATTTCGGTGAGCCTTCTTTGGTGTGGAAGTTTAAAAGCTGTTTACCACAGATATAGGAAAGACAGTACTGGCATTACTAATTAAAGGTATGTTGAAAGTACTATGTTGTCTGTCTAGAAAAAGGACATAATGTTGCACCTGTTTCAAAGTTAGGATAGGGTTGTACCAGAAATTTGGCTCGTACACCTGTCTGCTTATCATCTGTTTGACTCTGAAGTTTCCATTTGCCACTAGATAGTACAGTGTCTTGTGTCTTGTGTTTCTGTTTTTGTTTTTTAATAGGAAAACTCTGAAGTGCTATCAGGTTATAAAATGTAAGAACCTAGCTATTAATAGATGCTGCTTTTTCCACTTTGTAGCACATTGAAATAATTGCAGTATGCAATATTCAGTCTTCCAGTATGGTAAACATTCTATCAGAATAAAGTGTAGTACACAGTTGTGTAGGCTGGCATGGTGTCAGTCAGTGGCTCAACAGTTGCAACTCTTCTTTGGTACTGGAGATTCAGGGAGCTATAGGTTCTATTCCAATTTGGGTGACTGGATCTGTCTGGCATCTAGTGGAAGGGATTAAGATATGTGCTGTTAACAAGCTTCTTCCTGTGGTAAAAGGTTTGATTCCCTTTCATGTACATACTATGTGACCTTGAGAAAGTAACTTAACCAGATAGTGCTCTGGGGCATTGGGGAAAGTGGGCTAGGTTCTACTACCTTTAAACCTGTAATTGGCAGTAGTTTATCTGTGCAATATTATGCCAGAGATTATGTTTACAAGTACTTCCTTCAGAAATTCAGCCTGAGCACTCCTCCTTCATTTAATGAATTTAAAAATGTTATGATTGAAGTATGTCATATGGAACTAATGACAATAAAGTCAAGAACCATTAGGAAAACATCTTACTATAATATATGGGATACTTTACAAAATTTGTTAAAACAGT
The DNA here is from genome assembly GCF_019279795.1 of Protopterus annectens. NCBI lineage: Eukaryota > Metazoa > Chordata > Ceratodontiformes > Protopteridae > Protopterus > Protopterus annectens. Next base: position 1,644,576,146 of record NC_056732.1, read on the forward strand.
CTTAGTTTCATTAGTAAGATGTTACAGTTTAATTAATTGATTTGATTTGCAGTGGATGTCTTTGTAAATACTTTGGTTGTTTTATGAAATGTTATAATTGTTTATATATTAACTGCTTGTATAAGATTGTTATAATATTTATTTTGTATGTTAAAAATAATAAACTTGTTTTAAAAAAAAAAAAGAAATTCAGCCTGAGCTAATTAATCCCTTAATTCTTGAAGCTTTGCTTATTAATATTCATAGTCCTCTGAGGCACATCTTGGGTTTGGGTCTTTGCTGCTAATATACAGAGTACTGTGAGATGAACATCTGAAATACTATGTGAATTTGCTGGGGTGTTGCATGAAAGCATTCCTCGGTCAGGTGCCTGAGTATGTATCCATTACTCACATATTCACATTCTGATTAAAAGCTTGTCATTCAAGTCTGCCGTAGATGTTTAGCAGGTGCAGTCACAAAGGTCATTTTAAAAATAACCAGCTAATTAATACTGCAGTATTTTTTAAGTACATGTCACTGAGGTGTGTATTACTGCCTGTGCCTGATGTCTTACTCATACTTACGATGACAGACAATCTCCTGTGTCACACGACGGAGTCAGAAACATTTTTTCCTGTTTATTATTAAGACATTGAGTGCTAGCTACAACTGCATGATGTGTATTTATCATTATATACTGCTCAAAAGTATCCTATTGCAGTTGTAAAATGCAGAGGATTGTGATAGGATCTCCGATCATAACCAGATTATGATGTGTTCACGACGTGGATGTCTAGGAATTCACATTGAGAGCAAAGTTGATTTCATATGTCTCCATTTGCAAGAATTGCTATAAGTTATGCCACAAGAGGGCTTGTCATTAAAACTTCCCCAGACTGCTAACTTTACCCCAGCATGTGATGTAGTGCGGTGTCCTGCCTCTTCATTTCTTTGCTGCCATGAATATTCTTCACAAATGCCAAAAATGATCCCAGGCTGCTTTCAGCTGCTGCTGAGGATTTGTAGGATAAGGACAGTAATTGGTGAGAGATTTTTTTTCCTTTAGAGGGACACTGTACCTAATTTGCCAAGGTGTTAGGGGTATTACCTTATTTTGCCCAGTTTGTTTTAAATTTAACCAAGTGACGAAAAATACTAAAAACCTTAAATTATTTAATGTCAAAGAAACTGCTCCATTTGGAACAACATTACAAGTCCTCTTACTTAAAGAAATATCTTTTTTGATGCTATAGATGAAGTAACTCAAGCTGAAAGAACCGTTTTCCTCAAAACCAGGCTGTTCCCTTGATACAAGCAGGCTTGCTTCCCTCTCACTGATTAGATTCCCCTTCTTGCTCCTTTTCTTGAAGGTGGGCTTGCTTCTAAGAGATCTTTTGTCCCTACTAATTCAGTACCCTCCCAAGCCAAAACATCCATTAAGTGTACCTCCAAGGCGAGATGTCTAGAGCCATATGTAAACAGTCTTAGTGAGGGCAGGATGAGAATAGCCATATGTAAACAGTGTTAGCAAGGGCAGGATGAGAATAGCCATATGTAAACAGTGTTAGTGAGGACAAGATGAAAATAGCCATCTGTAAACTGTTAGTGAGGACAGAATGAGAATAGCCATATGTAAACAGTGTTCGTGAGGACAGGATGAGAATAGCCATATGTAAACAGTCTTCGTGAGGACAAGATGAGAATAGCCATATGTAAACAGTGTTAGCGAGGACAAGATGAAAATAACCATATGTAAACAGTGTTAGTGAGGACAGAATGAGAATAGCCATATGTAAACAGTGTTTGTGAGGACAGAAAGAGAATAGCCATATGTAAACAGTGTTAGTGAGGAAAGGATGAGAATAGCCATATGTAAACAGTGTTAGCGAGTACAGGATGAGAATAGCCATATGCAAACAGTGTTGGCGAGGACAGGATGAGAATAGCTATATGTAAACAGTGTTAACGAGGACAGGATGAGAATATCCATATGTAAACAGTGTTAGCGAGGATAGGATGAGACTAGCCATATGTAAACAGTGTTATTGAGGACAGAATGAGAATAGTCATATGTAAACAGTGTTCGTGAGGACAGAAAGAGAACAGCCATACGTAAACAGTGTTAGCGAGGGCAGGATGAGAATAGCCATATGTAAATAGATATGTAAATAGTGTTGGTGAGGAAAGGATGAGAATAGCCATATGTAAACAGTGTTAGCGAGGACAGGATGAGAATAGCCATATGTAAACAGCGTTAGCGAGGACAGGATGAGAATAGCCATATGTAAATAGTGTTAATGAGGACAGGATGAGAATAGCCATATGTAAACAGTGTTAGCGAGGACAGGATGAGAATAGCCATATGTAAACAGTGTTAACGAGGACAGGATGACAATAGCCATATGTAAACAGTGTTAACGAGGACAGGACGAGAATAGCCATATGTGAACAGTATTAGCGAGGACAGGATAAGAATAGCCATATGTAAACAATGTTAGGACAGGATGAGAATAGCCATATGTAAACAGTGTAAGTGAGGACAGGATGAGAATAGCCATATGTAAACAGTGTTAACGAGGACAGAATGAGAATAGCTATATGTAAACAGAGTTAGCGAGGACAGGATAAGAATAGCCATATGTAAACAGTGTTAGCGAGGACAGGATGAGAATAGCCAATTGTAAACAGTGTTAACGAGGACAGGATGAGAATAGCCATATGTAAACAGTGTTAGCGAGGACAGGAGGAGAATAGCCATATGTAAACAGTGTTAGCGAGGACAGGATGAGAGTAGCCATATGTAAACTGTGGTAGTGAGGACAGGATAAGAATAGCCATATGTAAACCGTGTTAGGACAGGATGAGAATAGCCATATGTAAACAGTGTTAACAAGGACAGGATGAGAATAGCCATACGTAAACAGTGTTAACGAGGACAGGATGAGAATAGCCATATGTAAACAGTGTTAGCGAGGACAGGATGAGAATAGCCATATGTAATCAGTGTTAGCTAGGACAGGACGAGAATAGCCATATGTAAACTATTAGCGAAGACAGGATGAGAATAGCCATATGTAAACAGTGTTCGTGAGGACAGAATGAGAATAGCCATATGTAAACAGTGTTCGTGAGGACAGGATAAGAATAGCCATATGTAAACAGTGTTTGTGAGGACAGGGTGAGAATAGCCACATGTAAACAGTGTTAACAAGGACAGGATGAGAATAGCCATATGTAAACAGTGTTAGCGAGGACAGGATAAGAATAGCCATATGTAAACAGTGTTAGGACAGGATGAGAATATCCATATGTAAACAGTGTTAACGAGGACAGGATGAGAATAGCCATATGTAAACAGTGTTAGCGAGGACAGGATGAGAATAGCCATATGTAAACAGTGTTAGCGAGGACAGGATGAGAATAGCCATATGTAAACAGTGTTAGCGAGGACAGGATGAGAATAGCCATATGTAAACAGTGTTCTTGAGGACAGAATGAGAATAGCCATATGTAAACAGTGTTCGTGAGAACAGAATGAGAATAGCCATATGTAAACAGGGTTCGTGAGGATATGTAAACAGTGTTAGTGAGGACAGAATGAGAATAGACATAAGTAAACGGTGGTAGTGAGGACAGGATGAGAATAGCCATACGCAAACAGCGTTGGCGAGGACAGGATGAGAATAGCCGTATGTAAACAGTGTTAGCGAGAACAGGATGAAAATAGACATATGTAAACAGTGTTAGTAAAGAAAGGATGATAATAGCCATATGTAAACAGTGTTAGTGAGGACAGGATGAGAATAGCCATATGGAAACAGTGTTAGTGAGGACAGGATGAGAATAGCCATATGTAAACAGTGTTAACGAGGACAGGATGATAATAGCCATATGTAAACAGTGTTAGCGAGGACAGGATTAGAATAGCCATATGTAAACAGTGTTAATGAAGACAGGATGAGAATAGCCATATGTAAACTGTGTTAGCGAAGCAGGATAAGAATAGCCATATGTAAACAGTGTTAGCGAGGACAGGATGAGAATAGCCATATGTAAACTGTGTTAGCGAGGACAGGATAAGAATAGCCATATGTAAACAGTCTTAGGACAGGATGAGAATAGCCATATGTAAACAGGGTTAATGAGGACAGGATGAGAATAGCCATATTTAAACAGTGTCAACAAGGAGAGGATGAGAATAGTCATATGTAAACAGTGTTAGCGAGGACAGGATGAGAATGGCCATATGTAAACAGTGTTAGCGAGGACAGGATGAGAATAGCCATATGTAAACAGTGTTCTTGAGGACAGAATGAGAATAGCCCTATGTAAACAGTTAGTGAAGACAGGATGAGAATAGCCATATGTAAACGGTGTTAGTGAGGACCGGATGAGAATAGCCATATGTAAACAGTGTTAGAGAGTACAGGATGAGAATAGCTATATGTAAACAGTGTTAATGAGTACAGGATGAGAATAGCCATATGTAAACAGTGTCAGCGAGGACAGGATGAGAATAGCCATATGTAAACAGTGTTAGCGAGGACAAGATGAAAATAGCCATATGTAAACAGTGTTAGTGAGGACAGAATGAGAATAGCCATATGTAAACTGTTAGCGAGGACAGGATGAGAATAGTCATATGTAAACAGTGTTAACGAGGGCAGGATGAGAATAGCCATATGTAAACGGTGTTAGTGAGGACAGGATGAGAATAGCCATGTGTAAACAGTGTTTGTGAGGACAGAAAGAGAATAGCCATATGTAAACAGTGTTAGCGAGGAAAGGATGAGAATAGCTATATGTAAACAGTGTTAACGAGGACAGGATGAGAATAGCCATATGTAAACAGTGTTAGTAAAGACAGGATGAGAATAGCCATATGTAAACAGTGTTAACGAGGACAGGATGAGGATAGCCATATGTAAACAGTGTTAGCGAGGACAGGATGAAAATGGCCATATGTAAACAGTGTTAGCGAGGACAGGATGAGAATAGCCATATGTAAACTGTTAGCGAGGACAAGATGAAAATAGCCATATGTAAACGGTGTTAGTGAGGACAGAATGAGAATAGCCATATGTAAACAGTGTTCGTGAGGACCGAAAGAGAATAGCCATATTTAAACAGTGTTAGCGAGGACAGGATAAGAATAGCCATATGTAAACAGTGTTAGCGAGGAAAGGATGAGAATAGCCATATGTAAACAGTGTTAATGAGGACAGGATGAGAATAGCCATATGTAAACAGTGTTAGTGAGGACAAGATGAAAATAGCCATATGTAAACAGTGTTAGTGAGGACAGGATGAGAAAAGCCATATGTAAACAGTGTTAGCGAGGAAAGGATGAGAATAGCCATATGTAAACAGTGTTAGTGAGGACAAGATGAAAATAGCTATATGTAAACAGTGTTAGTGAGGACAGAATGAGAATAGCCATATGTAAACAGTGTTCGTGAGGACCGAAAGAGAATAGCCATATGTAAACAGTGTTAGCGAGGACAGGATGAGAATAGCCATATGTAAACAGTGTTAGCGAGGAAAGGATGAGAATAGACATATGTAAACAGTGTTAGCGAGGACAGGATAAGAATAGCCATATGTAAACAGTGTTAGGACAGGATGAGAATAGCCATATGTAAACAGTGTTAACGAGGACAGGATGAGAATAGCCATATGTAAACAGTGTTAGCGAGGACAGGATGAGAATAGCCATATGTAAACAGTGTTAGCGAGGACAGGATGAGAATAGCCATATGTAAACAGTGTTAGCGAGGACAGGATGAGAATAGCCATACGTAAACAGTGTTCTTGAGGACAGAATGAGAATAGCCATATGTAAACAGTGTTCGTGAGGACAGAATGAGAATAGCCATATGTAAACAGGGTTCGTGAGGATATGTAAACAGTGTTAGTGAGGACAGAATGAGAATAGACATAAGAAAACGGTGGTAGTGAGGACAGGATGAGAAAAGCCATATGTAAACAGTGTTGGCGAGGACAGGATGAGAATAGCCATATGTAAACAATGTTAGCAAGAGCAGGATGAGAATAGCCATATGTAAACAGTGTTAGTAAAGAAAGGATGATAATAGCCATATGTAAACAGTGTTAGTGAGGACAGGATGAGAATAGCCATATGGAAACAGTGTTAGTGAGGACAGGATGAGAATAGCCATATGTAAGCAGTGTTAATGAGGACAGGATGAGAATAGCCATATGTAAACAGTGTTAGCGAGGACAGGATGAGAATAGCCATATGTAAACAGTGTTAATGAAGACAGGATGAGAATAGCCATATGTAAACTGTGTTAGCGAGGACAGGATAAGAATAGCCATATGTAAACAGTGTTAGCGAGGACAGGATGAGAATAGCCATATGTAAACTGTGTTAGCGAGGACAGGATAAGAATAGCCATATGTAAACAGTCTTAGGACAGGATGAGAATAGCCATATGTAAACAGGGTTAATGAGGACAGAATGAGAATAGCCATATTTAAACAGTGTCAACAAGGACAGGATGAGAATAGTCATATGTAAACAGTGTTAGCAAGGACAGGATGAGAATTGCCATATGTAAACAGTGTTAGCGAGGACAGGATGAGAATAGCCATATGTAAACAGTGTTCTTGAGGACAGAATGAGAATAGCCCTATGTAAACAGTGTTTGTGAGGACAGAATGAGAATAGCCATATGTAAACAGTGTTAGTGAGGACAGAATGAAAATAGACATATGTAAACGGTGGTAGTGAGGACAGGATGAGAATAGCCGTATGTAAACAGTGTTGGCGAGGACAGGATGAGAATAGCCATATGTAAACAGTGTTAGTGAGAACAGGATGAGAATAGCCATATGTAAACAGTGTTAGTAAGGAAAGGATGATAATAGCCATATGTAAACAGTGTTAGTGAGGACAGGATGAGAATAGCCATATGTAAACAGTGTTAATGAAGACAGGATGAGAATAGCCATATGTAAACTGTGGTAGTGAGGACAGGATGAGAATAGCCGTATGTAAACAGTGTTGGCGAGGACAGGATTAGAATAGCCATATGTAAACAGTGTTAGCGAGAACAGGATGAGAATAGCCATATGTAAACAGTGTTAGTAAGGAAAGGATGATAATAGCCATATGTAAATAGTGTTAGTGAAGACAGGATGAGAATAACCATATGTAAACAGTGTTAGTGAGGACCGGATGAGAATAGCCATATGTAAACAGTGTTAGCGAGTACAGGATGAGAATAGCTATATGTAAACAGTGTTAATGAGTACAGGATGAGAATAGCCATATGTAAACAGTGTCAGTGAGGACAGGATGTGAATAGCCATATGTAAACAGTGTTAGCGAGGACAAGATGAAAATAGCCATATGTAAACAGTGTTAGTGAGGACAGAATGAGAATAGCCATATGTAAACTGTTAGCGAAGACAGGATGACAATAGTCATATGTAAACAGTGTTAACGAGGACAGGATGAGAATAGCCATATGTAAACGGTGTTAGCGAGGACAGGATGAGAATAGCCATGTGTAAACAGTGTTCGTGAGGACAGAAAGAGAATAGCCATATGTAAACAGTGTTAGAGAGGAAAGGATGAGAATAGCCATATGTAAACAGTGTTAACAAGGACAGGATGAGAATAGCCATATGTAAACAGTGTTAGCGAAGACAGGATGAGAATAGCCATATGTAAACAGTGTTAACGAGGACAGGATGAGGATAGTCATATGTAAACAGTGTTAGCGAGGACAGGATGAAAATAGCCATATGTAGACAGTGTTAGCGAGGACAGGATGAGAATAGCCATATGTAAACTGTTAGCGAGGACAAGAAGAAAATAGCCATATGTAAACAGTGTTAGTGAGGACAGAATGAGAATAGCCATATGTAAACAGTGTTCGTGAGGACCGAAAGAGAATAGCCATATGTAAACAGTGTTAGCGAGGACAGGATGAGAATAGCCATATGTAAACAGTGTTAGTGAGGACAAGATGAAAATAGCCATATGTAAACAGTGTTAGTGAGGACAGGATGAGAAAAGCCATATGTAAACAGTGTTAGCGAGGAAAGGATGAGAATAGCCATATGTAAACAGTGTTAGTGAGGACAAGATGAAAATAGCCATATGTAAACAGTGTTAGTGAGGACAGAATGAGAATAGCCATATGTAAACAGTGTTCGTGAGGACCGAAAGAGAATAGCCATATGTAAACAGTGTTAGCGAGGACAGGATGAGAATAGCCATATGTAAACAGTGTTAGCGAGGAAAGGATGAGAATAGCCATATGTAAACAGTGTTAACGAGGACAGGATGAGAATAGTCATATGTAAACAGTGTTAGCGAGGACAGGATGAGAATAGCCATATGTGAACAGTGTTAGTGAGGACAGGATAAAAATAGCCATATGTAAACAGGTTAGTGAGGACAGGATAGGAATAGCCATATGTAAACAATGTTAACGAGGACAGGATAAGAATAGCCATATGTAAACAGTGTTAATGAGTACAGGATGAGAATAGCCATATGTAAACAATGTTAATGAGGACAGGATGAGTACAGCCATATATAAACAGTGTTTGTGAGGGCAGGATGAGAATAGCTATATGTAAACAGTGTGAGGACAGGATGAGGATAGCCATATGTAAACAGTGTTTGTGTGGACAGGATGAGCATAGCCATATGTAAACAGTGTTAGTGAGGACAGGATGAGAATAGCCATACGTTAACAGTGTTAGTGAGGACAGGATGAGAATAGCCATATGTAAACAGTGTTTGTGAGGACAGGATGAGAATAGCCATATGTAAACAGTGTTCGTGAGGACAGGATGAGAATAGCCATATGTAAACAGTGTTCGTGAGGACAGGATGAGAATAGCCATATGTAAACAGTGTTGGCAAGGACAGGATGAAAATAGCCATATGTAAACAGTGTTAGCGAGAACAGGATGAGAATAGCCATATGTAAACAGTGTTAGCGAGGACAGGATGAGAATAGCCATATGTAAACAGTGTTAGCGAGGAAAGGATGAGAATAGTCATATGTAAACAGTGTTAACGAGGACAGGATGAGAATAGCCATATGTAAACAGTGTTAGCGAGGACAGGATGAGAATAGCCATATGTAAACAGTGTTAGTGAGGACAGGATAAAAATAGCCATATGTAAACAGGTTAGTGAGGACAGGATAGGAATAGCCATATGTAAACAATGTTAACGAGGACAGGATAAGAATAGCCATATGTAAACAGTGTTAATGAGTACAGGATGAGAATAGCCATATGTAAACAATGTTAATGAGGACAGGATGAGTACAGCCATATATAAACAGTGTTTGTGAGGGCAGGATGAGAATAGCTATATGTAAACAGTGTGAGGACAGGATGATGATAGCCATATGTAAACAGTGTTTGTGTGGACAGGATGAGCATAGCCATATGTAAACAGTGTTAGTGAGGACAGGATGAGAATAGCCATACGTTAACAGTGTTAGTGAGGACAGGATGAGAATAGCCATATGTAAACAGTGTTTGTGAGGACAGGATGAGAATAGCCAAATGTAAACAGAGTTTGTGAGGACAGGATGAGAATAGCCATATGTAAACAGTGTTCGTGAGGACAGGATGAGAATAGCCATATGTAAACAGTGTTAACGAGGACAGGATAAGAATAGCCATATGTAAACAGTGTTAATGAGTACAGGATGAGAATAGCCATATGTAAACAATGTTAATGAGGACAGGATGAGTACAGCCATATATAAACAGTGTTTGTGAGGGCAGGATGAGAATAGCTATATGTAAACAGTGTGAGGACAGGATGATGATAGCCATATGTAAACAGTGTTTGTGTGGACAGGATGAGCATAGCCATATGTAAACAGTGTTAGTGAGAACAGGATGAGAATAGCCATACGTTAACAGTGTTAGTGAGGACAGGATGAGAATAGCCATATGTAAACAGTGTTTGTGAGGACAGGATGAGAATAGCCATATGTAAACAGTGTTCGTGAGGACAGGATGAGAATAGCCATATGTAAACAGTGTTCGTGAGGACAGGATGAGAATAGCCATTTGTAAACAGTGTTGGCAAGGACAGGATGAAAATAGCCATATGTAAACAGTGTTAGCGAGAACAGGATGAGAATAGCCATATGTAAACAGTGTTAGCGAGGACAGGATGAGAATAGCCATATGTAAACAGTGTTAGTGAGGACAGGATGAGAATAAACATATGTAAACAGTGTTGAGAATAGCCATCTGTAAACAGTGTTAGTGAGGATAGAATGAGAACACTGCTGTTTCCCCTTTTTTTCTGGAAGACCCAAAGTCTGTGAAAATCCTCCAGTTAATGAGGAAGAGTGACAGTTGATATTCAGAAGCTGTTTTCTCTACAAGAAATTTCTCAGGAAAGTGTTCTGAGCAGCAGAACTGTCTACCTGGTGGTTACTCTGTTGGTAGGCACCCTGCAGGATGTCACCTCACTTGCTTGGTGACACCTAGACACTGTGTCCCCTGTGCCAAAGAAGGTATATTTAATTTTATGACCTTCTGAGAAGTGTTCATTGAGGGTAGAAGCTCCTGAAGCTGACATTATTGTTTAAGCAGCTGCATTGAGGAGAAACCCAGCTTTCCAAATTCTTTACACTCTTAATTTATTGAATTCCCTGATGCACTTGTTATATTTTGAACAAAACTTGTTGGATGAAATACAGTGTACTGTGGATGGTCTTTTTGAATAGCCCTGAAAGTTGCCTTCACATCACAGGCATCCACAGTTCCTAGTGTGGGCAAACCTCATTGTCCTTATGGCTTAAAGTATCCTGAATGGAAGTGCTGATATAGAGGGGCATGGCATCGCCATGTATGTGTGCTTCTAGATCCCAGATGATGTGGTCCTTAGCCTGTCCAGAGGAGCCGCAGTATACCCCAGGGTGAAGCTCAGTAGTCTTGATTCCCGTTCTGACGGTTTTTCAACCGCATTTATCATGGGGTGATTCTTCCTCCAAGCGCCTGCATGGTTCACTGGAAGAGCACGGACAAAGGATTCATAACAAAAGGCTGTTATTCTTTACTCTTGCCAGTTGTGCCACCCAGAGTGGCCAGCTGTAGACTCCCTGGAAGGGTACTGAATGTCACACTCTGTGAAGTTTTAACTCCCAGTATGTTCTTACATGTATGCTTGTACTATGAGGCTGCAGTTGCATGAGCCATGTTTTACCTTTACCAAAGTGTTTTCTCTTTTCCCCTGATGTTTTGAGATCATGGAATTCGTATATATAGGATATGCATGACAGGTGCAAAACAAAAATGCTTTCGGTATGTGTGTGTTTCAGCAAGTTAAACTCATCCAATATCCATGTGGAGGAGTCTGTGTTTGACTTCTTATAGTGAATTTGTACCACCCAAGGAAGGATGTACAAATTCTCCTCAGAAGCTATCCAAGAGTTTTCATTAGATCAACAAGTACTCTAGTACCATTCTAGAAGAGGCATTACCAGAAAAGACAGAGGACCTCGGGCCCATTCTAGGTATGAGTGGTATAAACATCTGTGTCTCAAAGGAGTCCTTTTGCATGGACATCCTTTAGTCATCCTTCCTGTATCTGCCCAGAGGACATTGTCTGTGTTCTTTCAGTCTTTAGAATTCTTGTATACAAATAATGATGCCAAACTAATTATAAATATTCATTTGAAAGGTGGAGACCTTTGTTACCAGCTTCTCAGCTCCCTGAGTGTTCACAAAGTGTATGTTACTGCTGGAAGCAGAATGTTCCCTTAACTAGGTAACTGGTTCCTGATGGCTGTGTGGAGCGACAGCCTTTTCACAGTGTATGTTTATTTCAGAATTTTAGCTGCTTAAGGGCTTACAGTGAACTTTACAAAAGCACTGCTGCTGCAGGTGTAGATGTTGTCTTTGTCATTTATTTGCATACCGTAGTTTTGGTGTATATTTGTGCTCTGAGAAGAAAAAAAAACTGAATTTCTCAAGAGTTTAGCATTTACTCTTAGAGCCACGTTTTACAGCCACTATATATCTCAGGGCTCTGGGTCTCATAGGTATCTCATAGGTCTCATATGTGTCTCTCTTTTTAATTTCTTTGTATTTATAATACCATGACAGGAATGGACCCCATTCTTAAGTCCAAGTATGATTAAAGTTCTTGAAATTAGTATTGTTTGTCTTTGATGTTAGCCAGACGTGCTGTTGGCACCACCCGCAATGTGCCCAGTAGTGACTCTTTCGGCAATTCATATGGAGTTACATGCATTTGTAACATATTTAAGTATGATTGTAAATTCTTTTTTATAAGACCTGTTGCTCCTACAACTGTTGGAACTGTCTAGGTATCTTTCTTCTACACTGCCCATGTTTCTGCCTGCAAATCCTGGTATTTTATGACTTTGTGTCTCTCTCTGTACTTAAGGCACTGTAGTCACTGAGTGTAATAATCATCATTTTCTGTAATGCTTTATGGCTCATGTTTCTAGTGTTTTTCGGCTCCTTCAATATTATAGTGTTTGCACAATCCCCAGTGTAACAGTCTTGCCACATTATTATGCCTTTCAGTATACAATCCTTCTGCCATTAGCATATCACAACCAGCAACAAGACATGCGACTGTTTCCAGTTATTTTTTACAAAACCTACATTTGGCTGTTTCTCCCACATGTTCAGTGGACTTTGTAAACCAGCATGTACATAGTCCACTATCTTGGACCGCAAGTATTAACCTTTTGTTTTTTGGTTTAAATATACCTCTCCTTAACCATCCATGCATTCGATCCTGAGCAACATGAGGTTGTTCCAAGAGTTTTCTATACTTATAGTTTCATAGTATAGTACTAGGCTATCTGCCCTGGGGCATTTGTAAGCCTAGCCATAGTGATGTGGCTTTTGCCACCCCATGAAATGGTACAAAAATGTACAGATAAAATCTAGAATACTGTGCCTCTGTCTAGTAGTGACACAGTGAAGGTCCCCTTATATAATAGAATTAGTTTACTGTGCCCCTGTCTAGCAGTGACACAGATGTGACCCCTGGGGTAAACTTACGATCTCCCATCCACTCATCAAGATTTCTCTTGAAGAGAGTCAGTGAGGGGCTCTGACTAATACGAACTGGGATCCTGTTCCAAAGCATGGGAAGCCTCTGGGTTATGAATCTATCCCTCCAGCATGTCCTATTCATACTTGTGCCGAGGTTTAAGTCTTTAGCTCTCGTGGTCCTGATGGATTTGGATTTTTTGAGGTGGAGCATGTCCATCAGATCCTGATTGGACATGGCCTTGTACGTCAGGCAGAGATCACCTCTGAGCAGGCGGTATGCTACTGAATAGAGCTGAAGTTTCTTTAGTCTGGCAGAATAAGACATATGTTGGAGTCCCTTGATCCTTTTGGTGAGGTACTTTTGTGGTCTCTCCAGCTGTTGCAAGTGCCGGGTGAGGTACATACCAAATTGGGCATTGTACTCAATCATGGGTCTGATGAGGGAGGAATATAGGGGTACAATGACATCCTTGGATCTGGATGTGAAACCCTTCATGATGAGGTGAGCAAGGTAGAATGTTTTTCTAACCACTTTGGCAACGTGGGTGTCAAATGAGAGGTCGCTGTCTACTTGGGTCCCTAGGTCTCTGATTACTTTTTCCGTACTCAGTGGGTTGCTGTCTATATGATAATTTGTGGGTACTTTGTTTTTTCCAAAAGGGATAACTATACATTTTTTGGCATTTAGTTTAAGGCCGTGACTACGGCACCAGTTGTCCGATTCAGTGAGGCCTTTTTGTAGGATGTGTGTATCTGCTGGTGTATCGACTATAGCACCTATTTTGCAGTCATCTGCGAACTTTGTCAGCCACAGCCTTCCCATGTTTGCTTTAACATCTGAGAAATAAATGCCGAACAAGAGGGGTCCCAGGACAGATCCCTGTGGGACACCACTTGTGACTGGCTTTGAGTCTGACATTGCTCCAGCGATTTTAACTTTATGGGTTCTGTCCTTTAGCCAGTTTGCAACCCATCTAGTGAAATAAGGGTTTACTTTTAAGCTGTTTAGCTTATCTATGATGCCTGAGTGGGGTATTGTGTCGAAGGCCTTAGCCAAGTCCAGGTACGCTGTATGGACTGCTTTGCCCTCATCGATGGCTCTAGTGACTGTTTCGAAAAAGTCAACCAGGTTTAAAAGGCAGGATCTGCCCTTTACAAAGCCGAACTGGGTGGGGTCATGCGTCTGTAGGTCCCCTATGCCTCCGTTTATGAGTTCCATAATGATTCTTTCCATAGCTTTGCAGACCAGGCTAGTCAAGCTTATGGGACAGTAGTTTCCAGGGTCTGTAGAGGCACCCCCCTTGTGGAGTGGGACCACTGTTGCTGTATGCCAGTGTTCAGGTACATATCCCGAAGTAAGGCTAAGGTTAAATAGCATTTTTATATGTGGTTTCAGCTCCTCTTGGAGTTCACGTAACACGCACCCCAGGATACCGTCAGGTCCCATTGATGCTGTGTTTTTTACTTTGTTTAGGGCGGTTCTCACTTGGACATCTGAGATGACAGGGAGATTACATTCAGCTGGGATAAGTATTTCTTCTTTTGGGGGTGAAGGAGGCGAGAAATTTGCACTGAACCTGTCAGCCAGAATGTTATCAATATCTGTGGGTTCAGTGTATTTTTTGTTGTTGAGAACCAACTCTGAGCATATCTGAGGGTTTCCGCCCAGGTTTCTAACATAGCTGAAGAAGGCTTTGTGGTTATCTTTAGTGTCCTTAGCGATTTTTCTCTCAAAGTTTGCCTTGGATGTTTTTATGAGAGAACGTAGTTTTCTGCTAATGTTGATCAGAGATGTCTTCCCTTCATGGGATTTCGCTCTGACGTGCAGTAGCTTCCTTCTTTTGTTATACAATTTGTTTATGGCTGAGGTCCACCAGACAGGACGCTTACATTTGGTGGAGAGGGACTTGGATTTGTTTGGGATTGCATGATCCATGCATTCTTGGAGATGTTCATAGAAAGCATTTGTGAAGGATTCGGCATTGTGGGATGTGGTATCCACTGGCAAAGTGGGCTTAAAGGATACCATCTCAGTCTTAAGAAGAGTGAAGTCTGCTTTTGAGAAGTTTTTCACTATGGTCTTTTGTGCTGGGGGTGGAGGTGGGATATGTATATCCAGGGTGATTAGTTTGTGGTCAGATCTCACTAGTGAGGGGTATACTTCCGGTGTGGAGCATTTTGTCCCCATGTTTGTGATGATCAGGTCTAGTATATTATCTCCCCTAGTGGGAGAGGTGACTAGTTGTTCCAGTGCATTTGAATTTATGAATTCCAGGAACCTTTGGGCTAGGGTATTAGGGCTAGAATAATGTACCCAGTCTATGTTTGGGTAGTTGAAGTCTCCCAGTATGATGGTATTTTGTGATACATTCATATCCTCCAATGTCTTCAGGAAGGCTGAGTGGGGTTCTTGAGATTGGGAGGGTGGTCCGTAACTTGCTACCAGTTGTATAGCAGTTTTGCCTATGGTTAGTTGCACCTGTATGGTCTCTGATGCTTCATGTGTTGCTATTAACCTTGAGGTGTGGGTGTCCTTTATGAATATGGACACTCCCCCTCCCTTTGTGGTTCGGCCCGGGTTTTGGGGCCGAAAAGCATGATACGAGGTATAGCCTGGTAGCGCTGGGGTGCTCTCAGGAGCCTTGAACCAGGTTTCATTTACTGCACAGACGTCGATGTTCTCCATGCTGAGGAGTGCATCAAGTGCCTGCATCTTGAGATTTAGACTTCTGGCGTTGAGCAGCATTACCCTTAGTTTTTTTCCATTTTTGTTTTCTAAGGAGGTGGGTTTGTCTTTTGAGCCTTGCCTAAAAAGGCACTATGGGGGTGGCAAGAGCCTTAGCCAATATCCGGAAGCCCAGTGGTGACAGGTGTAAGCCATCCCTTGCGAAGCAACGTGGCTTGTCCAACATATCATCCCAGGCAGACAGACATTGGATCCCCTTAGAATGACACCAGTACTTGAGCCAATTGTTAAAGCTGATCATCTTGTCTTTGTATTGTGGTATCATTCTTGGTGAGGGCAAGATGCTGCTCAGGGTCAGGGTCATACCAGCCTGGGCTACATAATCGGAGAGCTCCTCTATGTCTCTTTTCATGTAGTCCAGGGAGGTACATCTCAGGTCATTCACACCAGCATGGACAATGACGGAGTCATATTTGTACTTGCTTTGGAGTGACCTGAGTGCATGTGTTATGTGGCGGATCCTAGCTCCCGATAGACAGCTCACAGTCACCTTCTCCTTGTTCAGCCTGGTCAGTGGGACATCAGTGTGTCTGACTATGGAGTCACCTATTACTAGTGTATCAGGCAAGGTGTTTGGCCTTAAGGGCTGCGATTGGTTGACACACTGATTTATTGAAGTATCTGTTGCATGTGTTTTGTTTTGAGGTGGTGGATTTTTGGATATCTGCTTTGGGAGCCTCTGTTATTTTGGTAAGTTTTTTATTAGAGCCTCCGAGTATGTCTTTGTGTTTTTATGTGTTTGGTTTGTAGTTGTGGTAGGTCTATGTGGGACTGGGATTGTTGTGTGTGTGGTTGCCATCTCCTCCTGTCTGGTCATGCCAGTCCTGAGTTGAGAGAGTTCAGCCTCCAGTTTGGCTATATAGTTGCATATCTCACATGTATTTGTGTTTGTTGGGAGGAGGAGAGGGTTGTCTGTGTACATGAGACAATTGTAGCATTGTCTCAAGATGCCCAGACTGACCAGCTGAACTGGAGACGACGCCAGTAATCTACCACTCGACATGCTAGAACAGTATAAGAGAGTGGTATACCTTTAAGGGAAGTGGGTATTCACAGGGGTGGTAAGTAGATGTAGTGCTTTACTTAGTACGAGAGTGCTTACTTAGTAGAGAAGTATTGAGAACAAGTGCTAGGCTTATAATACAGTGAGTAGTCTGGTTATACTAAGAGTAGAGCTTCATTAAGATAAAATTTGAAGAACAGACTTGGCGGAGCCAGAAAAAGTTTAACCTTGTTTAACCGGCGCTGCGCTATGCGCAAAGCCGTGCAAACGCGGATTTTAAACAGTGAACTACAAAAGAGCTGGAAATGGTCCCAAACAACCAATTACTACAGCTTCTTGTGCTGAGGTCACTTCCCCCAAGGACAGGTAGGCTGCTCAAGGCTCCCCACTCCCACTGGTGAGCAAAGAAACTTCCTTCTATCCAAGTAAGGTAATGGACAACACAGGAACTACACCACAGCCCAGAATACAGCAATGCCTGTAAACTGGTCTAAACTAGTCGAGGAAGGCGGGAAAACAAGGATTATTTTTTTGTTTTTTTGGTAGAAACAGACAGAAAATGCAGAAACAGTGATAAATTAGTTACACAGGCTAGCACACTTTAGTGGGCAGCCTCCACAGTTAAATTAAACAAACAAACAAGCAAACTTTCGATCAAATTCGACTAAATGTAACTTTAAGTGCAGATTTATGCATTTTTCACATTTCTTGCCTTCTCATCTGTTCCTTCACCTTATATTCTTTCTTTTTTTGGCACATTAAGTTGCTGCCTGAGTTTTATCTACTTTTGGTTTGATTCCCGTTCCTGCTTTACGCCGATATGCTTCTACTGAAGTAAGCAAGGAAGTCATCTTAGGTGTATTTTTCTCTGAAAGTTCATTTGGTTCTTTTGAGGTCAGCAGATATCCATACAGTCCTGCAGTTGCAGATCTATATATGTAATCAGTTTTGAAGAGGCCCATACATTCTTTAGTGCAGGGAATATATAGTCTTGGTATGCAATGATTTTTATAAATCATTTGATGAGCATGCATCATCCCTCTTTTTTCCTCTCCAATCTATCCAACACATTTTGGGACCAGTCAGAAACTCCCAATACTGTACATTAGAACAAGAAGAGCAATTGTTTTTTATAGCTTGGACTTTTCAAATGTCAACTCTGTTTTCAGTATTAATGTAAGTCTTCCAAATGTTCCTTACTAAGTTTTATTCACATCTGTTCATGTTTTATTGTTGATCATTCATCAATTCCCAGATATTTATTCACTCGCTCTTGCACAAGTTCTTTTATATCACATTCCTGTCCCAAACTGATGTTTTTGTGGTGCTGTAGCTTTCCTGGTTTAAGGGTTGCTTTTGCACATTTATCAAGATCAAATGACATTCTTATATCATCTGAAAAAGTTTTGACCACTTGCAGTTGTGCTTTCATCTGATGAATACAGTTTTAAATCGTCCAGAAAAAGAAGGTAAGTCTTTACTCTTTGTTGTTTTCTAGGAGTCAAATTGTAGCCCTGACCTAATCTGTTAAGCAGACAGCTTAATGGTTTAAAGGTAAGACAAAAGAGCAGTGGTGACAGAGTCGCCCTGGAATATCCTTCTTTGGATTTTTATTCCTGGAATAATAATTTGTCCTTTATCATGGCTTAACTGCAGAGTAGTTTACCACTGTTTCGTGTCGCTGTTTTGTAATTGGTTATAGTAGAGTGTATCTTGCACATTTTTAACCACTCTTTTATCCATGAATGTGGGATACTGTCAAACGCTTTTTTGTAGTCTATCCATACCACACTTAGATTCTTCCCCTTTTTATATTTCTCAGTTATGACATTACTTAACAACAAATGATCTTTTGTTCCATATAACTTTCTTTTATTACCATTTCCTTCTATTACCACAATTGAGTTTTCTCCTAAATGACTGTAAACTCTGAATCATTTCCAGTGTATAGTTTATAGGTCGTTGAAAGGCAAGTTATTGGTCTAAAGTTTTTAGGATAGCTTGCAGGTTCACTTCTAAGTAGTAGCATTGTTTTTCATGTTGTTAGCCAGGTTGGTGCCTGTTTAGGGTTTGCATGCAAATAGTACATACTCATGGCTAAATCTTCATGTAAAGATGTTAACGCTTTTAGCCAGAAGTTAGGTACTGCATCTGGGCTTGGGGTTTTCCAATTAGGAGCTTTTCTTAACTTTATTTCAATCACTCTGGTTGTTACTTCCCCCTATTTCATATCATGTACATTTCAACTTTTTATTCTTTCTTTTACCTCTTCTGTGTATCCATTTCTTCTGTTTTTGGTGGTGTTTCAATTCCTTTTGCCTTGTTTCACAGTTCTCTGTAAAACATTTTGGGTCATCAGTGTCATTTGGACAGTGCAGTGGTAGCGTTTTTGCCTCACAGCAAGATGTTCTCTGGTTCATTTCGTGGCTGGAGTGCCTTCTGTGTGGTGTGTGCATGTCCCCCCTGTGTTTGTATGGGTTTCTTCCTGGTGCTCCTGTTTCCTCCCATGTTACAAAGACATGTGTCTGGAGTGATTCTCCCTGGGCCTCTGCTGAAAATTGGCTTTGTTCCAAGTTGGACTTTCCCAGTAAACAGATGTTAAATAAATAAATAAAATAAATACCAAAAAAAAAAAAATCAATAAATTTCTTATTTTGTACTTTTGTTTTATATTTATCTGTATATCTTCTAAGTTGTCTCCCTGTGCTGATATTTTTAGTTTATTATTTGCGATAGTGCACAATTGATCCTGATATGTTCTGATACTGTGCATTGTTTTTATCACATTTACCTTTCTGAATATTTTTGTTGATCTGTTCCCTCTTTTATACTCTTCTAACAGTGACACCTCTTGTCTTAATTACTATATACTTTTCTCTATTCGATACTTCCATGATGGCATTTGATTTCTCCCCTTCCTTTCACTTACTGTCCTGTATTTTTGTGGTAATAATTTATCTGTTATTACTTTAGCTGCACAGTAATATTTCCTATTTACTTGAATCTCTATGAACTGTCCTAATTACTGTGTTCATTTGTTTTATCTGTACTTTTCATTATCGGGGCAACAGTTCTCAGATTATGTAATTCTTACGTAAACACAACTGTCTTAAATTCCCTCTACAAAATGTGGAACGCTTCAAGTTTGGAATAATTCTCTGTTATATCTGTATATAATTTTCTCTTTGGTGCTTTAGCGCTTCAATCGGGACCGCTAAATCAATATCAGCATTAGTTTAAGAAGCTAGTTTTTATTTTTATTTTATTTTACATTTGTTGACTGGGCTAGTCTGGCTGGATACATGTCCATTTTCAGCAGAGGCCCGAGGAGAAAAGCTCCACTAATAAACTAGTAGCTAACAAATAACAAAAAAGTATACAAAGCATGCAAGCAACTAAGGGAACAATTGTCATGTAGAATAGTAATGCAGGGGCAATTTAACAAGAAATAAACAATAGTGCGGAATCATTATGACTTCATATTTACTGTAGAAAGGCTGCCAAAAAAAGAATGAAGAAGGGAGAAAAAGGGACAGATGGAGAGTCTGTAAATATTTACATAAATTAACAAATTAGTAGGAGACATGTTGTGCCGAGTACTACTTTTCGGATAGAGATTAGCACAAAGGAGATCCGGATCTAGGTTAGATAAAAGGAGAAATGACAGGTTGCAGAGATTATGGCAAGTAACAGAAGAAGAGGTAATATAGGAGACATAAACAGGCCGGTGGGTTGCTAGGTCTACTTCACTAGAGGGATAGAAGTAGTGATAGAGGGCAGGTAGAAGAGCAAAGGAGGGTACAGGAGAGAGGGATTGTTTCCTGAGCTCAGTCAGGATTAGAGCAGGGGCGTAGCCAGTGGGATTGCAAATATTTCCTTATTTGTTTTCTGAAAAGGTGAGATGAGCCTAAAGTGGTTAGTTCTATGGGAAGTTTATTCCAGTATGATCCAACAGTACTGGCAAATAAGGAGTCACCTGCTTTATTGTGGGATTTGAGAGTAGCTACTAGAAGTTTGCTGGCTGAGCGAAGGGAAGTAAGATTTCTGTATGGGGCAATAAGGTTATTAAGTATGGGTGTATTAGAGGGGTAATGGAGAATTTTATAAGTGATGACTAATTGCTGTAGGAGAATTTGATTCTGAAGTTCCAGCCAGTTAAGGTTTTTGAGATTACGACAATGGTGAGTACGAAATGGGGAACCTGTGGCAAACCTGGCAATACTATGGTAGGCTATGGCAAGTTTCTGAAGGTTAGCTTTTGAAATGTTGATAAATGATGGAGAGGCATACAATAGTGTAGAGAGGAGATGAGTTTGGGCAAGAGACACTCGGGTAGCTGCAGTAAGAAAGGGCTTAAGTCTATAGAGGGCACCTATCTTTTTATTAACAGCCTTGATGGTTAGATCAATGTGACAGTCAAAGCTTAGTTGATTGTCTATAGTAATGCATAGAAGTTTGGTGGAACTGTCAGGATTAATGATAGTGCCATTGCCAGATACAATGGAAAATGAGATTGGGGCAGATTTAATGGTTGGGGTGAAGAGTAGTAATTTTGTTTTTTTGGGATTAAGGAGGAGACAGATATGTTGGAACCATTTTTCTGCTGCTGTAAAGACTTTTTGGGTGGAAGAGTGGAGTTCTCCTGAAGATAAAGCAGAACAGATGAGAGTAGAATCATCTGCATACTGAATACAAGTGGATGTCGGGAGTGAAGTAGACAGGTTGTTTATAAATGTAGAGAAGAGGAGGGGACCTAAGATGGATCCTTGAGGAACACCGATAGTGACTGGGAGCTGAGAGGATATATGGCTGTCCCAGAGGACAGCTTGTTTTCTATCTTTCAAATAAGAGTCAAACCACTGTATTGCCGAAGAGTCAAGTGAGAGGGATGTCAAAGTGTCTAGGAGTAGTTGATGGTTAACCATATCAAAGGCTTTTGAGAGGTCTAGGAATAAGGCAGAGGAGAAAAGGTTGTTATTGAGATTTTTGTTGATCATGTCTGTGAAGGAGAGAAGGGCAGTGGAAGTACTATGGTAGGGCCTGAAACCATGTTGCGAGTCTACGAGTAGGCTATTTTGCAAGAGATGATTTAGGAGTTGATGGTGAATACAACGTTCCATGATTTTAGATAGTGGAGATAGTAGGGCTATAGGCCGGAAGTTAGAAAGTTCATTAGAGTTACCTCCTTTGTGGAGGGGAATGATGTGGGAGACTTTCCAGCAGGATGGGATAGTAGATTCGGTTATTGTTCTGTTAATTAAGATAGAGACTGGGTAAGCTAGTTCTGATGCTGCTAGTTGCAGATATTCAGCTGGTAGTTTGTCGGCTGAAGGGGTGCAAGGCTTAAGTTTAGAGAGTAACTTACGTATGTGGGTTGTAGAGACTGTACTAAATTTTAGAGTGGGGGTGTTATTTTGAGGAGAGGTGTTTTGAGGGAAAGGGGGGGAGTCATGGTGTTTGCTAGAGAGGTGACTGTTTCAGAGAAGAAGTTGTTGAAAGTATCGGCTGTTATGTTGGGTGGGGTTTGGGCTAAGATAGCAGGTGTGGGTGTTTTGGTATTCCCTGGATGGAGCAGTTTATTGATTCATGACCAGAATTTTTTGGGGTTGTAATTTTGGTTTTGTTGATATTGAAGGTAATAGTTTTTTTTATCAAGATAGGTGAGTTTTTTTGTAGTATTTCTAAGGTGTTTGAAGTTTAGAAAGTCAGCAGGGTTTTTAGTGGTTCTCCATTTAGTCCATAGTTTATTTCTATCTAGCATTGTTTGTTTGGTTTTTTTGGAAAGCCAAGGGGCAGCTTTGGAGCCTATTCTAATTAATCGAGAAGGGGCATGATGCTGGAGAATTTGTAGGAAAGTGTTATTGAAATGGGTAACTGCTTCGTCAAGTGGGAGGTGTTTTAGAGTTGACCAGTTACATACCTTGAGTTCATTAAGGAAAGAGGACAGGTTAAAGTTTTTTTTGTTGCGTACGGTACGATAAGTAGCTTGTTTGGGAATATTATCTTTTTGTTTAGTGATATAGGTGAGGAGATGGCCGCTAATATTGTCTGGGAGTATTCCAGTTTTATAAGAATGGGGATTGTTGTTGATCAATATCCAGTCCAGGATGGCTTGTTTATTGGTTGATTTGTGAATTCTAGTAGGGGAGTTTATGGTTTGTTGGAAGTTAAAGAGATTGAGGTGAATGGTAGGTTTGGGAGAGATGCAGGAGTTTCAATCAATATTAAAGTCTCCTAAGATTATGGTTTCTTGAGGGAAGCTACAGGAGACCCAGCTAAGAATATTTTCAAGTGTGTTTAAGTTATTGCCTGGAGGGATGTAGGAACATATTATATAGATGGCTTTGTTCTTGTTTAGTTGGAGTTTGCTACAGAGTATTTCAGCATTACCTGGAGAGGGGGTAGGGAGTCAATTAAGACCACCTGTAGTTGGGATTTGTATAGTAAGGCCACTCCTCCTCCCTTTTTGTTAAGACGATCTTGCCTTAAGGTGCTATAGCCAGGAGGAGTGATTTTATTGTCTCTAGTACCTGGTTTAAGCCAAGTTTCAGTGAGACAGAGGATATCAAAGGCATAGAAGTCAATTATAGCATGGAGTTGTGTGATTTTGTTGTTGATGCTACGAATATTTAGGTGTGCTATAGAAAGGGAGTTATTAGAGAAAGGTGAACTGGAGTTGTAAGCAGCTTGGTTAGAAAGGCCATGGGTGAGAGGATTATTGGGGCCAGGGTTGGGGTGGATGTCCCCATGTAATAGTAAAAGAGTTTGTGGGATTGAAAATATCTTTGAGTTTTTGGAGGGTATTAGATAAAACCGTTTAGAGGTTTGAGACCTGATGTGGTGTAATTTGTGGAATAGGGGGGGAAGGTAGGGACAGGATGATAGGATGTTAGTGTGTGTATGTTCAGATATAGGAAGAATAGAGGTAGTGTGTGTAGCTAAATTAGGAGACCTGCTAAGGGTAAGATGTTCGTAGGAAGTAAGAGTATAGTGTAAAAGAAGGATGTTAAGGAGTAGCAGAAAATAAAGTAGTTTAAGGCTTAAAGGCATGTTTTTAGTGGGGTGAGGTTAGCAAGGTTGGAAATAGCAGGAATATGATAGTGAAGAGTGTGTTGTGGCAGTTAGATAGGAGTATGGAGAGTGGGGTGTGGTAGTAAGACAGGAGTATAGAGTTAATGAGTGTAGGTGGGGCAGGAGATGAGATAGGATCTGAGTAAGTTGGAGGTGTGGCCGAGGAAGTATAAAGGTAGGACCCCTGGGGGTGGGTGGGAATTAGGGGTAGGGAGGGGAGCGGAGTGAGCCCGCAGGGCGAACGGAATGGAAGAACCAGAGAGGGGACCAATGGCAGTAAAACAATCAGAGAAGAAGAGAGAAGCACTATATATGGTGTAGGGTAAGAGTATACTATAGGGTAGAGTGCAGGTAGGAAATATGGTGGGTTTGGGAGATAAAACTAAATATAAGGTAGCTAAGTGAGGTAGCAGAGTTGGGTACAGTACAGTAGAATAGTGTGGTTAGGACTAGGGGATAGCAGGAGGCAGTGTTCTACTGCGAGAATAAGGAAAAATTGAGTTTCTAATAGAAAGGGTGCCACCTAGTGGCCAAGTTCAGGAATAACAAGAGGCAGAGCAATCAGAGAGCTCACCAAAGTGATGTATCTCGGTAGTGGGGAGAGTTGCCTCAAGGATAGTGATGAAGAAAGGAGGGTAAGAGAGAGTGCCTTAACCGCTACTGGAGGGGGGGGGGTAGGCTGCTGGTTAACTTGGGAGGGAAGGTAAATAACCTGGAGAATACAGTTAGAAAATACAATAGTAGGACATACTTTCCAACAGCGACTATTCTGGGTATACAGTCTTAATGGGGAGGACGCTTAAATCCTATTCAGGATTGTGTTCCTTGATATAGATTCCACAGAGCTTCTTTGGCAAGGGTAAAGGCAGGAACCCAGGACTATATGGTTTCCAACAGCGACTATTCTGGGTAGACAGTCTTAGTGGGGAGGATGTTTAAATCCTATTCAGGATTATGTTCTTTAATATAGATTCCACAGGGCTTCTTTAGCAAGGGTAAAGGCAGGAACCCAGGTGTATACGGTTTCCAACAGCGACTATTCTGGGTAGACAGTCTTAGTGGGGAGGACGTTTAAATCCTATTCAGGATTATTGCAGTACCATTTTACCCTGATAGTTTGTTTGTCAGTACCGGTATTGTTAACAACGTAGACAGAAGCAATTTGTACAAAATGGCACAGTACTAATTATGCAGTCAGTGTTTAATTTAACTCTTTTATCATGTGCAAACATGTTTTTAACACAGCCATGGTAATTTATATACACACACACAAACACACACTTGTACAAACACAGAAGGACAAGCAAAGTAATTAAATTCTGCAATTTAAAATGGTTATTACTAAATGTGATAGTTTAGTGAGCATCGTGTGGCACAGTTCCTGATAGAAAGGTAATTTGGAAGCAATGTCTACACTACACTAGATAGTATCTCTCATTTTCGCCTCATATTAGTTTGCAAGGGTAATACTGAAATCCTCTATTTTGAATCTTTGTCCTCCCCTTATTTTCAAATTTATTGCACTCAGAGGTTAAGAAGAATGCTGTATTGAGTGTGCTTCATTACTGTTTTTCATGTAGACAGTTCCACAGTGTTCCCACCCACAATTAAAGGGCTTGTCACACATTCGGTGCTATGAATGTAACTGTCTCCGTAAATTAATCATATGCAGCAAAAATTGTTTTATAAGCATCACCTTCCAAATTGAAGCTGCAAGCGTTTCACACTTTGTAGAGGGAATGTAAGACAGTTGTGTTTGCATAAGAATTACATAATCTGAGAACTATTGTCCCGATAACAGAAAAGTATCATTTTATCAAACTTTATTGAATTTCTGTAGTCGTTTTCTTTTATTGATCTTAATATGTGTGTCCATCTTTATTAAACGAAGCAACTCCTCTTTTAGATCATTTTCTTCTAAATTGAGGGCACATTCTTTGTTCTTCATTTCCTGTGGGCATACTACAGAAAGTTCCAGAGCATCTTCTTGTGCCACATTCTCTTCATTTTCATCCTTTGTCATCTATTGCTCTTTTATATGGCAACTCACTGGCCAGTCACTCCACACCATTGACCGTGTCAGAGTTGTGACAGTTTCCTGGTCCTTCCCTTGCTGTGCAACTCCAACTGTACTTTTGTACTGATTTCCTGTGGAAGGCTCCAATGTATCTTCATATGACAACTGATCAGATGTTTCCTTCTCCACAAGTTTCTCCTTAATTTGGGGATCCATTGCTCTGTCCTGGTGTGATGTTATCAAAATTAGGTTTTCTACACTAAAGCCTTCACTTCACAGTTAATGCATAACCGCAGTTTCTGTCTCTTTAACTTCTCCATTACCAATCCTCTTTTCTACTTTCCTCTTTCTTTTCTTATTTTTTGTATTGTAACATTTTCCATATTCGGATGCCTTTGCCTATATTTTTATTTAAATATCTTTAGTGCTGCTCTTTTTGTATTGACTAGTTTTGCTTTCTCCTTTGCATAAATATTACACCATTAGCATGTCCGTGTTTCTTTTTCAGATGTCTCCTGCTCCTCCTCTTGCTCCTTACTTGGGGGGGGCGTCATTGTTCCATTATGGTGTTATGTAACCTGTGTTAGACTTTCTACACTAAATCATTAACTTTGCACATATTCCATAACTTCAACTTCTGCTTTATTAATCTTCTGTTCTACATTCCGTCTTTGTGGTCTTATTTTTTGTATTGTGAAATTTTCCATATCTGGGTGCCTTTGACTGTTTTTTTCTTGTAATATCTTTTGGGCTGCTTTTTTTTTTTTTTTTGTATTGATTAATTTGACTTTTTCCTTTGTGTAAGTATTGCACCATAGCAGATCTCTCTCTCTTTCTCATGTCCATATTTCTTTTTTTTATACCTTTCAAAAATCTCTAGATTTTGTTCTCTATATTTTCTCACTTCCTCAGTTGCTGCTTTTTCCAAAAGGCCCAAAGTTTCCTTGTCTATATAATGTTTTTTCATAAATCTGTTGTATTAATGAACACAAATTTGTATTTGAAGTGTCTGACAGTTTTTCATAAGGAAGTATTTTTCTTTCCTCTAAGTTCTCTTTTAATCTTTTTGTGTATTTTCTGTCTGGAAATTCTTGGCTTCTTGCATAATAGTAACAATACATAACTTCTTTCTTATCCTCAATAGTCCACTCTGTTGTCTTTATGGCTCTTTTCTGGCCTGTCAGTTTTTGTGATTTTTGTGGATTACTACTACCTTCTGCAATGGGGGGGGGGGGGGCATCCTTCCCATAGGCCTGGCCCAGCCCCACTGTAGGAATGTTTCCATGTCTTGAAGATTCTTACACTGTCATTTTTTCAAGTCCTCAGGACTGGGCACTTCTTATCTTGGGCCTTGTGCACTCAGCTGTCTTTTTATTTTTTAACTTACTACTTTCTATGATATATGCTATATAAAATACAGTCTATGTATCAGTGTCGTCTTGGTGACATTTTGTGAAAGATGGGGTCCACCTCATGAAGGTACTCACCAAGACTTGAGGATGAATTCAATTCCAGCAGTACTACTTTCCTTTGCTTGCTGATATCATCTCTCCATTTGGACCCCATGAAAATCTTGCAATGGACTTACTGTCAGGACGCAGTGACCACATATTCTACAATAAAGCTATTGAAAGACTGGAAGATGCAGGTAGTATTGTGATCTGTTCCAGTACACCAAGTGACAGAAAGACTACTCGATTAATGGTCAGTTTCACAACAGATTCATTTTTCTCTCAGGTTGAAAGAAGATATTGACTGGGACAGATAGCCAAAGGCCGATTTTCTAGCCAAGAGTTTTTCTGACACATCAGTGCCCTGAGATGAGAGAGCATGCCTCTCTTCCATCTTACTTTCTGAGATCTTCATCTTCATTGTCATTTTTCTATTCAGACATATTTAGTTTCCCGTGTTACAACCCTGTCTCCTAGTCTCTATAGTGTTACAACTGAATACACAGTTACCAGTAGCTGGAGTGCTTAGAATGGGTTAGTTAGTTCATCATTTGTCAAAAACAGTAATTTCATATTCTTAAACCAATACCAATCTGATGAAGTCTAACAGTTGGATAGATGACAACGCGGTGATGCTGTTGAGTGTTAATGACTGTGTTCCTTTGTGGTGGATTGGAATAAAGCTGTGTCACGTCTTTTGTGGAGCGGAGTGATTATTTCCCTTCCTAGTGCTGTGTTTTTGACTTTATATATTCATATTCTTCCCTTTGCTGTTTCAGGAGTCTAACTCTGAAATTCAGCTTCTTTCTTTTTTATTGAATTCCAAGCTGCAGTTGCTAATTTAGAGAATGCATTCTTGCCCAGTACCTTCTTAAAAAGAAGTCTTAATGGAGTTGGGGGCTCAACATTGCTAGAATAGAGATGGTAAGCAGTCGATCATAAGTGAAGTTTTGACATAGTGACTGCAATTAGAGGGGTGTCCAAACTAGAAGGATAAGGAATTCCGAAGGAGGGTGGATTGAGCAGTAAAGCTAAGCCCAGTATTACATTGTAGTGTTTTGCAGTGCTGTTCTCTGTTGTTAGAGTTATGAAAGAGCAGATTTTATTTGCTGCAGTTTAATAGTCCATTCTGAACATTGCCCTTATAAGATAGTAGCCTCCATTTCTACTCTGTGCTTTCTACCATTTTCTCTAAAAATGAAATTTGCTGAGAACTTTACAAAGCATAGGTCATGCTGATAGCACTGTTATGGCCTGGACATATTTGGTTTGTCATGCAATAGTCTTTTCTCCTGTATACAACCCTTTAGCTATTTCTTCATATTAGACTGCTAATGCAACCCCTCCAGGAAGACCCATCCAAATCTTAACCCATTTAAACTAGCTGCTTGGTCATTCCAGTTTCACTGGTAGATCAGGTGAGCAGCCTTTTCTGATGCACAGATTTTTGTCTTTTCATCCTCACAGAGAACATATTCCTGAAAAACTTAAGCAAGGCAAGCAGAAGATGTTTTCTGTTTGGGCTTCTACAATTTTTTTCTTCCTATTTTTTTAGTGTCCACCAGATTTGCCTATTGGCTCTCATTCCTGCACCTCAATCAATTCAATTCATTCCTCCATTATTCCTAATGGATGAGAGAGTCAGGTATTAGAGAGCATGCCAGCCTGCACATCCTGTGGCCTTGGCTTGTCCCATTCTCCAAGGTAAACTTACAAGCTCTGCTGTAGCTGCCTTTGGAAAGTGCATACATGCCTCTGCATATGTGCAACCTCCTGACCAAGTGGCAGACCCTTTACATTGTGGGGCTCGATAGGCTGTTTATGCTACAAGTGCAGTGAGCCAGACTGCCTCTGTCCCTCCAGGATGGATGAGTCAGTGTTGGTCCCTTGGTCTCATCCTTGCCATGCCTGGACCCTACACGTATTGTGTGGGGGGCAGTAAGGCTTTATTCCTCTATGCCATAGAAGTAAGTATATCTTAGATGTTTTTAATGTAGGCCTTAGTTATTCCGCCATCACAGTTCAATTAGTTGTCATTTCTAACTCATTCTAGTGAGGACTCTATGTGATGTCCTTCAAGGATGCATCTGCAGTCATAACATATGGGTTGTCCTGCCTCAGGCAGCCCTTCGGTCGGCCGGATTCCAAAGTCTGGGTCTGGCCTCGGCTGATGTCGCACCTTCCCTGACGTCAGAGCGTCTGGGGTATAAAAGCATCAGCCGACGCCATTTTCCTCAGTCTTTCTTGCCGCGCGGTGCCCGAAGCAGAAGCTGTTCGCAAGTGCCGGTCGGTCAGATCCAGTGATTTCAGCTACCGAAAACTTCGAAAAAGCTAAGTACCCCGTTGGGGACTCTTTCTTGCCTCAGCCGATGTCAGATAAAGTAAATAATTGTTTAACTTGTGGGAAACAAATACCTCATAAGGATTTCCATTCCTACTGCCTTCCTTGTTTAGGCCCAGACCACGACGTATCGTCCTGTTCAGCCTGTGCTTCCTTCAACTGACGAACTCTTAGACGTCGGTCGGAGTTTGCAGAGGAATTTTTTTGGGCTAGTTTTGCATATAAAATGCCGTCGGAGATTCCGACATCACATTTGGTGAAAAAAACGAAAGGACAAGGACCGACACTCGCGGCCCGCGGTTTCGGCTGAAACCACGGTAAGGCCTACCACGAGTGTCTCGGTTTCGGCCGAAACCGAGTCCTCGGAGATTCCTTAATCCGAATCCACTCAACCGACCACCGCGGCCCGGGAGGCCCCGGCTGAGTCGGCTACCGAGCTACCTACCGAAACCAGTGCCCAGGATATGTCCGACACCATACCTTTGGACATATCTTCTCCTGCACGTGGGACAGCTAGGCTCCCTGCTTCCATGTCCATTAAGGCCTTTTCTAGGGCTAAAGCTGCTAAACTTTCTAAAGCTTTGCCTCCCAAGACTACATCCCAGAGGCCTACCTCTAGTTCTCAGATCCTCAGCCTTGCAGAGGACCTTATTTCTTTAATTAGAGGTTCACAACCTCACCCGGACAGAGCCTCTCACCCTCCACCAGACAAAAGGCCCAGGACTGAGCCTTCTGACCCACACTCTTCAGATGAGTCCTCAGATGGTTCTGAGTTGTCAGACCACCAGGAGGAGGCTTATTCGCCCTATGAGGATTCTGATGCAGAAGAATCTATCCCTTCGGCCTCCCCTCCTAAAGAGTTTTCCTTTGGTGAAACTTTACACTCCATGAGAGAGCATTTTCAATGGCAAGGTCAGGATTTCTCTGATTCTAGAAAAAGATTAAGGACCTTTTTATATTTGCCTCAGCATAGGCCCTTAGCTATACCTCCTGTTTTGAATGTAATTGATGATGTGTACAATGATGTCAGTACAGCCCCTGATACTCTCCCCCCCGGCCCCTGCCAAACCTGATAGATACTACAGGGTCCCGGATTCTCATTTTCATCTGTATAAAGCCCATTCTGCAGACCCAGAAACTATTACTCTGGGCCCTAAGGGGTTGCGGCTGCCACTGCCAAAAATCCTCTACCTTCTGAAAGAGAGTCTAGAGCTTTAGAGAGATGGGGAAAGAAGGTATATACTTCTGCAACTCTTTCCGTCAGGGCACTAAATTGTCAATTTCATATGATACAGTACCAAGAGTATTTGTTAGATGAACTGAACAAGAAGCTTTCTTCTCCTGAGCCCCTTGACCGTAAATCCCTTCAGGATTTGGTACACAACTCACAGCAGGTTAGTAATCATTTCTTAAAATGTGGTTATGATGCAGTGGAGGCTTCATTTAGGTCAGCTATGACTGGGGCAGTTATTCGTAGGCATGCCTGGCTGAAGGAACAATCTTTTCCAGACCATGTTAAAGCTAAACTCCTGGATGCTCCAATGGAGAAACAAAATTTATTTGGCTCCTCTGCTCAGGAGGTCTTAAAAAAGTATGAAGAAAAGGCAAAATCTGTGCAAACAGTTAAGGATTTCCTACAAGTACAACCACCGAGATTCAGCAGAAACTGGCCTACTAAGAATTGGTCCTTTCCAGACTCGGACAGAGCCCAGAGAGGCAGGAACAGACACCCCAGAGGCAGAGGCCAATCTAGGGGCTCTTACAGAGGCCGCCAGTGGCAGCCTGCCAACCAGAGAGGTAGTGCAACAGCAGCAACAACAACTACTACACCAGGACAGGCTCAATGACTTTACTCTGATTCCACCCACTAGGGCTCAACTGGAAGCACCCTTGGGCAGAAAGCTTGCTTTATTCTCGGAAAATTGGCATTATATTACAAGGGACACATGGACACTGCAAATAATCGACAAAGGATACAGGTTCCACTTCCACACTTTGCCAAAAAGAAACGGAATGCCAAACCTACCAACAAATCAGAGGGCAGAGGCTTTAAAGCAGATCAACAACTTGCTTCAAATGAAAGCTATAGAAAAGGTACCACTTTCAGAGCAAGGCCAAGGATTTTACTCCAGACTATTCCTTGTACCAAGAAAAGAAAATCAATGGAGGCCTATTCTCGACCTGTCCACACTGAATACTTACCTCATTGTGCCAAAATTCAAGATGCTGACCCTACAGCAACTTCTTCCCATGTTGGGCAAGGAGTCTTGGCTGGTGACTCTAGATCTCAAGGAGGCATACCTGCACGTCCCTATTCGACCAAACTGCAGAAGACACCTCAGATTTCTTGCAGGATCAGAGCATTATCAATTCTCAGCATTGCCCTTTGGCTTATCTACTGTGCCCAGAGTATTCACGAAATGCCTGGCATCAGTAATTGCACACTGCAGACTTCAGGGATTCAAATCTACCCTTATCTGGACGACTGCCTTATACAAGCGGACAACAAGGTAAATTTGATAAAAGACTTGGCCTATGCCATCCACCTACTACAGGCATTGGGATACACAATCAACATCCAAAAATCAAGACTGGTTCCATCCCAAAGGATAACCTTTCTGGGTGCGGATCTAGACACAACCACCCAAATGGCCTTTCTCACAGAAGCAAAACAAAAACAACTTCCGGATTACTTCATGAA
This sequence comes from Protopterus annectens, assembly GCF_019279795.1. Lineage (NCBI taxonomy): Eukaryota > Metazoa > Chordata > Ceratodontiformes > Protopteridae > Protopterus > Protopterus annectens. Next base: position 1,644,608,511 of record NC_056732.1, read on the forward strand.
TCTGACAAGACAAGCTCAGCTTACTGCAAGGAAAATCCTGCAGGCCCTGGGTTACATGGCATCCTGCATAATTCTGATACCACAGGCCAGGCTGCATATGAGAAAATTACAATGGTACCTAAGGAGTGTATGGTCTAAACACAGTCACAGTTTGGAAACCTTGATACCAATCATTCCTTGCCTTCAAAAGGAATTCCTGTGGTGGGCTCAGGCCTGCCAGTCCAACAGAGGGTTGCCTTTCAACAAGCCAAAAACAAAACAAACCATCACCACGGATGCTTCAGACCGAGGATGGGGAGCACACATGGAGGGCAACTGTATCCAAGGTTTATGGTCTCAAGGACAGCTACACATGCACATAAACCAAAAGGAAATGCTGGCAGTGATGCATGCAATCGAGGCTTTCAAACCCTTCCTCCATCAAGGCCACCTGTTAATAAGGACAGACAATACCACGGTCATGTGGTACATAAACAAGCAGGGAGGTAAACACTCCTACCCTTTATGCCGGCTGGCTATGAATCTATGGGAGCTATGCCTGAAACTCAATATCCAACTGCAGTCCCAGTTCGTGCCAGGAAAGGAGAATGCACTGGCAGACAGCTTAAGCAGAACTACCATGGATGCACACGAATGGATGCTGCACCCAGGCATCTTCCAACTCATAACAAAGGCATGGGGAAAGCCAGAGATAGATCTGTTCGCCTCCCCCCTCAACCATCAACTGAGGACATTTTGCTGAAGGACATACCACCCACAAGCATGGAGGGTGGACTCTCTCTCTTTCAGCTGGAAAGCTCTAAAAGTATATGCCTTCCCACCTCTCCCTTTAATGTACAAGGTTCTACTGAAGATCAGGGAGGAACAGCCAAGAGTGATTCTGATAGCTCCAGACTGGCCAAGGCAACACTGGTATCCACTATTGAGGAGCATGTCACAGGCAAAACCATGGCCTCTCCCCCTATGGCCTCTTCTTCTGACGCAGAACAATTTCAAGATCATGCATCCCAACTTAAAAACATTGCAGCTAACTGCCTGGAAAATCCCTTAAATCCAAAACAAAATGTTTTATCACAGAGAGTGAAGGACATTATCATGGAAGCTCGCCGGCCTTCCACAAGGAAGACATACTCAGCTAAATGGAAAAGATTTTTCATTTGGAACACATCAAAAGGCTTCGATGTGACAGTGGCAAGCGTGACACATATTCTGGAATACTTAGCAGAACTGTTCCACAATGGCCTTTCCTATTCTTCCATTAAGATTCATGCCTCAGCAATTTCAGCAGGATACAATGTGGATCCACCTATCTTCTCACACCCTCTCCTCAAGCAATTTCTGAGAGGGATCAAAAATATCAAACCTCCAAGAAAACCCCCTTTACCTGCTTGGGATCTCAACTTTGTCTTGGAGAAACTAACACTTCCTCCCTTTGAACCAGCAGCAACAGCGGATCTTCAGTTTCTGTCTTGGGAAACTGCATTCCTTCTGGCAATAACTTCAGCAAGAAGAGTATCTGAGTTACAAGCATTAATGGCAGTACAGCCATTTCTTATCTTCCATCAGGACAGAGTTACACTAAGAACTAATCCTACTTTTATGCCAAAGGTGGTATCTAGGGTATCCTTGAACCAAGCTATTCGCTTGCCTATGTTCTTCCCAAACCCACAGAATAGGGGGGAAAAACTTCTGCACACCCTGGATATACACAGACAACTACGCTACTACTTGGACAGAACTAAAAGTAGCAGAAAAACTGACCAACTATTTGTAGCACATGCTGCTGGGGTGCAAGGAAAAGCAATTTCCAAACAGACAATTTCAAAATGGATAGGAAATTGCATTCGATTTTGTTACTCCTTTCATGGAAAGTCAGTTCCTGCAAACATCAGGCCTCATTCCACAAGGGCCACGGCCACCACTACAGCCTTCCCTGAGGGTGGCTACCAAGGACATTTTAGAAGCTGCTACTTGGAGCTCCGTGCATACATTTACCAAACATTACAATCTACCTTTATACTCCAGATCCAGAGCAGGCTTTGCTACTGCAGTCCTGCAGGGGATCTTAACTACACCATCTTTTTCTTAGTACCTCCTCCCCCAGATTGGCTATGGTATTCTACCCATATGTTATGACTGCAGATGCATCCTTGAAGGACATAGTACAGTTTTGTACCTACCATAAATGTAGACGTCCGATAGGTATGCATCTGCAGTCAGGTTTACCCTCCCTCCTACCCCTCTGTGGTATTCCTTGGGTGCTTACCCCTCTTTTAGCTAGCTGGGGGAATCTATTATGGTGTATTTGTTTGTATATACATGTATATATATATATATATATATATATATATATATATATATATATAATTTTGCAAATGTTTGGAATTCTATTGCATTTATCCAAATTTAGCCTTCCTAGAGGGCACCTGGCATCTGGGGCAAGAAAAACTGAGGAAAATGGCGTCGGCTGATGCTTTTATACCCCAGACGCTCTGACGTCGGGGAAGGTGCGACATCAGCCGAGGCCAGACCCAGACTTTGGAATCCGGCCGACCGAAGGGCTGCCAGAGGCAGGACAACCCATATGTTATGACTGCAGATGCATACCTATCGGACATCTACATTTATGGTAGGTACAAAACTGTACTTTTTTCCTGTCATAAAGAGTTTAGGACCTTTCTGGGAGGTACCTTTCTCTGTAGGTCCATTGCTAAGGATGCTGTCCTCTGGTGTTGTATTTACTTCATGCTGAAGAAACAAATGTGAACTATTCAGTTCAAATACCTTTGTTACTTCATGGATGTGCATGAGCAGTTCAGGTTTTATGTTGACAGAACTCAGTCTATCTTCAGGGACTACCTGCTTTTAATATGTAAATTTTTGAATGAATGTAATTTCTGGTGTGCTGTAAGCCTTGTATATTTTTTTTGTAGAATTTCTTGTATTAGTTTTGTATAATTTTTTTGTATACGTTTTGTATAATCTGTGTTTGTGGAACCTTTCTCCCCGGGCCTCCGCAAAAAATGGGTCTTATCCCAGTCAGATTTTCCCAGTCAACAAATGTAAAATAAGTAAATATCCTTTGCTGTGTATTATGAAAACAAGAAAGATATCAAACATTGCCTACCTAGATTGCTTTATAATTGTTTTTTCGTCTGGCAAGAGAATGAAAAACAGTAATGATCTGATGTGGTGGTCTGGTTCATCCTCCTTACTGCTAGAAATGAAACATTCATTCTGCTCATTACTAATCTAAACTCCCCAGGCTTCATCTCTGCCCTACCCTGCTCAACATCCTCTGTTTGCCACTATCATTCTCCAGATCTGTAATAGGGAACTCGGAAGCCGAATGCAATATAGTACCTAAAGTGTGTATAAACACCACCTAAAGTAGAAACCCCATGTACTAGGCCAAGGAAAGGTGGGTTGAGTTTTGAGGAGGATGCAGGAAAGGTGGGTTGAGTTTTGAGGAGGATGCACACTGACCATACAGGTCTATTGTTATAATAAGTACATAACTTTCAAATCTGACGTAGTGTGGTTCATCCATCTCACTCCAAGGAAAAAGATCCGAGTGGACCCTGGTGAGTGGCATCATGAAAGGATTCCCCAAATAATTACTGATCAAAACTAAGGCCTGGAATAATAGACCCCAACCAGTTTGCCATACCAGTTTTTAAAAGTATTCAGAGATGCCCAAGTTGTAGTAGCACATGTATTGTATATGAGACATTTTTGAAAAGGGCCCTTGATGTAGCTACAGGCTTGATGAATTGAGTTGTCCCCCACATACTTTTGCAAATCACCATCATTTCATCATTTCATAGGTTGTAATTAAACATGCAGTCTGGGGGATTACTGAGGAGACCTGCCTAGTTTCCCCAGAGCTCTGTCTGGTTAAGTGACTTGCTCAGAGTCGCACAGTGGACAAATGGAAATCCTAGACTGTAGTAGGCAACTATTTAGCAACTCATTACCTTAATCCTGTGCACTAAAAGCCAGATGTCACCTCTGCAGGCATAACTTCATTTGGATGCTTGGTACAAGGTTCACCTCCTGAGCCATATCTTTTTGCACCAGTATTTGCTGTATATGGGCTGTGGTCCTTTGCCTGTTCCACTGTCAAAATAAGTACTGGTAAACAGTAACAAGCAAAAATAAAATATTGAAAAAAATCAATAATTATAAACAAATGAATACACTTTGACCCTAAGGGCATGTACCAGATATGAACTCTTGCCATCAGCTTTGTCCCACACCAGTAACTCACAGATAAGGTTCTCACTAACAGGTGCTGAAAAGTTTTATGAACACTGTTTCACTTGGCCCTTCCCAGTCTTGGTTTCAGCTCAGTGGCGTACAGTGCTAATTTATTCACAGTAACTAGTCTGTCTAATTTATAACACAAACACACACAAAATAACTTCCAGAAGAGGCTAGTATATAATACCTTTTAGCTCTACACTTTCTTCTGCTTTATGGCTGACCGTCTGCCAGCCGGAGTTATTCTACTGTAAAGCAAATGACTATTTACTATACCAGTCTTAGAAAATAAACCAAATAATAGATCAATACTGAAGATAGTTTATTGCTTAGCAGCCTTTTTGTAGTGGTAGGTGCCATAGTCCCAGGCAAGTAGATAGTGGTGTCCTTATAGAAAACGAAGTGCTGCAGGCTTTTAAAGTTAATAAACATAATTATTAATCAAAAATAAAGTTGACCAGTATAGTCTGAGAAATTAAATAAAGTACAGTATTGTGCAAAGAAAGTAGAAGACTGTGTAAAAAAAACGGAAGGCTATTTATGAAATGCTGATTCTCGTCACCTGTTCCTGACTAACAACTGGCAAGGTTGTTACTATGCCTATCTACCACTGGCAACCAAATGCCAAATATCACAGATAACGTGGAAGAGGAAAACTGAATTTTATAAGAAGGCATAAAGTCCATGAAGCTAGCCAATAAGAGACTTAACAAAGACTGTTCAAAATGGCCTGTGGAAGAGTTTCTCAGAATGGTCTGTCATCAGAACTACATGCAGTCAACAAGAGAGCAAAAGGACAGAAGACCCCCTTTTAAAGGGCCGGTGGTGCTTTCTCTGCCTTGTCACTCAAAATTCAAAGTGCATTTAATAGATCTCGGCTGCTTGATGCAATACCTTAAGTAACCAGAAACTACTGGTTTAAACTGTGTGTGTGTTTCTGCTGCCATCCTTGTACAAGAAAAACTTACTGTTTCTTATACAGTTTAGACTTTATAATTTACTGTAGCTGTGCAACAGAACTTTTACTTGTTCACATAGTTTCCCCCCACAGCATTTTATGTTTTGCATACCTGCTGGATTTCACAGAAAATGGTACACTTTTGGACATTTAGCACAGTGCCATTGGATGTTTACATAGTGTCCTGACACGATACAATGTCTGATAAATGGCAAGGCATGATTATCTGTATGTTTTATCAGCAGTGTTTTGAGTTATTGTTGGAACGTAATAATAATGTCTGTCAGAAGTGAAACACTGAGGTACGACAGCTATCGCAGTGTGGTTCAGAGTTGGACTGTACTCTCCAACTTTTTATCCAGTTGTTTTTTACTTTATTCAGACTGGAACCTGTCATGTTCATCTTAAGTGTAGTGTCATTCTCTGGGGTGAGTGCTTTGGGCAGGTGCCAGAAAACATACACAGTAAATTTTCCATCACCTGCTGGGAAGAAGGTGTTTTTCATCAGAAATGCATCAGCAGAGAGCACACTGAACACTGCCTGAAGTCCTGGGAGGGGTGTGAAGACAAAGGTGTGCAGCACTATTCTCTTAGCTCAGGGCTCCAACTTTTTATGATTATAGCATTAAATGAAATTTGAGAACGTTTAAGTTGTGCAGATTGCCCCCCCCCCCCGCGTGGACACACACACACACACACACACACACACACACACACACACACAAACATAGAAACACATGAACAGCATGTGGACTTGGAAATATTTCCCCTTTCTTACTGATGGTACATGGCAGAAACCATTCTAATTACTGGACAAAAAAGAAGAGGAGGATCTTATCTTTATTCCCCTCAACTACTGTTAATAAAAGTTATAAGCAGCACATTATATTTCTTATCTTGTTTATGTAAGGAGAACCTGACGTCCAAGGAAACAGTTAATTGCTATATTACTATTTTTTTAATTAAAAGTAGTTCCATTTTTAGAGCTTAAGGATAAGGTTTAAATTAACTACTGTTAGAAGGTATTTTATTACATCGGAAGTAGGACTTAATTTCTCGTGGAATATTTAATATGACACTTTGCTCTCCCCTGAAAAAATTAACATATAATATTTTCTTCTTCCTCCTCTTCCTTTTTGCAGAAATAGTGAACTTACTGCCATCACCCTTGCCTCCTCCTGAAAATTCATACTAAGTAGGTGTAATTAGAAGTTATGTACTCACCATAACGTTCCATCTGAGTAGGTGTATTCATTTGTCTGCAACCTGTGGGTTATGGATCCGATATCGGATCCGAACCGGCATAGTTTCCAGCTATGGATCCAAGCTCTCAGCTCCTCCCCTCACCCATAATGCCCTGCTCTACCCTCATGACCTCAGATCGAGTTTGCCAAAGCAACAATACCCTCAAAAGGGTAACAAGTAATATGCAGGAAACTGAAAGGCCAGGGGGATAGGAGGGCGGGATGGTTGCAGACAAATGAATACACCTACTCAGATGGAACGTTATGGTGAGTACATAACTTCTAAATCTGAAGTAGGATATTCATTTGTCTGCAACCTGTGGGACAGAGTCCCCAGCTACCTGAATCTTGGGCGCCATCATGGAAGGATATTCCGGAGCACCGCTGAGCCAAAGGATGCTCTACCCCTGGATGCAAGATCCAACTTATAGTGAGAAATAAATGTATGAGATGAAGCCCATGTAGCTGCTGCACAAATATCATCCAGAGGAATCCTAGCCTTGAAGGCTGCTGAGGCAGATACTGACCGGTTGAATGGGCATGAACACCCTCCGTGCGAGGCCTTCCTGACGCTTGATAAGCCAATAAAATGCACTGTGAAATCCAGCGGGACAGAGAAACTTTGAAATTGGCTTGCCCAAATTGAATTTTGCAAAGGAAATAAACAGCTGGTCGGATTGCCTATGACCAGCTGTCCTGTTGAGATAAAATCTTAGTTGCCTGTGAACATCTAGTGAGTGTAGCCTATATTCACCTTTGTTTTCATACTTAGGAAGAAAACAGGGAGGTTAATGGATTGATTGATGTTTGCTTCAGAAGTTTATTTTAGGAAGGAAGGACGGGTTGGTCCTGAGGGAGACACGGTCCGGATAAAAACCAAGTAAGGTGGTTTAGCTGATAAAGCTTGAAGTTCAGAAACTCTCTTGGCTGATGTAATGGCTACCAAAAAGGCTGTCTTGTAAGACAAGAATTTGAGGTCCACTGTAGCCGCTGGCTCGAAGGGGAGCGGTCAAGGCCTGTAGGACCAAAGAAAGGTCCCAAGGAGGAACTGCTTGCTTTATAGGGGCCTGAGAAGGAAAGTACCTTTAAGAAAAGTTTTGCACAATTTGGCTGACATAAGAGGATTAGACTCTTGACCAATGTGGATAGTGAGAAATTGCCGCCAGTTGAACTTTGACTGTGGAACTGCTGGCACCATCATTAAAGAGAGAGGTTAGAAAATCAAGCACTACGGGAGAGGAACCGTGAAGGGATCTAGGCCTTGCCGCCGCACACAGAGAAACGCTTCCATTTGCCGGTAAACCTTTCTAGTGGATGGTTTATGAGCCGCCACCAAAATAGCCTTTACCGGTGAAGAGATACCGGAGTCCTTATCAAGAGTGGAACTGGAGCAGCCAAGCGGTCAGCTTCAGGCTGTCCAGGTTCGAGGAGGAATGCAGGATGGATGGGATATCAGATCCGAATAGGATCTAGAATCCAAGGAGGATTCACCGAGTGAGACCTTAGGAAGGGGAACCAGATCTGTCGAGGCCAGAACGGAGCAATGAGAATCATTCTGCAACCCACCCGAGAGGCTTTCTGAAGAACTTGCAGCATCAGAGGCAAGGGTGGATAGGCATACAGAAGACCGGGTGGCCAAGCATGCACCAGAGCTGCCTCTTGGGGTACCTCCGGAGGAGGTATCAGAGCCAAAAACTGTCGCACTTTGGTGTTTGAGGGAGAGGCAAAAAGATCGCATGAAGGGTTCCCCACCGTGCGAATATGCCCCTTTTCCGAACTTTGACCCTTTTTGGGGCCCAACCTGGGGTGGGGGCCCCCCCCCGACAAAAACAAAATGTTTTATCACAGAGAGTGAAGGACATTATCATGGAAGCTCGCGGCCTTCCACAAGGAAGACATACTCAGCTAAATGGAAAGATTTTTCATTTGGAACACATCAAAAGGCTTGATGTGACAGTGGCAAGCGTGACACATATTCTGGAATACTTAGCAGAACTGTTCCACAATGGCCTTTCCTATTCTTCCATTAAGATTCATGCCTCAGCAATTTCAGCAGGATACAATGTGGATCCACCTATCTTCTCACACCCTCTCCTCAAGCAATTTCTGAGAGGGATCAAAAATATCAAACCTCCAAGAAAACCCCCTTTACCTGCTTGGGATCTCAACTTTGTCTTGGAGAAACTAACACTTCCTCCCTTTGAACCAGCAGCAACAGCGGATCTTCAGTTTCTGTCTTGGGAAACTGCATTCCTTCTGGCAATAACTTCAGCAAGAAGAGTATCTGAGTTACAAGCATTAATGGCAGTACAGCCATTTCTTATCTTCCATCAGGACAGAGTTACACTAAGAACTAATCCTACTTTTATGCCAAAGGTGGTATCTAGGGTATCCTTGAACCAAGCTATTAAACTTGCCTATGTTCTTCCCAAACCCACAGAATAGGGAAAAACTTCTGCACACCCTGGATATACACAGACAACTACGCTACTACTTGGACAGAACTAAAAAGTAGCAGAAAAACTGACCAACTATTTGTAGCACATGCTGCTGGGGTGCAAGGAAAAGCAATTTCCAAACAGACAATTTCAAAATGGATAGGAAATTGCATTCGATTTTGTTACTCCTTTCATGGAAAGTCAGTTCCTGCAAACATCAGGCCTCATTCCACAAGGGCCACGGCCACCACTACAGCCTTCCTGCGGTGGCTACCAAGAACATTTTAGAAGCTGCTACTTGGAGCTCCGTGCATACATTTACCAAACATTACAATCTACCTTTATACTCCAGATCCAGAGCAGGCTTTGCTACTGCAGTCCTGCAGGGGATCTTAACTACACCATCTTTTCTTAGTACCTCCTCCCCAGATTGGCTATGGTATTCTACCCATATGTTATGACTGCAGATGCATCCTTGAAGGACATAGTACAGTTTTGTACCTACCATAAATGTAGGCGTCCGATAGGTATGCATCTGCAGTCATTTACCCTCCTCCTACCCTCTGTGGTATTCCTTGGGTGCTTACCCCTCTTTTAGCTAGCTGGGGGAATCTATTATGGTGTATTTGTTTGTATATACATGTATATATATATATATATATATATATATATATATATATATATAATTTTGCAAATGTTTGGAATTCTATTGCATTTATCCAAATTTAGCCTTCCTAGAGGGCACCTGGCATCTGGGGCAAGAAAAACTGAGGAAAATGGCGTTGGCTGATGCTTGTAAACCCCAGGCGGCTCTGGCGTCGGGGAAGGTGCGACATCAGCGAGGCCAGACCAGACTTTGGAATCCGGCCGACCGAAGGGCTGCCAGAGGCAGGACAACCCATATGTTATGACTGCAGATGCATACCTATCCGGACATCTACATTTACGGTAGGTACAAAACTGTACTTTTTTCCTGTCATAAAGAGTTTAGGACCTTTCTGGGAGGTACCTTTCTCTGTAGGTCCATTGCTAAGGATGCTGTCCTCTGGTGTTGTATTTACTTCATGCTGAAGAAACAAATGTGAACTATTCAGTTCAAATACCTTTGTTACTTCATGGATGTGCATGAGCAGTTCAGGTTTTATGTTGACAGAACTCAGTCTATCTTCAGGGACTACCTGCTTTTAATATGTAAATTTTTGAATGAATGTAATTTCTGGTGTGCTGTAAGCCTTGTATATTTTTTTTGTAGAATTTCTTGTATTAGTTTTGTATAATTTTTTTGTATACGTTTTGTATAATCTGTGTTTGTGGAACCTTTCTCCCGGGCCTCCATAAAATGGGTCTTATCCCAGTCAGATTTTCCCAGTCAACAAATGTAAAATAAATAAATATCCTTTGCTGTGTATTATGAAAACAAGAAAGATATCAAACATTGCCTACCTAGATTGCTTTATAATTGTTTTTTCGTCTGGCAAGAGAATGAAAAACAGTAATGATCTGATGTGGTGGTCTGGTTCATCCTCCTTACTGCTAGAAATGAAACATTCATTCTGCTCATTACTAATCTAAACTCCCCAGGCTTCATCTCTGCCCTACCCTGCTCAACATCCTCTGTTTGCCACTATCATTCTCCAGATCTGTAATAGGGAACTCGGAGCGAATGCAATATAGTACCTAAAGTGTGTATAAACACCACCTAAAGTAGAAACCCCATGTACTAGGCCAAGGAAAGGTGGGTTGAGTTTTGAGGAGGATGCAGGAAAGGTGGGTTGAGTTTTGAGGAGGATGCACACTGACCATACAGGTCTATTGTTATAATAAGTACATAACTTTCAAATCTGACGTAGTGTGGTTCATCCATCTCACTCCAAGGAAAAGATCCGAGTGGACCCTGGTGAGTGGCATCATGAAAGGATTCCCCAAATAATTACTGATCAAAACTAAGGCCTGGAATAATAGACCCCAACCAGTTTGCCATACCAGTTTTAAAAGTATTCAGAGATGCCCAAGTTGTAGTAGCACATGTATTGTATATGAGACATTTTTGAAAAGGGCCCTTGATGTAGCTACAGGCTTGATGAATTGAGTTGTCCCCCACATACTTTTGCAAATCACCATCATTTCATCATTTCATAGGTTGTAATTAAACATGCAGTCTGGGGGATTACTGAGGAGACCTGCCTAGTTTCCCCAGAGCTCTGTCTGGTTAAGTGACTTGCTCAGAGTCGCACAGTGGACAAATGGAAATCCTAGACTGTAGTAGGCAACTATTTAGCAACTCATTACCTTAATCCTGTGCACTAAAAGCCAGATGTCACCTCTGCAGGCATAACTTCATTTGGATGCTTGGTACAAGGTTCACCTCCTGAGCCATATCTTTTTGCACCAGTATTTGCTGTATATGGGCTGTGGTCCTTTGCCTGTTCCACTGTCAAAATAAGTACTGGTAAACAGTAACAAGCAAAAATAAAATATTGAAAAAATCAATAATTATAAACAAATGAATACACTTTGACCCTAAGGGCATGTACCAGATATGAACTCTTGCCATCAGCTTTGTCCCACACCAGTAACTCACAGATAAGGTTCTCACTAACAGGTGCTGAAAAGTTTTATGAACACTGTTTCACTTGGCCCTTCCAGTCTTGGTTTCAGCTCAGTGGCATTACAGTGCTAATTTATTCACAGTAACTAGTCTGTCTAATTTATAACACAAACACACACAAAATAACTTCCAGAAGAGGCTAGTATATAATACCTTTTAGCTCTACACTTTCTTCTGCTTTATGGCTGACCGTCTGCCAGCGGAGTTATTCTACTGTAAAGCAAATGACTATTTACTATACCAGTCTTAGAAAATAAACCAAATAATAGATCAATACTGAAGATAGTTTATTGCTTAGCAGCCTTTTTGTAGTGGTAGGTGCCATAGTCCCAGGCAAGTAGATAGTGGTGTCCTTATAGAAAACGAAGTGCTGCAGGCTTTTAAAGTTAATAAACATAATTATTAATCAAAAATAAAGTTGACCAGTATAGTCTGAGAAATTAAATAAAAGTACAGTATTGTGCAAAGAAAGTAGAAGACTGTGTAAAAAAAACGGAAGGCTATTTATGAAATGCTGATTCTCGTCACCTGTTCCTGACTAACAACTGGCAAGGTTGTTACTATGCCTATCTACCACTGGCAACCAAATGCCAAATATCACAGATAACGTGGAAGAGGAAAACTGAATTTTATAAGAAGGCATAAAGTCCATGAAGCTAGCCAATAAGAGACTTAACAAAGACTGTTCAAAATGGCCTGTGGAAGAGTTTCTCAGAATGGTCTGTCATCAGAACTACATGCAGTCAACAAGAGAGCAAAAGGACAGAAGACCCCCTTTTAAAGGGCGGTGGTGCTTTCTCTGCCTTGTCACTCAAAATTCAAAGTGCATTTAATAGATCTCGGCTGCTTGATGCAATACCTTAAGTAACCAGAAACTACTGGTTTAAACTGTGTGTGTGTTTCTGCTGCCATCCTTGTACAAGAAAAACTTACTGTTTCTTATACAGTTTAGACTTTATAATTTACTGTAGCTGTGCAACAGAACTTTTACTTGTTCACATAGTTTCCCCCCACAGCATTTTATGTTTTGCATACCTGCTGGATTTCACAGAAAATGGTACACTTTTGGACATTTAGCACAGTGCCATTGGATGTTTACATAGTGTCCTGACACGATACAATGTCTGATAAATGGCAAGGCATGATTATCTGTATGTTTTATCAGCAGTGTTTTGAGTTATTGTTGGAACGTAATAATAATGTCTGTCAGAAGTGAAACACTGAGGTACGACAGCTATCGCAGTGTGGTTCAGAGTTGGACTGTACTCTCCAACTTTTTATCCAGTTGTTTTTTACTTTATTCAGACTGGAACCTGTCATGTTCATCTTAAGTGTAGTGTCATTCTCTGGGGTGAGTGCTTTGGGCAGGTGCCAGAAAACATACACAGTAAATTTTCCATCACCTGCTGGGAAGAAGGTGTTTTTCATCAGAAATGCATCAGCAGAGAGCACACTGAACACTGCCTGAAGTCCTGGGAGGGGTGTGAAGACAAAGGTGTGCAGCACTATTCTCTTAGCTCAGGGCTCCAACTTTTTATGATTATAGCATTAAATGAAATTTGAGAACGTTTAAGTTGTGCAGATTGCCCCCCCCCCCCCGCGTGGACACACACACACACACACACACACACACACACACACACACACACACACACAAACATAGAAACACATGAACAGCATGTGGACTTGGAAATATTTCCCCTTTCTTACTGATGGTACATGGCAGAAACCATTCTAATTACTGGACAAAAAAGAAGAGGAGGATCTTATCTTTATTCCCCTCAACTACTGTTAATAAAAGTTATAAGCAGCACATTATATTTCTTATCTTGTTTATGTAAGGAGAACCTGACGTCCAAGGAAACAGTTAATTGCTATATTACTATTTTTTTAATTAAAAGTAGTTCCATTTTTAGAGCTTAAGGATAAGGTTTAAATTAACTACTGTTAGAAGGTATTTTATTACATCGGAAGTAGGACTTAATTTCTCGTGGAATATTTAATGACACTTTGCTCTCCCCTGAAAAAATTAACATATAATATTTTCTTCTTCCTCCTCTTCCTTTTTGCAGAAATAGTGAACTTACTGCCATCACCCTTGCCTCCTCCTGAAAATTCATACTAAGTAGGTGTAACACTTATTTGTTACATTAACAATATGTGAGAATAGAGGCTATACATTTAGTGCTTCTGACTTCATTCAGTTTTTAGGAACATTCTCTTCAGAAACTGTGTCCAGTGCTAGAAATCATTAATAAATTCTTAGAGAGCAAGATTAAGTCTGCATGTAGTAAGCATAGTATGAGAGTCCTGTCATAATATTCTTAAGTAAATTAGATGTTATGTCTGCCTTATAATCTCATCAAATCTAATTACACCTAGTTTATCTGGTTGAATCAGGTAGGTTTGTTTGATTACATTTCCATGGATAGCACTGCTGTGGCCTTGATGAATATTGATCTCAGTAACAGAGCGCTTCAGCTGATTGTATACTGGTATCACATTGGCACATCCCATCCTGTAGCACATACTCAGAACACAGAAAGAATATTCTGAGTGTGACTTTTCTTTCAATTTGTGAACAGTGACCCCATTAATAAAGCCAGACACATTTGTGTAGTATGATTTTCATACACGTCATTTCAGTTTGTCTTGCAGGTACCCCACAGCTGGCATGCAAATACACACACACACACACACACACACACACACACACACACAATCGCCTACAACTGTTCATTTCCCATGTACAGTGCTTTACACATACAAATGTATAATTTCACAGCACTTTATTAAAAAACGTCAGTGTTAGCATCTTAATATATAGCAATGTAGCATATATGATTAAGGCTATGAGCTGTTAACGTCCTGCTTCCTGTAGTTTTCTCAGTCATCAATGTATGTTGTGTACCTTGGTGCAAATCAAATGAGTCTGCTGCTCCTAGGTCATTCCTAAAAAGAAGAGACTGTGGATTGTCTAGTGGGCCTACCGTATTAACAGCTGAATGAAAACATATCACCTTATAGTATGCATATACACAAACATACATGCTGTTTAAAGTAAAAAATGTGAATGGGTAAATTCTGGAATATCTGCACCATAGCTGCTACTTTCAGTTAAGAGCAAAAAGTTTCATTCAAAGTTGTATATGTATGATGTGAATTTTAGTGTCTTGGAGGAAGCAATACATTCTCTTATGTAGCTATAATTTACATAAAATTCTTGGAGAAAGCAGTACATTCAGTTTTATAACTATAATTTAAATAACATTTTTGATAACTTTGGTAGGCTCAGATTTTTTTTGGTTCCAAGCTTAGTATGAAGAGGTGTGAGTTGTAGCTCTGAAAACACTGCATATGACAGCAGATTGTTAGGTAATAAAGCACCCTAGATCTTTGAAATTAAACATTTGGGGACACTGATGAAATGAAAAAAATTGCCATCATTTTTTGAAAATTTTTAAGAGTGATTTTTTTATGCTGTCTAGACCAAAAACATGTCTTATTTTGAAAACCATGGTGCAATTTGTTTCTTTAACAGTTGTTCACGTTGTGATATTTTTGTAGCTGTATGTTACTATTTTTGTAGCTGTATGTTACTCAGTTTTTGAGACATCATCTTTGGAATTTTTTTTCTGGGACCTACTCTGTCAAAAAGTTTCTGCCACTTTTGCTCACTGTGTACAGTAAACCAGTGAGATCTGACAGCTGCAACTTGCAGTGTATGTGTATGTATATGTGTATGTGTACCTGTGCATGTGTGTGAATGTGTATGTATATGTGTCTGTATGTGTGTGTGGCACAGTTCAGCTTCAGGCATTTTAGAATCGTATTTCGGCTAAGGATGTGCCCAATCTTGTATAATCACTAATGGAGATGTCGTTATGAGTCTTTGTGAGTACAGTGCACAAGCATGGTGTACTCTACTGGCTTTGCCATGTCGAAAATGTATAGAGGTTTTTCATGCATAAGATTTGGCTGTTTTGCTGCCCTGAAGTTCTCCATAACTTGTTTTCAAAGTACCAGAGTGCAGCAGTAACAAATGTATTACATAATCAGAGTGGAGAATGCTCTCTTTATATAGTGTCATCTGGATGTTTGGTATTGTTATAGACAATTATACTCATGGTTTAAGACTAGACCAACATTTCAATAATAGACGTTATTGTCCATATTCTAAGGTATCGCTGAGGTATTACATTATGATTTCTTATATAAAGCATTGCTGCAGATGTGTTCACGGCTAATGAAGGACAGATGTAATTTGACTGTATATTGTTTCCCCCTTTACTAGGTTGTATGATATTCATTATACAGTTACGGTGGGTGGAGAGATTGTCTGCTGTTTTTCCCAAATGATGCATATAACCCCTTTCACAGACCTCTGCCTGATGGCTTCATTACTCATACCTATTTGTTCTGCTCAGTCTGCAGAGGTGAGAGGCAGGCATCCACGTGCCAGGTGACAACCATATGGCCTGTTCTTCCCTGCCTAGGAAGTTCACTTGTCCCATTCATTATTCCACTGGCAAGAGTCAAGTGGCAGGGAGTAGATCATCTAGTAGGTCTGGCTGGGTAGTCTTTCGAGGGATTACTCTTAGGCTGGCTTCTCCCTTGAGCTGCACAATGATGACTGACCCCAGGAAGGTATATATGCCTGCATATACACACACACATGCATGCAAAAAGAAAAAAAACTTCTTAGGTTGCTAAATGCTGCACATCACTTGGCTGTATGTGCTGCAGGCTTTTGGTCAACAGGTGCAACATCCAGAACTCCTGCTTACTGTCACCCATGTGGTGAGCCAAAGCTGCCCCCCAGGGTGGACAAACCAACAAGAGCTGCTCACTCCATCCTTCTGTGCAGGATTAGTTTCTCTGTCTTGTACCAGATGAATGCTGGGATAGCTTCCCTGTGACCCCAATTTGAATGAATAATTGATAGTATGTTTAAGTAAGATACTGTGATTTTAATATATTTACTGTTTGATTTTTTTGATGTGTGAGAATACTAAACATATTTTTGTGGAATGAATTGCAAATGGTATGAAATATTTTGTCTGTAACATTTCTTTATTTAAAAGAATATATCTGAAGTAGTTAACTTCATTCTTTCTGCACATATGGATATATGGATCTGATTTGGATCCGAGCCGGCAAAACTTTTCAAGCATCAGCTCCATGCTCCAAGCTCCTCCCCTACCTATATTACATCACTTCCTCCTATCTAGCCCCAGATCTCGTTTGCCGCGCTCAGAGTCAGCATCGTGGTCTCTGAGCTCTAAGCAAGGTGGTAAGGTT
Source organism: Protopterus annectens (assembly GCF_019279795.1). Lineage (NCBI taxonomy): Eukaryota > Metazoa > Chordata > Ceratodontiformes > Protopteridae > Protopterus > Protopterus annectens. Next base: position 1,644,625,323 of record NC_056732.1, read on the forward strand.
TTTGGTCTTTTTGGTGATAGTTGACTGTGAATACTTTTCCCTTTTTTTCCTCCCTTCGCATTTGGTCGTCGTGTTAGTTGTAAAAAAAAAAAAAAAAGTTATAAGTGTTTTTTTTTCATGATACTGGTTTCCCGCCTAGGCTCAATCCCTGTTTAAGTGTGTGTGTGAGTGGGCCGTTAGGGCTTTTACTGTCTCTACTATTGCTTTAACAGCCTAAGGTTCTTTTTAAGAAGTGCACAGAGTGTGGTCATAAGCTCTCACCAGCCGATGGCCACACTCTGTGTGTCCTATATTTAGGGGTCACCCATCTGTCTGCATTCTGTGACATTTGTTCAGGCTTTAACCCTAGGGCGTTGAAGGATCGCCGGGCTAAGCTTGTGGCTAAGGGTCTGCTACTAGCTTCTGCCCTGGAGTCTGCCTCAGTTTCCTCCCCAGCCATTGACACTGTGCAGGCAGGGACTCAACCTCCCACCAGGCCTGCTTCATCGGAGTCACCCCAGAGAGGTAGGGACAGAAGGGAGAAGGAGAAGTGCCACAAAGAGAGGGACAGGCCCAGAAAAAGATCACCGGACAGGGAGTCTTTCTCCAGCCCCTCTTCAAAGGCACCCAGGTCTCGTTCTCCTCGGCTCCGCTCTCCCCGTTTCTCGCCGGAGCCGACGGAGCCGAGGCACTCCCCTCAGATCCAGCCTAGACCTGAGTCGGTCACTTCCTCCAGGTCGACTCGGAGTGTCTCCGACCTTGATATGGACAGGTTGATGAGGAGGGTTCATCCAGAACCAGATTCATATGGGGGTCTTACCAGGGCCCTCTCGCATTGGAGAGGGTCCTTCTTCAACTATGTTTCACCCTATTGCTCCTTCCCTGATCCGATCCGATGCTTTGGGGTTCTCTGGTCCGAGACCTTTTCGGAGCTGTTGGGTCGGCGCCAATGGTTCTCATTTCCTCGACGCTGGCCATCACCTTGAGTTCCTCGGATCCAACCTCGGATCCAGGGGACTCTCGGAGCCGTGGTCGGGGAGTTGGGCCCGAGGGTTAAGATCTCGCTCTTTCGGATCCCATCCTCAGTGCCCGGATTACCCCGCTGTCAGCTCCGATCCCTGCTTTGATGCCGGGGAGAGCCTCATCCTTACGTTCTATGGTGGTGTGCTCTCCATCAGCATTCGGGGCAGTGGAAAGGGTTCTCTCCCAGGGGTTGAGACCACAGCTCACCTACTCGGATCCTACCCAGACCTCTCTGATTTTGGATTCTGCTCCCATTACTCTATCTCAGGGACAGCCCGTGCCAAAGCAACCCCAGGTTGTTCCCCTCAGGGAACCCCCGGAGGCTTATGAATCCTCTCCAGAGAGTCCCACTGGAGAGGAACCTCGTAAGCGCAAGTGTAAGAGGAGGCACTTGGACTCCCCTGAGTCCATTACCACTGATATGGACTTGGATAAAGGAGAGGGTTCCCCCAGATCACCTACCGAGGACGTCTCGTACTGAGACATTATGGAGATCCTCTGCCAAAGAGGAGAATGGTCAGCCCCCAAACCCTGTGTGGATGAGTCCATATTCCTGGAGGCCTTTGGCGTGGGCCCATCTACTTCCTAGGTCTCCCCTCCAGCTGACCCTTTGGTGGACCTCATCACCACTAGGGCATCGAAAGATCCTGACACCGTAGAGCCTATACCCAAAAGGCCAGACAAAATTCTTTCCCCGCCGTCAAACAGGCAGGCATGGTCCAAAGGAGCCCCAGTAGACGCTTTGATGGTTGCAGCTGCCACAAAGAAGGAACTGGCACAGGAGAGTTCCTCGGTTCATCCACTAGACAAAGAGTCCAGGTCGATGGATCGTTTCGGGAAGCGCATGTACTCATCAGCGACATTTTCTATTCGTGCGCTGAATTTCTTGGCACATGTTATCCGACTGCAGCGAGACCTTATATCGGAACTAACTGAGTCGCCCCCGGAGTCTCTGTCGCAACAGGACAAGCAGTCTTTCACTGCAAAGATGAGTACACAAATCAGTGACTAATACCTCTATGCATCTCCTCTCTCATGCTACGGAGGGAGCCGCTAGAGCTGCTGGTACAGGCATTGACTTGAGGCGTCATGCCTGGATCAGGCTGTGTCAATTTACGGACCCCTTTAAGGCGTCTTTCATCAACGCCCCTTTCGATGGATCATCCCTCTTTGGGAAGTCTGTACGTGACACACTAACCCAGAGTGAGAAGGACGGAAAGACTTTGTCAGCCGTCGGAGTCCGCTTCTCTAACCCCCAGAGGTCCTATTCCAGGAACCAAAAGGGGCAAAAGAAGATGTGGTTCCGGAAATCACAGTCCTTTTGTGACACTCAGGAATATTCTTCCCCCAGAGGCAGAGGGGGACAAGACTGACGCCGTCCCAGAGGCAGAGAGGGGTCCCAGAAACTTCGGGTCTAGGGAACCTTTTTCCGACAGACCCGCACAGCAACCCTGAGGGGTTGCCCGGCTGCTCTACTATGGAGGCAGTCGGGGGAAGATTTTCTTTACATCCAGTGGCATGGGAGTCCATTACTGCAGACCGCTGGGTGTTAAACATCATATCCAGAGGATATTCTATCCCCTTCATTTCATGTCCCATAACTGCAGCACGCCTTCCAGATGTTTCACCCACTCACAGGGAGGTTGCAGCTTTAGAGGTTTCAAAGCTGCTACAAAAACAAGCCATCGAGCCAGTCCCTCCAGATCAATCCAGATCAGGCATCTACTCCAGGTTCTTTTTAGTGCCAAAGAAGACGGGGGACCTCAGGCCCATTCTGGACCTGTCTATCCTCAACCTGTCAGTAGAGAAACAAAAATTCCGGATGGTCACTCTACAGTCCATTCTACCATTTCTGAGAGAATGCAACTGGATGTGCTCGTTAGACCTCCAGGACGCTTACTATCGCATCAAGGTCCACAGGAGCTCCAGGAGGTTTCTACGCTTCTGCCTAGGAGCCAGTCACTTTCAATTCAGAGCCCTACCCTTTGGTCTCACCACAGCCCCCAGGGTGTTCACCAAGGTTATGGCGGTCATAGCGGCTCGCCTGAGACTTCAGGGCATTCAGGTATTCCCCTACCTAGATGACTGGCTCTTCACTGCATCCACCAAACATCTCTTGTGTTAGGCCCTACACTACTTCTTCGGTCTGGCTCACAAGTTAGGCATCATGACAATATCAACAAATCCCACCTGGCAACAGTTCAGATCATAGACTTCATCGGGGCATGGTTGGATTCGATTCAGTCAAAGATTTTTCTCACCCCGGAAAGGATAGAAAATCTCAGACTCCATGTATCAGCGATCTTGGATCACTCAGTAGTCACAGCAGCCGATATTCTCAGAGCCCTGGGTTCGATGGCAGCTGCAATCTCTATCCTCCCTCTTGCACGTTTTCACATGAGTGTCCTTCAGTGGAATTTAGCAGTTCAATGGTCCTGGCTAGACCTTCCGATGAATTTCCACATCCGAATCAATTGGACATGCAGAACGTCACTCCAGTGGTGGCTTCAGTCAGCAGACATTTTCGCAGGGCGCAGCTTTCTAGCCCCTCCGGCTCAAGCCACGGTGACCACGGACACTTCCCAGCTTGGGTGGGAGGGGCACTTCCTGGGAAAAATGGTCCAAGACACGTAGTCCCCTCCAGAGACCAAGCTACACATCAATATCCTGGAGATGAGGGCAGTGCTTTTAGCGTTGAGAGCCTTCGACCCTGTCCTATCTCCGGGGACGGTAGCCATTCAGTCAGACAACATGTCTGTAGTCTGGTATATAAACAAACAGGGAGGGACCCGATCCTACCCCCTTTGTCGCAAGGCCATGAGGGTTTGGGAGTGGGCCATATCCACCAGCCGGTTTCTCATAGCAACGCATATCCCGGGATGTTCCAACATTCTAGCAGACAGTCTCAGCAGGGCAATCCTTCTGCCTTACGCATGGTCTCTGAAACAATCAGTGGCGGAGAAGATCTTCCATGTTTGGGGTCAACCTTGCTGCGATCTCCTCGCATCTCCTTCCAATGCGAAGTGCAGCAACTTCTTCGCTCTGGTCCCCCCTCCAGGGGATGTCCCCAGGGACGCTCTAGTCCATGCTTGGCCTCCCAGGCTACTGTATGCTTAGCCCCCATTACCTCTTATTCCGAAGTTCCTTCAGAGAGCTTGCCAGCTGCAGTGCAAAGTCATTTCTCATTGCTCCCTTCTGGCTGCGTCAAGTGTGGTTTCCCTTCCTATGGTCTCACCTGTTGGCTCCTCCATGGACTCTAGATCCATGTCTGGATCTGATTTCTCACCCGTCGGGCTTGCCCCTGCCCAACCTGGACAGTCTCAAGCTGACGGCGTGGCTGCTCCAGTTCCATGATCATCAGGACTCCTGGACTTTCGTCCCCTGTTAAGAATATTCTGGTAGCTTCTCTTAAAGCCTCCACTAGGAAACTCTACAATAGCAAGTGGAGATGTTTTTGCGTTTGGGCCTCTCAGCGCAATTTGAACCCGTTTACAGCCCCTGTTTCGGTCATACTGTATTTTCTGGCTGATCTTTTTTGATCAGGCACAAGTGCTTCCACCATCAAGGTTCAACTGGCTGCCATCTCTAATTTTCATGTGGGTGAAAATAAGGTTGCTTTGGCTTCTGCCAAATTGTGTAAAGCTTTCCTGAAGGGCACTTTTTTATTGCGACAACCAGTTAAAGAAACAGTGCCCCCGGGATCTGACTTTAGTCCTTCAGGCTTTGACCTCTCCCCCTTTCGACCCAGCCGGTTAATTTCCGATGACGTTTTTGTCGTGGAAGACAGCCTTCTTGGTCGCCATCACTTCAGCTAAGAGAGTTTCAGAGTTGCATGCCTTATCCTCATTGCCCCCCATTTGGTTTTCCAGAAGGATAGGGTTTCGCTGCATACAAACTCTTCCTTTCTTCCCAAGGTGTCCTCAGCAGCCAATATTAATCAGTCTATAAATTTGCCAGTCTTCTTCCCAAATTTCCAAAATAGAGGTGAACATAAGCTTCATTTATTGGATGTCCATAGACAGCTTTGTTTTTACCTCCATAGGACTAAACCCTTCCAGAAGTTGGATCAGTTGTTTGTCTCTTTTTCAAAACCATTTTTGGGCAAAGCAGTTTCGAAAGTGTCCTTAGCAAGGTGGATCACGCTTTGTATTGCACAAGTTTATAAGGACAAAGGTTTATCTTCTCCTGGTGTATTGAAGGCTCATTCCACTAGAGCAATGGCCACTTCTGCAGCTTTCTGGTCAAGAGTTCCGTTAGACGATATCTGTGCGGCAGCGACTTGGGCCAATTCGCACACATTCATCTCTCGTTATAAACTGGATCTTATTTCTAGGGGGAGAGCATCCTTTGGCTCTGCGGTGCTCAGAAATATCCTTCCATAAGGACCTCCCAGGAAGACTAGTAGCTGGGGACTCTGTCCCATATGTGCAGAAAGAATGAAGTCAACTACTTCAGATAAAGAAGTTATGTTCTAACATAACGTTCCATCTGAGTAGTAGACTTCATTCTTCTGCACCTTCCCTCCCTCCATCCTCCTCACTCTTCAGGTTTTCTTTCCTGTTTAGGGTTGTGGTTATATTGCCTTTTAGTGACAGCAAACTTGATCTGGGGCTAGATAGGAGGAAGTGATGTAATATAGGTAGGGGAGGAGCTTGGAGCTCGGAGCTGATGCTTGAAAAGTTTTGCCGGCTCGGATCCGAATCGGATGTGCAGACGAATGAAGTCTACTACTCAGATGGCATGTTATGGTAAGAACATAACTTCTTTTTATATGAAAAGTAAGATTGCAGCGAAAACCAGTGCAAAGATCAGCAAGTAGAGTTCATGCCCTTTATTTTCTGTTCAAGTTTGATTTTCACACTGCTTTCAGAGATGGCATATGTGGGACTAGCTTAGACATGCATCATCAGTTGAGTGTACTACTTTCTTCCAATAGTAACGTAATCAAATGGCAGTGCTTACACATGCTTTGCAGAGAAAATATTAAATATTTGCGCTTCTGCCATAGTGCAGACAGTCACCTGCGCCTAACTCCGTGATGCCCAGTGACACTTTAATTTTCTCCTCAAGAATGGTATCCTGTCTGATATTGTTGCCTCTGTACATACTGTCATTGGCTTTCCATTTCCACAAAAACAAGATAGCATCTGATACTCTATGTAAAGAGGTCAGGAGTTTTTGGAGTTATGTGAGAGCAACCAGGTTTGTGGTTGTAGGCCATGTTTGGGTTTTCATTTCTTCCCAGCAGCATCATTGGGCAGCATACATTTTAACCTCATAGCACAGGAAAATTAAGACAGATCCAAAATAGTGGGGGATAAAGGCCCTATATCAGAGTCAGATTTTAAATGTTACTCTTACAAATGTAGAAAATTAATACAGTAACAGCTTTTGCATTGGCAAGCATTTTCTTTTTCAAAACAGGTTTATTGTTTTAACATGTAAGAGAAATATCATAACAATTTTATAGGCAAGCATTTTCTGAAGGATATGAAGTCTGAAAGTCAAGTGTTTGTCATTACTGAATTACTTCAGTCCTCAATGATTTGCTACAAAATCACAAATTTTATGAGGAACGGACCAAAAATATTAAGGTAAAAATGTGGACATTCTGCAACATTCTGGACTGTTGAGAAGTATATTGCAGTTATGTTGCTAAAGACTTAGTCAGAAGTGCTTGGTTACCATTTACACTAAATATGTTGTACCAAAACACTACTAGATGTTATTTAAACTCTGAACCCTGACTTGCTGAAGAAGGCTGAGATCTGTGCATTTACCTTCTTATTGAGTCTAAGAAAATAAAACTGTAAGTCTGACCACAAGAAATCTATAGATATGTATGAAAATGCAGAGAAACTCAAGGAAGAAGTCCAGAAATTGTGCTATTACTACATTTCTGCATAACCCTTTATCACCTGTTAACAGATGCCTTGAATCTCTGTCTAATGTATACCATACTTTCTTAGGCCATTTTTTTCCTATTCTGACAGTGATCATTCACTTACAAGCAGACTTTCTTCAGAAATCAGCCTGCTGTATCATTTTTCATTTGGTAGACATCCTTTGCATACATGCTGCCATCTCATTCTGCGCTTGTCTGTAAGGCCTTCAGAACTGCACACTGCATTTTGCCTTTGTCGTATCAGTAGTCTGTAATAGGCAGAGTAGCATTCCACTTCCTTGAGTCCAGCCCTGTGGAGTTCAACATCCTGTTGGCCTTCAGTGCCTTATCATGTTTCGCTGCATGACTGGGTCATGATGGCCGACTGATAACCTATAATCCCTGCCAGGTGTGAATGCTTTATGGAGATTTACTCCCATATGGCCAGGTGTGATCCCAAAGAATTAAGCACATAGGCCAGGAGGGGGTTAAATTCCTGCATAGCTCCCATTTCTGGCAGATATTTTAATGATCGTATCATTCCAAATTAGTGAAATATTGCATTTAGGCTTGTTTTTTTATTTTGCTTTGTATATGTACGAAGCATGCAGATTCACATGGGTACTCAAAGGACACAGAACAAGGAGAAGCTTTCAAATGTTAGTTAAGATTATAACTTTAATAATGAAATTGGAGGCTTAGAAAATGTACAGGAAATTTAAAGAAAATATAATTTAAATATTTTTCTTGCTCAGTTCAGGATGAAATAACTTCCCTGATATGGAACACGATTATAAGGTTCATGTGTATGAGTATGAGTGAATTAAAGCAAAGGTTTTGAAAGTTAACCTTTCTGCTCTTATGGCTGATTCAGTATATGATGGTCAAAAAGGATTGCATGACTTACATGATAGTATAGTCTTCATTGCATTCATCCTTCTTGAGCCCCATCATTCCAAAGTTCATGTCATTACATTTAGTCCTACTTGCCGTCTGCCTAGCTTACTGGTTTTACCAAACCATTGGGGAGGTTACATCCCCCTCTTGCTAGTCATGCCAGACAGGAAACCCCCAAGTAGCGAGTACTTTATAATCTCACTTGTTTCTACCTTCTCATTAGATAGTTCCTCAACAGCATCCCAGATAGAGAAAAGAAACTAGTGATTTAAGTGGAACTGTGTTCCCAGAGAGCAAGAGAGAGAGAGAGAGAGAGAAGGTAGTGATTTAAGAGGAACTGTGTTCCCAGAGAGCAAGAGAGAGAGAGAAAGTCATGATTTAAGTGGAACTGTGTTTCCAGAGAGAGAGAGAGAAGGTAGTGATTTAAGTGGAACTGTGTTCCCAGAGAGCAAGAGAGAGAGAGAGGGAGAAGGTAGTGATTTAAGAGGAACTGTGTTCCCAGAGAGCAAGAGAGAGAGAGAAAGTCGTGATTTAAGTGGAACTGTGTTTCCAGAGAGAGAGAGAGAAGGTAGTGATTTAAGTGGAACTGTGTTCCCAGAGAGCAAGAGAGAGAGAGAGAGAGAGAGAGAAGGTAGTGAATTAAGAGGAACTGTGTTCCCAGAGAGAGAGAGAGAGAGAGAGAAAGTCGTGATTTAAGTGGAACTGTGTTCCCAGAGAGCAAGAGAGAGAGAGAGAGAGAAGGTAGTGATTTAAGAGGAACTGTGTTCTCAAAGAGAGAGAAGAAGGTAGTGATTTAAGTGGAACTGTGTTCCCAGAGAGCAAGAGAGAGAGAGAGAGAGAGAGAGAAGGTAGTGATTTAAGAGGAACTGTGTTCCCAGAGAGAGAGAGAGAGAAAGTCGTGATTTAAGTGGAACTGTGTTTCCAGAGAGAGAGAGAGAAGGTAGTGATTTAAGTGGAACTGTGTTCCCAGAGAGACAGAGACAGAGAGAGAGAGATGGTAGTGATTTAAGAGGAACTGTGTTTCCAGAGAGAGAGAGAGAGACAGTAGTGATTTAAGTGGAACTGTGTTCCCAGAGAGACAGAGACAGAGAGAGAGAGAAAGTAGTGATTTAAGAGGAACTGTGTTTCCAGAGAGAGACAGTAGTGATTTAAGAGGAACTGTGTTCCCAGAGAGAGAGAGAAAGTAGTGATTTAAGAGAAACTGTGTTCCCAGAGAGAGAGAAAAAGTGGTGATTTAAGAGGAACTGTGTTCCCAGAGAGAGAGAGAGAAGAAGGTAATGATTTAAGAGGAACTGTGTTCTCAGAGAGAGCCATAGAAAAAAGTAGTGATTGAAGAGCAACTGTGCTAGTGGCTTTGCTACTTAGGTGTACCTTGTCGACAGGATTCCTTTTGTACATCTCATTACCCACTAAAGTACTTCTGTACAAACTTGCCACCCAGCCAAATCCAACTCACTAGTCGTACCCATTTTCACTTCATGGATTGTATTTACTTTTTGCATCTTAATATTACAAAATTTTTGTCACAGTTTCACTTTCATGTTTTGCGAGCCCTCCAGAGAGCACATCACTTTGGGCTGGTTTGTCCAGAACATAATTGCAACCTCAGCAATTCCATTCTTTTCCCACTGCCGTCCATCTTTACATACTTATTTACTGCCAGACCATTCCCATGTATGTGGTCTAACTTATCTTATTATATTTTATTAGCTTTACTTCACAATTTATTGATACTTCATTTACTCTTATTTTACTTTCCCCATTAACTTTAAAATGACCTTAGTTAAAATTTACTTGTACATACCTTAATAACAGTGACTAAAGACAGTGAAATAATTCAGAGTATTCCAGACAAGGATTTGTTTATTTTTATTTATTCTGATTTATTTATATTTTTAACTGGGGTACTGTACCTTTTAGCCTGCAGACATTGAAAATAGGTACACTAAAAAACATCCAATCTCCTCATCCTTTGCCTAAACATTAGAAGCGTATGTAATAAAACCTAAGACTTCCACGCCACCATAAAAATCTATTCCCCTGACATCCTCATCCTAACAGAAACCTGACTTAAACCCAACTTCAGAAGCGAGGAATTTCTCCCCCCAGCTATAGCATCTTTCGCAAATATAGGCTATCTAGGAAAGGAGGTGGCATAGCACTCATGTACAAACACCACCTCCACATTCAAAATATTAACATTTCAGCACCCCTGATTGGCAAGGAAGAAATCTTATATGCCAACCTCAAACTAAACCCAAATAAAACCATAAACATCATTGGCTGCTAGTTTCCCAAGGCCAGAATAAAATTGGGCCAATCTCTCTCTCTCTTCCCCAAGAAACCATCATCCTCGGTGACTTTAACATAAACTGGTCATCCTATAACAGCGACCACCCAACCATTCACCTAAATCTGCATGTTTTTTTCCCAACTAATACAATCTCCCACCCATATAAATAAAAACCTCAATAGCCATCCAATCCTTGATTGGATACTGGTCAACAAAGATCCCCACTCCTACACTACAGGCTGTCTACCTGACAGCTTTAGTGACCATACCCCAATTTTTCTTCTAAAGCACCATGTAATACAGTCATCCATAGACAAATCCTCAATCTTGATGAAGCTGTACACTATTTCAATTCCACCTTTCTCAGCATCCTAAATATGCATACTCCCCAAAGATATGCCAGAGTCAGAACTAAAATCTCCCCCTGGCTTCATAAAACTACCCGGGGACTAATAAAAATTCGGGACAAAGCATGGGGACTCTGGCGCCAAACAAAAACATTCTCAGCCAGACAGTCTTTCCTTGAATTGCATAACAAGGTAAAAAAGCAAATAAAAACTGATAAAGTCCTTTACTATCAGTCAAGCCTAAACTCCTCCCATCATAGTCCTAAGCAATTCTGGTCCTCAATAAACTCTATACTCCACACAGGTAAACTGTTCCCCCCCCCCCCCACCTACCATCCCCTCTACCTGCAGCAGTATAGCAGACTCTTTCAACAAACATTTCACTGAAGCTATTCTATCATTAGCCAAACAGCTACACTCCTCATCCGATACCCCCCACACACAACCCCACCCCCATCTCTCCTTCTTCTGTACAGTACCCACCTCCTATATAAAAAAGCTTCTTACAAAACTTAAGCCCACTAAACACGCAGTTGACAACTCACTTTCAGAATATCTAAAAATAGCAGCAGACACCCTAGCTTATCCTGACTCCATATTGATAAACCACTGCATATCAGAAAGGTATGTGCCTACTCTCTGGAAAATTTTTCACATCATTCCCCTACACAAAGGTGGCTCCTCCACCGACCTTTCCAACTACTACCCATTGTCATCCTCTCACCACTCTCCAAGATTCTTGAGAAATGTATTAACTCTCAGGTATTAACTTTTCTCTTAACTCATAATCTCCTCTCCAAAACCCAACATGGCTTCAGGCCATATCACAGCACCACCACCGCCTTGCTCTCCTTTACCGACACAATCCTTCATCATAAAAACAATTGTTTATTCTCCTCTGCTATATTTCTGGACCTATCAAAGGCTTTTGATATGGTATCTCACAATATACTTTTCTCTATCCTCACTAATCTCTCCTTTTCTCACTCTGCCACCAACTGGTTCTACAGCTATCTCTCTGGCCGACAGCAATCTGTTGTTTGGCAAGAACAGTTATCCTCTCATCTCCCAGTTTCTTTTGGGGTCCCCCAAGGCTCCATCCTTGGCCCCCTACTATTCTCTCTTTTCATCAACAACCTTCATACCTCCACCAGACATGCCACACTCATACAATATGTAGATGACTCTACCCTCATCTGCTGTGCCCCCACTGTGTCAGATGTCTAAAAAAATCACACAGAAGTCATTCACATCTGTAGAAAGCTGGCTTTCCAATGCTCAACATCTGCTCAATCCCAACAAAACCAAACTTCTTATCTTTCAACCCTCTAAATCTAACCAGTCTACCATCCTCTGCAAGGTTCATGGCAAGGACAACACCATAATCTACCCATCAGATCACACCAAACTTCTAGGTGTGGAGATTGACAGCAATCTCAAATTCAGCCTCCACATATCTTACCATAAAAAAATTAAAAAAAAAAACTTGGGGCATTGTATAGAAACAAACAATTCCTAACCAAGACAGCCAGGATTGCTATTGCCAACTCCCAGCTAATCTCCATCTTACTCTATGCTTCTCCCATACTCACCAACCCTAGACAGACTGACCTAAAAAGACTAGAAACTTGCTACAATAGAATTGCTAAATATGCAACAGGCGCATCCTGCCGCAGCTACCACTGTAACTCACTTAGGGAACTTGATTGGATTGAACTCCCACATCTTCTTCACTTGAATCAACTGTCACTTGCATACAAACTAATAAACCAGCCCCATAAGAGCCCATCACTCCAAAACCTTCTCCAACCATACTCGTCTTCCAGACTCCTAAGATCCAACAGCAAAAATCTACTTCTCACCACCCAAAAACTTAGCAGGAAAAGCCCTATTCTTTTGTGTCACTTCTAAACTGTGGAACAACCTCCCTACCTCAATAACCAAGTTACCATCCTGCAGTCTATTCAAAACCACTTTCAAATCCTGCCTAAAAATGCATTGGCTCTGCCCTTGCTCCAACCCTGACCAACAAAACTCCCAGCATCTTAGTACAGTGTTAAGTATCATAATTTTATCAACTCAATATCAGTCTAATATTCATTACCTGTTATATGTTCTGTATCCTACTATTGTTTTTTGTACTCTGTATGTCAAGGTTTTTACTGTAATTCAACTATTATTGTAACATTCTCCATTAGGGTCTATATTAGAACATTGAACATTGAATATTTAACAGTTCGAATCACTAAAGGTCGACCTTTAGTGATCGAACTGTTAAAACATCGAATGTTCAGAAAAAACAATAAAAACAACAAAAAAAAAAACTAAACAGCGTAGGCAGGGGGGCAAGCCTCCCTGCACCCCCCACCCCCGTTACTTAAATATACCAACTCCGAGACCGCACTACATTGAAGTAAATGGAAATCTCCCCTTACGGAGATTTCTATGTACTTGTTCGTTGTTCTGCAGTTTCGCTATTCTCATGTCGACAATGTCAGATTCAACATTGTCAGCTTTTGAGAATGTAATATAGACCCTTCCGTTATATGATTTTATTTACTTGTGGAGCTTTTCTCCCAGGCCTCAACTGAAAAAGGACCTGTGGAATTTCCCAGTAAATAAATAAATAAATGCCCTGGAAAAGTAGGTACATTCAGCCAAAAATCTGGATATCTAATTAGCATAAAATCTGAACGTCAAATAGCACATAACTCTTCTCACTTCCAATTGGAATGTGCGATACTACTTGGAAACTTGTGTTTAACAGAGTAACAAAAATGATGGCAAAATATAAGCACATTATCAGAAAGATAGTGTAAAATCTGTAGACTTTAATAAATTGCATTGCAAAATTCAACCACACAAGGTCATTTATTTTTTGCTTCTGAAAATAAAGAGATGTAATATGTGTATCCTCTGTCTTTAAGTTACAGGTGCTGCTAGTATGTTAGTCACAGTGTGGTTTTCTATGTACTAGACAGAAAATTATGTGATGGGGTAAATCAAGCTTGAAAACTAGGACATACCTCCAAATTTGGTAGGTTATGTGCAGGGGTAAATCAGTCCTGAAAATAGGGATGTTCCTTCAAAACAGGGACAGTTGAGAGGTCTGTAAGGGTAAGCACTGATCAACATGGACCTTTTTTAGACTCAGACCTGGAACATTGTCTGGTCAATTGACTTACTCAAAGTCAGGTAACAAGTAAATGGAGGTGGATGGAGTCAAACCCTTTACCTTTGATTGCATGAAGCAATACATTAATAGTTCAGAGTCTTAATTCTCTGAGCAAATTGACTGACCAAAAAAGCATTTGGCGTTGTATTTTGAAAACATCCTTTCCAGAAAAACTTTCTGTCCACACCTCTCAACTTTTAGAGAAGAGAATCAGGGAGAACCCCCCCAAAAAAAAAAAAATAGGCAGATATTTGCAGAGGATTAAGGTTGTGAGGTGTGACTGAGCTCTCCCCTGTAGTTTAGAGTTAGACTCCCACAGCTTCCATTTGCCTACTGTATAACCTTTAGCAAGTCACTTAAACAGGCAGTGCTGCAAAGTAGTTGGGACATTGAGACAGGCTTCTCAGTGGTCTCCTGTAGCACATGTCTGGTAACTGCCTGTGAACCTTCACCATCTGGCTAAAGTCAAGGATGTATCTAATCAGCGTAAATTATACACATTAGTGGGTGAGACACAAGTTACACAAATAGCATAGTCCAGGGGTTCCCAAAGTGTGCACCACTGTGCCCTGGAAAGCCATGGCTTCCTCAGGGGAGTTGCAGACTTCATTTCCAAATTTTTAAACTTTGCGGTTTGTGCTGATGTCATCACGTGCATGATGACGTCAGCAACATCAGCTCCATCAGCCTGTCGGAATTGACTTGAGCTCGCGTGTGCATTTCTGGCTTGAATGCGAGCGGGAAACAACTACTGCTGCTGGGCTTTTTCTCTAAATGGATTTACTGCTGCTGCTCTATGGATTTGCAGGCTGACTTGGATCTATCTGTCTGCCTTCGTGACTGCTGCTGGCTGCTTCATGGAGTGAATCTGCTGCCCTTCAGAAAGAAACGACTTTGGAGGTAGGGGTGTGTGTGTGTGTGTGTGTGTGTGTGTGTGTGTGTGTGTGTGTGTGTGTGTGTGTGTGTGTGTGTGTGTGTGTGTTCATATTACTGACACTTCTCCCCTTTCTACTGATTTCTGTATCAAATCTTGCTGCAAATGTTCTGGGTATGGTTGTACTATGAAGAGTTCAGTGACATTATTTTATTATTTGAGTTCAAAAATGAAATACAAGCTGTGTATGCCTCCACATTGTTAGAGCTGGGTCTAGGTTGTGGCTAGGTTTATGGTTAGTTGTGGGGTGTGTGTAGTAGGGTTCTGAATGGGGAAGTATGCTGTATTTAGAACTGGGTTTACAGCTTTGATGTTTCTCATCAGTGTGAGCTGCATAAGTTGTAATTTATACATTTTTCATCAGATCGCCTGCTGCATATGTCACACAACCATTTCTGAGAGTTTTTTTCTTTAATATTTTTGCATGTATTTAGTAAGTAGTTTGAAACTGTCTAAATACTACAGATTTATTAGAATATGGGGAATAATTGTACTTTAATGACATCCCAAAGTAGTATTGTTAACATTTTGCAGTCCTTTCATGACATCTCTTCTGACGTCTGCAGGGCTAATTTTGAAAAGGTTTTAATTCAGATTTTGTCTTATGATTTCTTTAGACATTATTGAAAATAAGTATGTATACTATCTGTCCATTCTTCTGGCTCTGATTTAACATCTGATTTTTGGGCTACCCTTTCTTTGCTGATGAGGAAAGAAGGCTGCACATTCTAACATGCAGTAAATTGGTGGCTGTGGATTAAAGCTAGACTTACCAACATAGTAAACTGTTAAGCATTCACAAAATCTTAATTTGACTCTTCATATTATATTGTAGAAAGGCTCTTGAAAATATTTGTATCTAAGAACTGGTAGCTTCCTAAATGGATATGGCTGATTTGATCACTGTGCAACACAGTAGTGCCAATTTGATTGCAGTCGTAACACCTGGCAGTCAATTCAATGACAGTTGTTTTATGCAGAGATAAAGCCTGCAGTCTCCAACCATAACTTTGTTTATGATTTACCACCTATCAGTCAGGCTGCTGATTTGTTCTCCCATTCCCAGCTGTAGGTAGAATGTAGTTAAACTAATGACAGTTGAAGTGAACCTATCTGTATAGTGTTAAATCAAATGATTACTTTCTGACTTTGATTAAGGTAGATTGCCACAAAATGATGTCCATCTTCCCTGAAAAGCTATGTCAGTGTGAAACAGCGTCCTCTATATTGCACTTTGAAGCAGTGAATGAAGTCATGATAAATGTGTGAGTCATGCTTCACTTTTGCTGATACTAAATTGTGTGCTTACAACACAGCAATTTCTGAACTAAAATTTTGCATAAATATTGGAGTTCGCTGATATCAGTGTTAATATTCGAATCGACACTGATATGCTTGGTTGGTGTGTGTGTGTGTGTGTGCGTGTGTGTGTGTGTCTCTGTGTGTGTGTGTGTCTGTCTGTCTGTCTGTGTCACGGGGGGAGACAGTAGTGAAGAGTGAGAGTGATCCCTGGCAACAACAATGATGAGGTCTGTGTAAGTCTGGTCCATACCACTGGATACATACCTCTCACCCTCTTAGATCAGGAAATCTGGACAAATCCAAAAATAGTGGGGGTACAAAAGCACAAAATAGGGGCACGGTTAAGTACTGCTCTCACATACTTAGAAAGTTGATAGAAATGCAGGTTTTGCATTAGCATGAATTTTTCTGAAGGGTATGAAGCATGAAACTCAACTGTCTGTCATTATTTTCTGACTTCAACCTCAATGATCTGTCAGTGATTTGCCAGAAAACAACAATTTTATGAGAAAAAGACCAAAAATATGAGGCAAAAATCTATACAGTTGAGAGGTATGCTGGACAGAGCCAAATAATAGGGACAGATTTAAATATTGCTCTTATAACTTAAAGTTAAATAAGGTTGCCATTAGGTTTGCTTACCTCTCAACCATAGTAGATCAGTGTTAGGCTGTTAAGCAGAATGTACACTTTTATTTGGTAATTGTCTTTTTATTGTACTTTTGAGCTTTTCTCCCCAGGTCTCCTAGTCCAGTCGGACAGCCTCGTTAAACAAATGTCAAATAAATAAATAAATAAAATATGCACTTTATGCACACCAGGGGGGGTGCACCTTGGGAAAACCTGGATTCAGCAAGGGAGCCGAGAAAAAGTTTAGGAAACACTGCCATAGTCCTCAACCTTCCATCTCAAACATGTGGAACACTACCTCGTATAATGCGGAACAGATATCAGCAAAATATCTAACACTTGCTAACAGCTTCAACTAAGAAACTCACAGCATAGTTAAATGTGCTACTTTATACTTGTAAAACGTTTGATGAATCAGTGTGATTCAGTTTTATTTGTTATGGATATTAGTTAAAGTCTTAACACTAAACTCCTAGACAGACCCTTTCAGTGTAGAATACCATAGGAATCTGGACTTTTTAAGACACAGTATAGGAAACATTCCTCATTCCTGTACACTATCAGAAAGTGCTCTGTCTAAAATTCTGTTAAAAACAGTGTGGCGTCCATATGCTAGTAACTTGCAAAACTTAGATATACATTTGTCAGCTTGTTATAACATTATGGGTCAAACATTAAACAGTCACCTGTTCTGTAACACTGGAAAACTCTACTTTGAAACAACAAATTTTTTTTTTTTTTTTTTTTTTACATTGCATTGTCCCACACGTTTCTGAATGAAGTCACCCCTCTGAAGTGCCACACTTCTGCTTTTATTTATGACACTTTTTAGCAATGTGTGCCCATAAGCAACATGCACTGGAAGTGCTATCCAAAGAAATAATCTGTATTCACTTGTACTCTTTTATAGCAAGAGAAATAGTGTGGCAGCTGTGAAAGTGCTGATAACGCTCACCTAGTTTTCACATAAGTACTTGTAATATAATGCAATATACTACTACAAATCCACATTTAGACATTCTCTGTAGTTCTATTACCCAGATCCTTAAGAAAGCTGTGGCAGAAAAAGCACAAGAAATTTTTATTAAGGTAGGCATAACGGCTTTTAAGAGTAAGGGTTATAAATGTTATTTGGAAATGCCAGTGTATTAATGTGAAATTATTTTATTTGTTGAAAAGCATTGAGAATTTTGGGTAAAGTATTATTTATTAAACTTCCAAGAACTGTCTTTCAGTCTTGCATTTTAATCCATTTCAGAAGCATTTTAAAAATGATAGTTTTATAAGTGACATTTCTGAAAAATAAATGCTTCCAAAAAGCAAAAATGATTTTCGTTCATGAGTGAGTCAGCAAAAAACAAAAAAACTATGCCTTAACTAAAACATATGGACACACAACTTCAATAACTAGAAATTTGTGTAGGCTAAGCTCTTTCTCTCACCACTTCTGCATTTATATGCTTTGGTACCGTACCTGCATTATATAGTGTATGGAGAAAGCCCATAGCCTGCCAACTTTGTGTCTGGAAACCCCTGAGACAGGCAAAGTACAGCTGTGTCTTTCTGCATTCCGAGTTAAAAGATGGCAAACAGTTTGGTAGCAGAGGTACAAGTAAGGTTTCCTTTCTTTTAATACAAAGCAAGCTAACAGGACTGGAAAGTCCACAATGATAACAGTATGTCAGTGCCATAGTGAGTAAGTGTTCAGTGTAAGTACTGATAACCTCAGGTATGAAAAAAAGCATAATCCGAATCAGTCCTTACCAGAAGCAAGTAACCGAATCTTTGCTATGTCTTGGCCATCTGTCATTGGGATTTACTTTCTGGGTGGCCCACAGTACTTGCCTGGTGCAGTGTGTTGCTCAGTCTCAGAGCTGTAGCTGTAGACAGGTCAGAACTTCAAACTTAGAGGGCTTATGTGAAGCATATACATACACACATACACAAACACACACGTATAATACATACACACATGTACAAACCCACACACAAACACATGCACATGTATGTTTTAGATATATATATATATATATATATATATATATATATATATGAGTTAAATATATGATATAGATAGATATGTGTATGTATGTATATGGGTCTACTTCTAAATTTTAAAGTTTCATAAGATCGAAGTTTTGAAACTTTGAAATGTAAATAAAAAAAATAAAAACAAAAAAACTTTCATTTTTTACAGGGGAGCACCCCCATACCCCCATGCTAACTAAATATAACAACTCCAAGATTGCACTAAAGAGAGAAAAACAGTAAATATACCATTCTGTGCTGTATAGCAATCTCCATTTAACCGGTTCAAAGTTTTAAAACTTCAATCTTATGGTCTCGACTATATGAAATTCAAAGTTTTGAAATTTAGAAGTAGACCCATATGTGTGTGTGTGTGTGTATATATATATATATATATATATATATGTATATATATATATATATATATATATATGTATATATATATATATGTATATATATATATATATATATATATAGATAGATGAGTGTCATATGCATGTGAGAATTAAAAATCTCAAAAGTAAAAATATTAGTCTAAAAAGATACAAACTCAAAATGTCTTAAAGAAAAAAATTGTGCACACACACACACAAAGTAAAACTTTTTTTGTGGGACAGCAAGCCCCACTGCACCCCCCCCACACACACACCCTTGCTACGTATATACCAACTCCAAGATCACACAAAGTGGGCAAAGAGCAAATTCCCAATCACACACAATAATGCCAGCATACTGCAATCATCTGACTATTTGATCACTTGTGCTCTCATAAAAAATGTTCAGTATTCCAAATGTTCGACTAAATAAAGTACTAACCCTATGTTTTTAACCTTTACATGTCAGTAAAGCTAGAGGTAACAGTAAACTAGCTTGCTCTTTATTTCTTGACTTGTCTAAAGCCTTCAATGCAGTTTGTCACAACAAATTTCTACTTCAAATGTCCTCACTTGGTCTAACTCAGCCCACCCTTCTGTGGTTCAGAAGCTATCTGTCCAGTAGGTATCAGTCAGTAAAATGGCATTCCATCCTCTCTCCTTACCTCCCAGTCACCACTGGTGAACCACAAGGATCTATCTATCTTTAACATTCTCACCAACACCCTTCACACGTCCACACAACAGACCTCCATAATACAGTACGCAGGTGAGCCCACACTCATATACACATTAAACAATATGGCACATCTCCAATCAGGAAGCTTTAACAGCCACCCGAATGTGGCTTTGTAACTTATAGGTCACACTCAACCCCAAAAAGAACAAACTATTCCTTTTCCTCCACAAATCCCTCTGTAATTGAGAGAACAAAATTTAACATCTTCTCTCTTAATAATAGAGCCATTGAAGTCACTTCTCGTAACAAATTATTATGGATTATAGTGGATGATCCTAAATTTGCCCAGAATGTACATAATTGCATGCAAATATCACCAAGATGCTTTACAGAGCCAAAAACGTTCTCACCAACACAACTAAAACTACACTTGCCACTACTTGCTTCTTCCCCTCACTACTGTATGGCACTCCCATGCACAAAAGTTGAACAAGGCTATAATAAAGTGGCTAAATTTGCAGCAAATACCTCTTTCAGAACCTACCACTGTATAGCACTAAAAAGCTTAAATTGGTTAGAACTACCCCATCAACTAACACATATACAGCTTCTTACCACCTATAAAATTATCCAGCATCCATTTGCTTGTCCAGTACTAAATAACCATTCTACATGACTGTGTTCCCAATCGGTCATTATACTCCAGTGACCAAAACCTCATCTGTGCAATCAAATCTGCGTTGCATAGTCTGTATTCATACCATGTTGCTAAGGCTTGGAACTCCTTACCTTGTATCCATCAGGTCAGTACCTCTCTGCAGCCTTTTAAAACCATTCTGAAAGATTTTCTAGCCAAAATCTGTCTCTGTTCTTGCTCAAACCCAGGATAAAGACTAACTAACATATACACAGCTAGAACACACAATCGCTTTGCACTCAAACAATGTAACTGGCTAGAACTACCTCAGCTCTTAACTTCTATCCAACTTACTTTGGCCCATACATACACTTCTAAATCAACCTGAAAAAACACTGCTCTGCAAAACCTTCTACTTCCCTACATTAGTAGCTGGTCATTACTCTCAAATAATAAATCCTTCTTAAAAGTTACTAAATCCATTGGTGTCACTGGGGATTCCCTCTGCTCTACATGCATAGCCTAAATCTGGAACTCACTGTTGACAGATGTATGTACAACTGCAAACACACTGCTGTTTTAAAAAGGACTCAAATCCCATTTGTTGAATACAAAGCTATGCTTATGCACCAACCATGGATAACTTATGAGTGCCTTCTTGTAACCTCCCCTGCCTCACTATCTAACTCCTCTTTTCTCTCTTCCCTGTTCTTCTTGTCTTCTCCACACCACCCTTTCCTTTACAGTAATTAGTTTGACTCAGTCTGTGCCCCCAAAACTTCCAGCAGATTTTCTCAATTACTGGTCTATTTTCTCTCTATTATTATTATCTCTCCCTGATAATGTAGTGTTATTGCCTGTGTTATCTCTCCAGATTTATGCACATACATAACATTTTTGGTAGACAGACATATCAGTATCTTCTATTATAAGAAATGTGTATAAATCTTAGTCTGCATATGTAAAATTGCTGTATTAAGAACTCTTTGTGTGTTGCACTCACTGTATCTGTGTCTTACTTCACTGTTATAATGTTTTTAGATTTTGTACAATTGTCCTATTGTAAATGTGGAGCTTTTCTCCCCGGGCCTCTGCTGAAAAAGGAAATGTATCCAGCCAGACTTTCCCGGTAAACAAATGTTAAATAAATAAACTATATCCCTAAATGTGAACAAGTGCCTGTTTATACCTTACTCCTTCCTTCTTCACTCACTTCCTCACTTCAATCAATTTCTCTCCCCCGACTCTCTTTCTCAATATGCCCTTTTTTTCTCTCACTTCATACTCCAATTTCTGTTTGTATTAATAGTAACTTACTTCTAATTTCTCTATGTACTAAAATTACTCTAAGTATTAAATCATTGTCATTTAAGTTGTATTTATTCTTAACCAGTGTTTTCACATTATGTCTAAAAATAAGGTGTACAAGACAGGGGTGTCAACGGTACTACTGTATGGTACAGAAACCTGGGCAGTAAAGCCAGAGCAGATGAGAAAGCTGAAGGTGATGGAGATGAAGTGCCTGAGAAAGGTTGTAGGCTGCACAGTTTGGGACAAACAAAGAAATGAGGACATAAGATCAGAAGCCCAAGTACTCCAATTGCAGAAAACATCAAAGAAGACAAATTATGGTGGTTTGGGCACATGTGCAGAACAGCAGACGACTATCTGGTGAAGAAGATATGGGACAGTTAGGAAGAAGGGAAGAGGAAATGAGGGCATTCAGCAAAGAGGTAGACGGATTGTATGAGAGAAAATCTGCGACCGTCAAGCATGAGTGTCGAAGATGGCAGGAGTGTGGCTTTGAATCTAGAGAGATGGTGACAGTTAAAACAACACTCCGACCCAATTTAGAAAATTGGAAAAAGGGAGTTGATGATAATAATGATTTAAAGTGCAGATGTTTTTGTATTATTTTTAAGATTGTAGAATTATTGTTCTTAAAATGTTTTTGTAATACTTTGGAGCTTTTCTCCCCGTGTCTGTACTGAAAGAGGGTCCCCTACCCAGTTGGACTTTCCCTTTAATTGTGTGTCAGTAAATAAATAAAGCTAAAGTCTTGCAATATATATATATATATATATATATGTGTGTGTGTGTGTATGCGCATGGTGTGTATGTATAGATACATACATATATATTATATAGTATATGTAAGCTTGTAGGCAACCAAATTGATAGTAAAATGTCAAGACAGACTCACAATATCCAAAAAATTTAACAAGCTGTTCAGCTGTGCCTGAGTCACTGCTGTCTGTTGTACTTCACTCTGTATGTTCTCCATAATAAAAGCTGGGTCGGCCAACTGCCTGTCAGCCTCAGCTTGTGGGCAATAATTATATAGTACGTGTGAAGTGCAGATGATAAAACTACAACTTTGGGACTTTACACACAAATTAAAAGAATTTAATTTTTTAAGTCTTACCTGCCTTTGTTTTGCTCTGTTGTATTTTAAATTGAAGCTTTTGTTAAAATGTCCAGCGTTTGTCAGTGGCACCTATACTGGCACTTTGTGGTGTTGGAACTTGTCCTGTTAAATAACTTTATACTGGTCACTGGGCATCCTTCAGCTATTAGTGACATTTGGCTAATGATTATCCTGTTGGATGTAAACCTAATGACTCATTAGTCTGTTACAAATTAGTTTTCATTTATGTTTTGATGCTAGAAGCTTGTATAAACTTTTTTAACTTATCAAAATACCTATCTTTAACTTATCAAAATACCTATCTGTGGTATTTTTAATGTATGTTCAGTACTGAAACTGGTTTCATTGTTTGATTGAGTTATGTGGCCTAGTACTTTTTTTTTTTTTTTTTTTTTTTACAAATATGCTGTCATTGAATTTAGAAGGTACTGTTTTTTGTGGATAGTCTGCATTGTAATATGATAGACTTCTATGTTTTTCCCTGATAACTATAAGAATAAAAGAGAATTCTTTCACAAGTAACTTGATGCATTGTGTGTCAGTAAACAGGCAGTGCATGATTTACTGTACGTACGCACTAGTTTATACAGAGTTAAGAATGCAGTGAGAAAGTTGATCAGAAGTGTTGAGAATATGTGCATAGGTTCAACAGGAAGGTCACTGGGCAGCTATTAGCAATGTTCCCCAATGGGGATGCAATGGCTTATTTTAGGAATGCTAAAGCAAATATGAGTATTTGGCTTAGAATGTTAAAAGTTTGGTATTGCTTTTATGTCAGCCTAAATTCTGAAAGAATGAAACTAAGCCAATGGCCAGAGGTTTAATAAAAGTGCAGATTTGGGAAAAAGTGGATTCATATCGACTTTCTGAAAATAAAAAAGGTATGAAATAATTTCACTGAACACCTCAGTCAGTAAACTGAAGAAAAACAAATTCCCATTTTCAAGAAAACCCCTACAAACCATTACATATACATACTAACTTGACTGTGGCACAGCAGTATTGAAAGGGCCAACTTGGTTTTGTGGAATCTTGGTTTTCAGCAAAATCATTTTGTAGCTTTGAGACTTAGAGATGTCACTGGTAATGTTACCACATTCCACTAAAAATACACTTTATGTAGACTCAGCTCTGATGTGGACTGAGAGAGAAACTGAGAATGCCTTTATTAGTACTTTCGGGTGTAATATTTTTACCTTTTAGGCCAATATATGTAGACTGTTAATGTCTCATTAGTATGTCTTGCGTATCCATTTGCCCTGATAAGAGTAAAGGCAAAACTTTTTAAGTGCTTATATAGGAGTAGATGTGTGTCCAAAAGAAGTGCTGAAAGTTGAGTTGGTGAGTATCTTGGTTACCCCTGTGATGTTGTCATGTGATGCTCTGGTATCCCATCCCTCACGTCTGTTGCTTGCCAGGATAGACTGTGACTTTCCAGCGACCATGAACAGGATAAAGCTGTTAATGGAAAATAAAATACTTCGTTTTAATTGCTTGTGGTAATAAAGCATAAAGGTGTGCTAACTTGAGCAAATTCCTCTTTATTTTAAGTCTAAATATCTCTAACATATCCACGTATAACTTTTTTTCCATTAGAAGAAGGAATAACAGTTATCATAGGTTAGGTTTATAGGTAGGTACTAAGCTATCGGCCCAAAGGCCTGCGTAAGCCTAGCCAGCAAGGTTCCATAGCTTACGCCACCTAAGAAAGGTATTTTCCTGTGCCACTGTCCAGCAGAGACACAGAAGTGATCCCCGGGGTGTATTTCCTATTTCCCATCCACTCATCAAGATTTTTCTTGAAGAGTGCTAATGAAGAACTTTGCTTGACATAGATGGGTAGCTTGTTCCAGAGTATAGGAAGTCTCTGGGACAGGAATCTATCCCTCCAGCGTGACTTGTTTATTGTGATGACAAGGTTTAGGTCCCTAGAGCATGTAGCTCGGAGGGATTGGGATTTCTTTAGGTGTGGCATGTCCAGCAGCTCTGGGTTTGACATAGCTTTATATGTTAGGCAGAGATCACCTCGGAGTAGGCGATATGCTATGGAGTAAAGCTGGAGTTTTTTGAGACTTTTACATATACTATGCTGTTTGCGTTAATCCCTAAAGATCAGATGTTGCGTTACCTCAGCACCAGGTAGCACTGATAAAAGACTGGGTACAGATAGAGAACTTGATTTTTAACAAATACCTATTCAGAAGCTGTTTTAAAAATGGCTCATTAATTTATTTATTTGTTATTACAGGATGGACTGTTTTCAAGAATTAATAAAATAGTTCACTTTGCAGATAAAAGCAGCCAAAGAAACAGACCCAGAAGCAGACTTATAAAGCCACCAATTAGTATGCAGTCTTGCTTTCAAGTCTGATGCCAAATAGCGGATTCACTTCAGAAGCTCGAAATACTGAAATCTCGAATTTCAGTATCTCAAGCCCCAAGAAGTCGAATCTACAGAACAGTGAAAACTGAAAACTGTGAAATTCAAAACCTCGAATACAGGAGATTTTGAATTTCGCAGTAGTACTGCACACATATACACACACACACACACACACACACCCCCCATTCTCCACACAAACACAAACAATCTCTCTACTACATGAAAGCAGTGGGGCAAGCACCCCTGCACCCCCCCACACACCGTACTTAAATATTCTCACTCCGAGGTTGCACTACATACAAACACACACAAAACACCACCACACAAGCTGCATTCTCCTCACACACACACATCACAGCAACAAAACACAGTGACACACACCACAGCCCCTACCCAAAACCCTTAACACACACACACACACACACACTTACCTGAATACATAACTACAGCGGAAGTTCAGAAACACGAAATTCAAAACCTCCGGTATTCAAGGTTTAGAATTTCACACTTCTGAACTTTCGCTGTTTTGTGGATTCAACTTCTTGAGGCTCGAGGTACCGAAATTTGAGATTTCAGTATTTTGAGCTTCTGAGGTGAATCCCAAATAGCATATAAAGTGTGTTTAAGCACATCATATGCTAGTGTTCACCACCACCATTGGCGATCTACACCTCAGAGAGGTCTGTACAGACTTGGAGATTGTAAAGAAGAGGGATCGCAGGGGAAGCACAGCTCCTCCTGAATTCAAATGTTATTTATTTATTTATTTATTTATTTATTTCAGTAGCTAGCTCTTCCAATTTGGGAGGTGGGGTATATACTCTGTGTTCACACTGTACTGCTGTTGAGATCCATTTTCAGCATTGAGGGTGTGGAAGTATCTTAGTGCGGGTGATATGAGCTGAATATACTTTTTTGAAAAGGATTTCATTCACTTGATCACAGTGAAATGGTGAAGGCCATTCGGTCAGACTTTTGTGTTTCAAGCAGAAGGAAATTTGTGTTTGGAAAAGCAACTGATTGGTTGACAGTTCATAAATATTAAATAATCTTGGGTATACACGCATACACAAACACACACACGTATATGTGAAACAGACTGAGCACTGGGCAGAATGTGTTTAATTTGATCACAGTCCTACAGTGCAAGTGAACCAGTCAGAAAGTGTTTAGTGTGTACGGGGGGGAGCACCCTGAGTGTCAAAGTAGCTGCATTACTGTCACTTGATCGTAGTTAAACAATCATGATATAGCTGGAGCAGAGCCTAATTGTGTGTGTGAAATGGTATGAGTATATAAGGTAGGGGAAGTTTCTTTCATTTGATCATAGTAATTGAGTTGTGCTTAGTCAAAAGGTGGTAATATGAGTGGGGAAGTTA
The DNA here is from genome assembly GCF_019279795.1 of Protopterus annectens. Lineage (NCBI taxonomy): Eukaryota > Metazoa > Chordata > Ceratodontiformes > Protopteridae > Protopterus > Protopterus annectens. The sequence continues at coordinate 1,644,651,695 of NC_056732.1, forward strand.
GCCTGCGTGTGAAGCAGTTAGGCTGCTGTCAAATTGACCCAGTTAATTGATCATGAATTTGTGGGGGAGGGCTGTGCATTTGTATGACTTTAAGCTGAATACATTGTAGTGCATGGAGTGCTGTGATTAGTCTTCAAAATCAGAAAAAAGATGCACTTGTAATGCGCTTCTGTAGAGTAAGACCTAGCTGTAACAGTGCTTTCAAAAGTAGCATTTTGTGCCTTTTTTATGTAACTTATAATACAAGGAGTAGGTAATCCTCCATCTACTACTAAGAGTTAAGATCAGGTGTCCCTGACCCTAACCAGTTATTGTGTGTACTTGACATAGTTGCCTAGATTCACTTCGAGAACAAATTTCTTGGCATCCGTGTATCAAGCACATAGAGGAATATGGTTATGATCAGAAACAGCATCATAATCCTCTTTATTATTTATTTATTTCTTTATTGACGTTTGTTAACAGGGTTGGTCCAGCTGGGCTTGTGGCCCATTTTCATTGGAGACCCGAGGAGAAAAACTCCAAAAAAAAAACACAAACAGTTTACAGAGAATCAAACATCTGAGTCAACAATATGGTCAAAATCAGTTATACAAAAACGTTAGAGACAAAGCAGAAATGCAAACACATGATACATACATATCAATATTTTTACAGACTAAAAAAGATGTTTACATATTTACAAAAAGAGTCAAGTCCAGCATTATTGATTGTAGAGTTTAATAAGTATCCACAATAGTGGAGTACTTATCTGTATATGGAGGGACTGAAAAGATGTATAGTAGCGTTGTGGGGCACTTAAGTAGGGGCTTGACAAGGACATATGCATATTATGCACAGAATTTCATTCATTCCATCTCCGTCAAACCACTGAGATCATCTTTTCAGAAGGTGTTAAATGGGCAGGGGGAAGTCTTTCTGTGGTGGCCACTGATTACAGTGGTCTGTTAATCACAATTAAACCGTCTTGGATCTGAAATATAAGGGATTTTTTTCTGTGTAAAATGACCTGACCTACATTACCATAGACAGCATGTCTTTCACTTGTTTGCAGCAAAGCATTGAAGGGATTACTAGTGAAAGCAAAAAGTCTTTGTTTGAAAGCAAGTGATATGCTTTCATTTGATCACAGGTTAAGAATTCTGGGTTTGGAGGGTCAAAGGCAGTTTGTTTGTATGTGAAAAAGTCAATGCATTATTTTGGGCATATTTTTTTCTTGATTGCAGTCAGACATTGCAGACATTCCCAAACAAAAGTAGTTCATTTGGGTGGGAGACAGATGAAAGCTGATACACTCCACTTTAAAAAAAAAAAAGATTCATCATCATGCTTTTTGTCTGTAGGTGATGCATGTGACGTTTTCACAGTTAAGGGAAGTTGAATCCTTTCTCTGTGGCACAAGGTGTAAGCTCAGTGAGCTAGACAAAAAGTAGAGCTGGAGCAGTGTTCAAGTCCAATCTGCATGTCATTTTACAGGGCTCTGTGCTTGCCCCCCTCCTGTTTGGGATATACTTCTCAAATGTCAAGGCAAATGTAGATGGACTTTGCCGGACCACGTTTGCTGATGACTGCATGTTGGGGGCAATCATTGACTCTCTAAATGATGTTGATATCCTACAGAATGGTCTGACAGACAAATTATTGGTGTCAGAGCCAAGGCCTCAAACTTAATGTAAAGAAGTGTATAATAATAATCTTTGGGAAATCAAATACCCTTGCAAATTACAACATTGGTAGCACCCCTATAAGAGTGGACCCAGTGTTGAGAGATCTGGGTACTCAGATAGTAATCTGAACTTTGACCACTGTGTAACAATGGTGGTGAGGAAATCCTTTTATCTGGCTCAGCTTGTAAGTAAGGGCATGGCATCCAGATCTAAATAAATCATAGTACCACTGTACTTGGCCCTTGTCAAACCAATAATCAAATGTAATGCACCCTTTGGCATGTACCTCGCTAGGCACCTGCAACAATTGGAGCTTCCTCAGAGGTTTCTCACCAAAGAAATACATGGTATAACCAACATGTATGTGGACCGATTAAAAGCCCTATCACTATATTCAGGTTCCTGACAATTAATGAAGGGGTGATCTATGCCTGACCTGTAAGGCAGTGTGTGACCCAGCCCTGTTGGAAATGCTCCATTTTCACAAAATTAACTGCATGATAATTACCCATTCCAAAGATTTAAACCTGATACCTGACATGAATAGATCATGCTGGAGAGAGAGATATGTGTCCCAAAGATTGGCCCTCGTCTGAAATAGGCATGTTGTTCACATGAAGCAGAGCTCTTTCCTCATCATCTTCAAGTGCAGTCTGGACCAATGGATAGGAAATCGCAGATTCACTCTTGGGATGGCACCCATGTTTCTTACAGACAGAGACAGTCTGTAAAAATTGTTTAAACCCCACTTGCTGACCCTTATTATCTTTCCCCTAGGCATAGAAAATTGAGTACAATTTGGGTAAAATTGGCTAGGTTTGTAAGATCTCGAGTCATTGGCCTAGTAATCTCCTTTGTACCTATGAATCCTATCAGAATGGATAGAATAGAGGGGGAAGCTCAAGGAAACAAGGAGAGACTGGGGTTTTGGATGCACATCCTTAAGGAAAATAACATTAACCATGCAGAATATTATATTCATAAAGTAGCAGAAAGTATTCTTAGTACTAAACCAACACAGGAACGGAGAAAGGAGATTTTGCCAATGTGGATTACTGCAGTTAGGGATACAGATAATAGGCAAGAGGGGGCTGGACTTTATTGGAGAAAAATGGTAAAAAACAAGGTATTAAGAACAAATAATTATAGAAGGAAAGTTACTAGCATAGGAAGAGGCCAATAATTTATTTGGATTGTTGGATAGCGATTGCCTTTCTCATCAAGGATTGATATCAGACTATAGGCAAAAATTAAGAAACAAGGAGATCCAGATTGAAACACCAGCACTGGTAGAGTTTTTTTTTAAAAAAAACTTTGTTTTAAAAGCAGAAGTGTGTGTGTAGGTTTTAAAGTTGTTGAATGATGTGAGCATGTAGGGGTTTATATGTATTAGTTGTATGTGTGTGTGTTGCATGTTAGTATAGGGAAGGTGTGGGACAAATGAAACTTTTCGAAACTCCAGTTTTCGGCATTTTAAGAGTTTGATTAAATGAACATTCAATCAAAGTGTGTCATGCATGTTGTACTGTACATTTTGATCGTTCATTCATCTAATGTAGACCCTATTTTTATACCCCAAGTAGACTGCTAAGCATTTTCCTCAGGTAGACTGCAAATGTTGGAGGTGTGATGGGAGAAGAAAGAGGTAACTGGGAACATATTTTCTGGGAGCGTAATGAGTTGTCAGACTTTAAAGATTCCCTGCAGACTGCTCTGTCAGAGATACTGGATGAGCAAATTGGTGTAATACAGAACTGGCATTGCTTAGGCATAAGTAAGGCATTAGCTGAGTCTAATTATGATGGCTGCCAAAAACTAAGTTACTAGAAAATGGAAATCAAACTCTAAACCAACTTTACTAGAAATAGTGAATATAGTAACAGAGATAAATCAACTGGAATTGAGATCTTTAGAAAAGGGTGGGAGCAAATTACATAGGAAAAGTGGGAATTGTGGGAACAATACATGCATAGGAGGAACAAGGTTTAAAATAAGGCAGGATTTGAATGAGCTATGTAATGTTTGACTGACAATGACTGGATAGATTATAAGTGATGTAGAATGTTTGCAACTATAATTATGTCATTATGGTTTGTAATGTATAATGTTTACACCTAAAATTGTCTGTATGGTTTGTTTTCATTTATATAAATGTATGATTGCCTGTGTCATATGTGATAATCTAATAAAGGTGTTTATAGTTAAAGAAAAAAGAATGGATAGAATGGATTTATACTTGGGGAGCAGACTGCATGTTTTGACTGTAAGCATTCTGTTTTTATTATTATATCTGCACAACATGCCTGCCATGTTTTTTATCCATCATAATATGACAGTCCGAAAAAGTTCATTAGATTTGGTTCACAGTAAACATGGACAAGCTATTTTTATGGGGCAGTTTTTCAGTTTACACTTTCAGCTACAAGCACAACAGAAGTGTAGTGGAATGTCCACCAATCCAGGAAATTATAGACCCATCAGCCTTACTAGCCTGATCTGCAAGGCCATGGAATGGATTATCATGGACCTCATTAACAGGGAAGGGACATCGGCAACCTCCAAACACTCGACCCCACACAGTTTGGCTTTGTCAAGGGGAGGTCCTGACTGTTAAATCTGGTAGACTTCTTTGAGACAGTCACCAAAGTCATGGATGAGGTGAAGACGGTACACACCACCTACCTTGACCTGGCCAAAGCCTTCGACACTATTCCCCACTCGGGCATAATAGATCAACTCTCTCAACTAGGCATCAGTCCATATGTTATCAAATGGGTAGCAAACTGGCTCACTGATGGAACCCACCTGGGATATACTTCTCTGAGGTGCCAATGGGCTATGGCTGACCAAGTTTGCAGATGACTGCAAGCTGGGAATGGTCATCAATTCCCCAAGTGATCTGGACGTCCTCCAAGAGGGTCTCACCCAAACAAATGACTGGTGCCAGAAATATGGTCTCAGGCTGAATGCCAAAAAATGCATCATCATCATCATCCCCTTTGGGGAAAGTGACGTCCCCACATATCATCACATTAATAACAACGTCCTAAGCACACAGTCAGTCATGAGGGATTTGGGCACCCAGGGTGATAGCAACCTGATTTTGACCACCATGTTGCTTCCATTGTAAGGAAAGCTTTCTCCATGGCCCACCTCATAAGTAAGGGTATCTCATCCAGGGACATGGAGGTTATAATATCCCTGTATTCTTCCCTTATAAGGCCAATTACTGAGTACAGTGCCCCCTTCGGCATGTACCTCACAAAGCACATGCAGCAGCTGGAGAGTCCACTGAGGTTCCTCGCCAGGAGAATCCAGGGCCTCAAACATCTACCATACACAGATAGACTAAAATCCCTGTCCCTCTACTCAATTTCTTACAGACTTCTCAGAGGTGACCTCTGTCTGGCATACAAAGCAATCTCAGACCATGCCTTGATGGGACTGCTGCATATCCACAAGTCAAGCTCCACTCGAGTAACCCGCATGCGCGACCTCAACCTGGTCTGTGACATCAATAGGACTTGTTGGCTGGACAGATTTTTGTCCCAGAGATCTCCCGTATCTCTGGAATAGACTCTCCCTCCACGTCAAACAGAGTACCTCATTATCCCTTTTCAAACGCAACCTGGATATCTTGATGGGAAACAGAAAATGCACCCCTGGGATTCCACCTGTGTCTTGCTGAACAGGGGCTTTGGGTGCTGACTTGTCTAAACATGGGCTAAACTCTTGGCAAGGCTTATAAGGGTCTCAGGGCCAATAGCCTAGTAACTTCTTATGATTATATGTAACTTGTAAATGAAAATCCATATATGTTGTGCAGAAAGTTTTATAAGGAAATGGCACAATTTCTGGTTTCCCATCCAATTGTCCAAGTTGCACTTTAATTGGATTTCTGCTTTACATGGATGGGGAGAGAGAGAGAAAGAGAGCAAGTCAGATGGCATCAGAAATGCTCTTCTGCAACAACAGAACTGTTTGGAGGGACAGAAGTATCTCACAGAGGATACCGCTCCTCTGGAACAGACTCCCCAACCACATAAAACAAAGTTCATCCCTGTCTAGATTTACAGATGGGAAACAGAAAATTTACCCAAAGACTGCCCTTTGTACTACTAATGGACGGAGACAGTTTCTAAATGCTTTATACCATGCAGTGATTCCTTCAAATTTTATGTGGTATGATCAAAGTTGTTCTCATTAAGGATAGTATAAATTTATTGACAATGGGAAGGATAAATCCAGTTTATAACCATATGGGATATTTTATTTTGAGCATAAAAAGAGAAATTAGCTAGGCTAAAATGGCGCACAAAGGCAGCTAGCGAAATACTTACTACCTATGAACCTAAGGCCCTAATCGTACAGTGCTGGGAAAAGGAAAAAAAAATACTTGCCCACACCCTGCAAAAAATTATACAAAAAATAAGGGGGGTACAGTGAGGGAACATCTGCTGTAGTGCATGCACACACATGTGCATGTACCTACATATATGCTTATGGGTATAAATACATGCAACTGTTTTTAGTATTATTAGATTCTTCCTTTCCGGAGCTTTTCTGCTTGGGACTCCACCGAAAGTTGGTCTTGAGTGGCCCAGTTGGACTATGACTGTAAACAAAGAAGATAAATAAATAGAAGAAAGAAAAAACAGTGACAGCTGTGACCACAGCTGTAAGGTCAACTGAGCTATAATGATAGCATCAAGCAATAAGATGCACCAGACATGGCCAATAACAATGAAAGAGGAGCACCAGCAGCAAAGCCAGTATAGAAACAGCAATAGCCTGAGTTTACATCAAATGCCATGGGATGTATTGCTCTCCACTACAGTGTAGTGTAGCTCACCCAAGTGAAGTACAAAAGTGCAGTTTAGCTCTTTTACATCTATACAATGGATATAAAAAGTGTTACGCACCTCTGTTAAAAGGCCAGGTTTTTGTGCTATAAAAAAATGAGGCCACAATAAATCATTTCAAAACTTTTCCCACCTTTAATGTGACTTATAACCAGTACAATTCAATTGAAAAGCAAACAAGTCTGTTAGGGGAAAAAAATATAAAAAATAAAAAATGTGCAATAAGCTGGTTGCATAAGTCTGCACACCCTTAAACTAATACTTTGTTGAAGCACCTTTTGATGTAATTACAGCATTCAGTCTTCTTGGGTACACACTTGCCATCAATTAAAGAGAATCTGAGTAACCCCATATAAAGTTCAGCTGTCCTAGTAGGATTTTTCGTACATTTACTCAGTTGCCTGCTGTAGCAAAAGCCATGGTTTAAAGACAGCTTACAAAGCATCAAAGGGATCTCATTGTTCAAAGGTGTCAGTCAGAAGAAGGGTACAAAAAAATTTCCACAGCATTGGATATACCATGGAACACAGCGAAGACAGTCATCAAAAAGTGGAGAAAATATGGGACAACAGTGACTGCAAAGAACTGGATGTCCCTTCAAAATTGATGAAAAGACAAGATAAAAACTGGTCAGGGAGGCTGCCAAGAGACCTACAGCAACACTGAAGGAGCTGCAGGAATTTCTGGCAAGTACTGGTTGTGTACTACATGTAATAATCTCCCGTATTCTCCAAAAGTCTTGGCTTTGGGGGTAGGGTTGTAAGACGGAAACCTTTTCCTACACAGAAAAACATTCAGGCTCAGCTAAAATTTGCAAAACAATACATCAGGTCTCCCAAAAGCATGTGGGAAAATGTGTTATAGTTGGATGAGACCAAGGTTGAACTTTTGGCCACAATTCCAAAAGGTATCTGTGGCGCAAAAACAACACTTTGCATCACCAAAAGAACACCATCCCCATGGTAAAGCATGGTGGTGGCAGTATCATGCTTTGGTGTTGCTTTTCTTCAGCTGGAACTGGGGCTTTAGTCAAAGTGGAGGGAATTATGAACAGTTCCAAATACTAGTCACTTTTGGCTCAAAACCTTCAGGCATCTGCTAGAAAGCTGAAGATGAAGATGAATTTCTCCTTTCAACACAACAATGACCCCAAGCATGCATCCAAATCAACAAAAGTTTGGCTTCAGCAGAAGAAAATTAAAGTTTTGGAATGGCCCAGCCAGGGCCCAGACCTAAATCCAATAGAAAATCTGTAGGGTGACCTGAAGAGGGCTGTGCACAAGAGATGCCCTCACAATCTGACCGATTTGGAGAGCTTTTGCAAGGAAGACTGACCAAATATTGCCAAGTCAAGATGTGCCATGTTGATAGACTTCTACCCAAGAAGCAAGCAACAAAACCAAATGAAGCAGAACAATACCAATAATTTTGTATTCTGATGAAGTCTCTTTGACGAAAGCATTGAATAAAGTGTGGTACGCTATTTCTTGATTGCCTCGACTATTGGTTCCAGATTTCTTTGGTCCTACCCAAGAAGACTGAATACTGTAATTAAATCAAAAGGTGCTTCAACAAAGTATTAGTTTAAGGGTGTGCACACTTATGCAACCAGGTTATTGTATGTTTTTTATTTTTTATATTTTTCCCCTAACAGATTTGTTTGTTTTTCAATTGAATTGTACAGGTTATAGTCACATTAAAGGTGGGAAAAGTTTTGAAATTATTTATTGTGGTCTCTTTTTTTATATCACAAAAAATGGTATTTTAACAGGGGTGTGTACACTTTTTATATTCACTGTAGCTCACAACTGTCCAGATTTTTGACTGATTTTTTTGGTCTGTTTCTCATAAAATTTTAGTTTTCTGGCAAATCAATGGCAAATCATCGAGGACCGAAGTCAGAAAATAATGGCATCCATTTGCTTTTCGGACATCATAGCCTTCAGAAAATTCATGCGAATACAAAACCTGTTATTCTGTCAAGTTTCTAAGTTTGCAAGAGAAATATTTAAAAAGCGTCCCTATTTTTGGGTCTCTGTCACAACATTATTTGAGGCTTTGTCCAGATTTCTTGCTCTTAGAGGTTGAGAGGTATACATCTAACTCAAGTAGAATTTCACACCACTTGACTGCTGCAGATTTCCTGCTTGGACAGTTTTTAACTGAGCTAAAATTCTGAGAATGCAGTGTTTCATCCTACCTGTAAACACATGTATATGTCTCAAAAACTATACATTAAAAAAAAAAGTCAAAATACTAACATTACTCAGCACACACTCGTCTTCACAATGGTGATATTAATATGTCAATCAGACATACTGGCAATTTTACATTGAACAAGTAATTTAATAATATGTAAATTTTATTATAATCATACAAACAACTATTAATATTTCTGAAAGATTATTAGATATCCCTCAATTATCAGTGTGACTTGTGTTTTTGTAGATGTGATCTTCAAGTGTAATGCAAACCAGTTTTGCAGAAGTCACTCCACTGTTGAGATATTTGCATAATTCTGATTTGCATGCATATTTGGATATTTAATAGACAAGTAAATGCAAATATCTGGAAAGCTGTGATAAACACAATCTATTGGTGCAAAGTTTGTCCAGCCTTGTGCATGCCTTCATTTGATACCATGGAGTACCATATAAATACTTTTTGTGTCATGTAATTAATGTAATAATTAACATAATGCATATATTTATAATATTTACAGAAATTAAGTAACATTTTCAATACCACTTCATACTTCATTTGCCTGAGAAGACATTCTTGACGTCTTTTGTAACTA